>NC_137203.1:31080091-31305091 GCF_960531495.2 Zeus faber
GAGCGTTCCCGCGTAGGATTTCCGCCGGCCACTCTGCTTCCATGGATAAAAAGTCCCAAAGTTGTTCGTTTAGGGAAATTTTTATGTCAATGAGTGCATCGCGGTCGTATGAGGTAAGCCCCTATGGAACTAAGATATCCAAGTGCAAATTATCAGAGCTCATATACTGATAACTGGCTGGATAATTTGTAACTGTAACTGCATCTGAAATGATACCCATAATGATATACTGCATCCGGTGAAATATTGTTCCATGCTAACACTGCACCACTACCCTGGCAAGCCTATGCCACAATGCATTGTGAGGGCAAGACGCCAGTAAAAGTTTTCCATGCAGCGTCGTCATTAACCCGCAACGCACTGAAAGGTAAGTAGCGAGGCTCTGTAATAATGTTGTATGTCTGAGAAGTCATCGTTGTTTTTACTCACATACAAAAGTACTTTGGACAATACTAAAAATCACACAGTATGTAGCATGACATTTCGGATGCAGGGTGTGATTTGGGTTGCTTCAGAGTTGAAGTTATTTTATCTCCTCGACTGTATTATAATGTAAGAAGAAGAGCTGAAAGAGCTGCCTTCCTCACCGTTTTACTCCGGTTGTGTAGAAGATAGCAAAGCTTTGTACTAAGCCTCCCCCTTCATCGTTTAAAATGTAAAAATAAAAATGTTGATTTTATTTTAGATCCTCCCCCGTTTCCAAATTGAACGAAACAAAAAGAGGCCCGTGCTTCGCGTGCCATATCACGCATGGCAACTCAAGCCCCCCCCCCGCTTAGGGCCTCATAAATGCACCGGCCCGGCCCTGTATCCATCCATCCATCCATCCATCCATCCATCCCTTCATCGCTCCCTGGCTGCCCAACCCACAGCTCCCGGAGCAATTTAAAGCACACTGATTAGGCAAATAAGCAGCACAATCAAAGGTGTGAATCAACGAATGGGCTCAGCTGGAAAAGGTGCCGGAGAGGGCGCCTCGATTACACACTTGGGAGACGGCGTTACGCAACCCTCAGAGCGCCGGCTTTCAAATACGGCGCCGTCGAGTTAGAAGTAATCAAAATGAATGAGCCGACAATAAATGAAAAATGAAAACGGACTGCTTTCGAGGATGGGCCTTCATCTGACAAGAAGGTCATTCTGTCTGTAATAATTTCAAAATTGAAACTCATCGTAGCTCCATCACGGCTTAAATAATTAAAGACAGAGGTTCTGCAAAACAAACAGCAGAGCCAGAACTGCAGTGTGGAACCTTAACAAGCAGGAATATATTTAATATATATTTACAATAGTATGCACGTGTGCAAATATAGCTTGCAGATGACACAGTCATTCAAGTTGTCAATGTCTTTGTCACCTGGTATGACAGGTTTCCCCATTCTGGATGTCTTCAAAACCAAGATTATTGTTGTACCCTAACCGTAACCCCACTGTAACCCCTAACCCTAACCCTAATCATTCAAGGTGAAATTGTTAACGTGTTGGATTGCTATAGTTATCAACTGTTATCGACATATAACAAGCGTAGTTTAGTCAAAAATACATAGATAATCAGTAAAATGAATCATTGTCTATTCTTGTTATGAAAAAGTAATTCCTATAAAGTGTGCTGAAAATGTGTGATTCTTTAAATTAAGTTTTGATTGATTGTTATGAGATTGTTCAGTGAGTTTTTGTCATTATTCTAACTTGGAAAATATAGGTAATTCTGGGGATTTCTGTGAGTGAAATGAATCACTTCATAAAGAGAACAGCAGACATTTGCTATTCTTCAGACTAAAATAAGATTAGTTTTTTTCTTCTAAGTTTAGTTTTTGTTCCTTTTCTTGACATTGATTTTCTGCAGTGTGAACAGTCCAGCACAGTGCCGATTCACCCATGCGCATAATTTCGCTGTATTTTCTTTTCTTCTCTCTTTTTCAGTGATGCAGGATTGCATTTTTTCACAAGGAGGGAAAAGGAAAGCTGACTAAGTACAAAAGAGAGAAACAGAGAAGGAGAGAGGGAGAGGCAGAGTTATGACAGAAGTATCCACTTCGCACACGCTGTACTACCTCAACATAAAAAGTACATAGCTGACCATGAAGGCAAGATAGGAGCTACTCATGTTTTATAGAGGCAGACTCAGTGGACACTATATATATATATATATATATATATATATACACACAGTATATATGCAAAACACAGAAATGCTTGTCCCAAACAATCTGATGCAACATTTTCTTTTATTTTAGGAGCTATTAATGTACATTAGAAGAAAAATGCACTTGAGAACAATGAACCTCATAAAAAAGAACCATCCATCAACATTTCACACACCATTGTCAACTTGGCGTTTTCATTTTCTTCCTGTTATATCTTCCTGTACATGTACAAGACTTATGTTTGAGTATACTGGTGCCTTACCTGTTAGGTGAGACAGAACAAATGGCTCATCCAGTGTATAATGTGTCTTAAAACACTGTTTTTTTTCTTGCTTGTAAAATTCTGTAAAAAAAAAAAAAAAAAAAAAAAGAGCAAAAAAAGCAAAACCAAACAATGAATGGCGAGGAGAACAAAACGCATCAATAAAAATGTAATAATGTGCATTTAAAGTTCAACTAGAAAGACCTCTTCTCACTCTTGATTAAATAGGCACAGCACATGTTTCTCATACAGTCAAGGTAGAGTAGAGGGAAGTAGCGGTAGGTAGAGAACAGAGGGGTAGAGTCGAGACAAAGTATAGTAGAGCTAGAGAAAAGAGAGGGAGAGTAGTGGGAGGGTAAGTAAAAGGAAGTAAAGGTGGAGTAGAGGCAGGTAGCATCGATGAAGAGTTAGAATAGAGAGTAGAGGCAGAGTGGAGTGAGGAAGAGTAGAGGGAGGTAAAGTAAGCGCAGGTAGAGGAGACTAGAGTAGAGGAATGTACAGAGAGTAGAGGTAGAGTAGAGTGAGGTAGAGTAGAGGAAGGTTGAGTAAAGGCAGAGTAGAGGTAGAGCAGAGAGTGGAAAAATAAAGGGAGGCAGAGGTAGATTAGAAGCAGGTAGAGTAGAAGTAGAGTACAGAGAGGTCGAGCAATAGCACACTGGAGGGAGGTACAGGCAGAGTGAGGTAGAGTAGAGCTAGAAGACAGTGAGGTAGAGAGGAGTGAGGTAGAGTTGAGTAGTGCAGAGGTGGAGTAGAGGGAGGTAAAGGTAGGAAGTGTAGAGTGGAGTAGAGGTACATGTATATGGAGTAGAAGGAGGTAGAGGTAAAAGAGAGTAGGGAAGCGTAGAGGTGGAGATAGGGTTGAGGTTGTTATGCTCACTACTCAGAATGTGAACCCATACGCACGAAACAAAAACAATCTGGTAAGAAGTCAAAATCCAGAAGGTTTATTCCAAAAAACAGGCAGGGGTCAAAACCAGGAGATCAGTCAGAGAAGGCAAACTTCTCCGGGAGGGAACAGGCAGTGAATCAGGGTCCAGGGAAACGGGCAGAGGTTCGAACGGAAGGTACAGGAAACAGGTAGTAGTGCAGGAAAGCTCAACGTGATGAAAGAGACAATCTGGCAGAGAAGAAAGGGAAGTAAACTAGTATTTATACTGGGGGACTAACAAGGGAATGAGCTGCAGGCGAGGGAAACCAGGTGAAGGGAAGGGAGTGACAGCAAAGCAGAAGGGAGTGAGCTGATATGAAATGACATGGAGGTTAGTGACGATGAAAATAAAACATGAGAACAAATATTAATACTGGGAGATCAGGGAGGATTCATGACAAAGGGGTAAAGAGAGGTACGGTAGATGAAGGTAGAGTAGAGGCAGAGAATTGAACTGAGTAGGGATTAAGACATAGAGCAGAGGTAGAGTACACACATTATATTTCCATATCTTTTCACGTAAAAATAATATATATATATAATATATATATATATATACAATATATACTGTATATCTCCTTAAATTCAACTTGAAAGCTTGAAATCTGAAGACCTCTTCCCCATTTCCTGACGTGGCCCGTTGCTGTTGTAGGGTATATATACAGGCGCAGCAGGTACCTATCCTCCAGGGGCCCTCCTGGCCCCGCTAGCCAAGTCACCTGTAGCTGGGACAGCCTGATTACAGTCCCTAATGGCTGAGAAATGAGCAGCACGAGGACCAACCCAGTCGCCCGCTACTCGCCTGTCGCGTCTAATTAAGATGGATGCTCGGCGGAGTACCACCCTCACTCAATGCAGCCACGCTAATTACTCATAGGAACACGACGGCGCTCCTGCGAGTAATTGTGCTTCTGTGTGTGTGTGTGTGTGTGTGTGTGTGTGTGTGTGTGTGTGTGTGTGTGTGTGTGTGTGTGTGTGTGCACTTTGCTTACTGCCATCACAAAGTTTTAACTGGCGTCATCATGCCTAAGTACGGGATCTTTAGAGATTAGAGTGTTGATTGTTGACTTTATTTTTAAATCCTTTTTTTCCTGTTCATCCATGGCTCACAGCGGTCTTACAAGTCTTCTGAAATTGGAAAAAAGAAAATCTTCAATATACAAAAAAAAAGTCCTCTATTCATTTACCAAATTGCATGTTTTTATTTGAGAGCAATGGAGCTAAGTAGTGTAAGCATAACTCTAATGAAAATAGAGTCCAGTGCTGTGGATTGCTGTCTCTCTCTCTCTCTCTCTCTCTCTCTCTCTCTCTCCCTGTGTTTCTTCACTCTCCACACCCATACCCTCACACACCCTCACACACTCACACACACACACACACACACACACACACACACACACACACACGCACACACACACACACACACACACACGCACGCACACACACACACACACACACACACACACACACAGACCATATGATATAAAAAAATCCTACCAATTGATCTGACAATTACCATCTCTAATAAACCTTCAAAACACAGGTTGAAGAGTCAGGTGTGTGTTTGTTAGTGTGTGTGTGTGTGTGTGTGTGTGTGTGTGTGAGTGTGTGTGTGTGTGTGTGTGTGTGTGTGTCTGTGTACGCAAAAAACAAGAGAGAGAAGAAATAAACGCCCCTAGTGACAGATGGTAGAATCAGACAAAGACAAAAAATATATAATAATAAAATACACAAAAGTAGAGAAACCAAAGATGGAATGGAGAGATAGTGACACGCACACTCATACAGACACACACACACATACACACACACACACACAGACACACACACGCACATACAGACACACACACACATACACACACTGGGGTGGTTGTGGACTTACTGTAAACCGCACACCATGAATAATTGAGGTGAGGATGCCGCTACCCAGACCACACTGGAGCAAGAGAACAAAGTGGTGCTAAGCATTCTGGGAAATGGCTTCAGCTGGCATTAGTTGAGAAAGACACAGAGAGATAGAACAAGGGAGAGACAGAGATAGCATCTATTTTGAAATTAGATTGAGCTCGATAAAAATGATCTCACGCTTGGGAGTATCACAAGTCTTCAGGTCCATCTCAACGGACTTACTACAACAGGCGGCTATTGGTGTATATTGGTTCTTCTATGAGGATGGAAGCCAGACCTCCACTAAGTTTGAAAGCGCAATTACAAATTTTTACTAGAAATGACCCGTTCTCAGTCTCAGTCTCGTTCCCGCAGTCTGTCAGTATTAACTGCACTAGTGTTCGCAATGGCCACGCCCCCTCACCGTGAAATAACCCGGGTCCTCACTTAACAACCAATTTGCCTAACGACCTAGTTGTAGGAACGGACCTATGTCGTTAAGTGAGGAGTACCTGTACTGGTACACTGTACATCAGCATCCTCCCTGTACGCTTTGTGTTGATATAAACCAGTAGGTGGCACTCTGAGCCACCCTTACTGGCTGTAATGCAGATCAAATGATATTTGTGAAGAAAAGTTTATATCATGAGCAGGATTGTGTTTCATTAGAGGACCGGCAGTGTATTTCAGTTTATTTCCTACTGACATATTGTACATGGAAAAATAGGCAGTTTAAATGTATTCTACAACCAGCCAGCACAGGGCAAAGCTTGAGAATGATTTCCTGTATGGCTTCACTTTCCCTTGTGCCGTATCCTTAAGTACAGGCTTTAAATCCTCCTGCTGTGCTCCGCATGGTACTTCTCTAACTTTCATGCTTCCACAACGTTGGTGCGACAGTGGATCTGATGGATTACATCCCAGTTGGGAGGTTTCATTGTCTTTTATGGCGTGGGGTCTTGTCCATGGAATGTCGACCTCAGTGAAACACGTATTGTCGCCCATTTCTAAAATCGTCAGGGGCAGCGAAATAAGTTAAAAAATAACCTTTCTAGAAGGAAAATTAGATTTTTCCAGATTCGTGTTCCTTTGTGTTATTTTTTATCTCTCAACGTATTTTCAAAGTTGAGTTTGATTTATAAATAGTAGATAAATGTTAAACCATGGAGTTAAATATTCCCATTAGATTACAGATTAAACACAGTTCACCGAGACGCTGAACAGCACGAACACCGATCGATTGTTTCCTTTAAAGCGACCGTCAAGGTGAAGATCATTCATCCATATTCCATGTGATATGAAGTCACAATGTGAAACCATTTTGATAGAGTTCAACCTTTAAATCGTACTACTTTAACGTTTTAAGTCAAAGGGTAGCAAAAGTACCGGTTTCGCTGTGGTGGGTCACAATTATGTATTATCCTCACATTAAAAAAATATATATATTCCCTTCTCCTCCAAATGGGATATGTGTGTCCTCAATCAGGTACTTTACCAGAGGCTTTTAATCAGGTTGTGATAGACTAGTGCTCCCTCTAATGGCAAAATATCAAATGTTAAATGGCCGATTGTAGGATAGAACCTTAGATGTAGACGCTTTCTGTTCAGGTTTTGTATAGCCACAAACTTAGCATTACCAAGATAATAATAATAAAAATAATAATAATAATAATTATAATTATAATAATAACCTTTATTTGTATAGCACCTTTCATACATGACATGTATGTAATGCTTTACATTAAAAGAAGGAAGCAAAGCAATCAAAACAAAATGCATTTCCAAAGTCAAATAATAAAATTATTATAATGAAAATTCTAAGAATAAAATAAATTAAAAACACGTTAACAATAAGCGTTCCTCAGCAAATTATTTTCTTATTTCTTGGATTTTACTACAATGGCACCCAAAGTGCACAAATAAACCCACATGCTTACTTTTCTTACCTGCATTGTCTGTCCTCCTTATTATTGTTTCTTTCTTGTCTACTGAGGTGTCTGGGAATGAGTAGCGTCCCAAGACAGTGCCCATTGTATAAAATAATAATTATTAACAGACGATGCCAGGGGTCTCAAGAGAGAGACAGAGCCCATTGTCAGGGGTCCCGGTGATAAGGGAGTCGAAAACGTGAACGGTGCCCTATGTAGGGTAATCAGATGATCAACATTGTATCTGGCTTAGCATAAAAGCAGCTGCCTGAGTTTCATTCGACAGAGAATCCATCCGGCTCGGTTCTCTCCTGGACTTCCTAGGTTAAGTCTGGTCTGATGCTGCTCTTTTGTAATAAATCTATTATTTTACTCAAGTCAGCGTCAGCGGTCACTCCTTCTTCATCAACACATCAAATTCATCAAGAAACTACACTACTTCCTTAAATCGCCTCGACACACATTCACAAAAACATTCACCAGGGGTTTCTTACGCCATCTGTCATCTCTATCTTTAAATCTTTTGGTTTTTTTAACTCTCCTTTTTTAGACTATAAACTGTTTTCATTGCATTTCACTGCATATATGTATGGAAGTATGTATATGTATGTGACAAATAAAAATCTTGAATCTTTCAACCCTTCTTCTTCTTTGCTAGACTAAACATTTTTTAAACATTAAAATAATAAAAAATCTATTTAAAACAACTTAGAAGACTTACTGAAGGACTAATTGAAGGCTGAGCTGAAAAGATTTTCGTATTTGGCTTGAAAGCACTGACAGAGTCTGATTCTTTAATATTCTTTGGTAGCTTGTTCCATAGTTTGGGAGCATAGTTAAAAAAAAAAAAGGCTGCATCTCCCATGATCCATCCCCAAGAAGGCATCGCAGGGAACCAACCTTTTTTACAGTGACTTTGGTAATAAATCAAAATAAATAATTCTGTTCACACGTCCGACTCAGCCCGCTGTCACTCGACAGTGCGCAATTCTGGCAGCAAAATTTCTCTCATCTGTCACTCTTTTGTGCCTGATTCCCTACTGAGCCAGTGTGTGTGTGTGTGTGTGTGTGTGTGTGTGTGTGTGTGTGTGTGTGTGTGTGTGTGTGTGTGTGTGTGTGTGTGTGTGTGTGTGTGTGTGTGTGTGTGTGTGTGTGCGCGTGCGCAAGCGTGCAAGCGTGCTGCAATCTCTATAGAACGAAAATAAAGAATGCGAATTAGCTCTCACAAGATCAAAATTGCAAGGCTGCACTAATTCATGTTTCATGTATCAGTTCCTGGGAGAATGCCAACTCCTGCAGAACATGTTTCACTCTCAAAGTGACGAGGATTCATAGTTATTAAAGGTTTGTCTTTTATTTGACGGGTGAGTCTTTAAAACGAGTCATTCAATTTTCCCACTCTTTGTTCATTTGATTCACTTGGTTTGAAGCACAGGAAGCGAGGGAGCTCATCCAGTGAACGATGGATGAGGGTTAATTTTTTTCTTTTATCGGAGTGGCTCCCGACTCCAGAGTCATTTCAAGGATTTGTTTGCTGCAAACGAATCATTGTGAGTACCAGTAGCAACAGTTATAATAAGCACAGTTCTACATGTTTCTGAGGTTTGTTGTGGTTAAAAGGATAATGGTATGCTGTGGGATTATTTCATTGTAAAAAGTGAGCAGTGGAAGACTAGGAAACACTGATACAGTGTAGGTAACAGGAAATCCAGTCACCTCAACAACAATTTAGACAATGAGGTGTCTGGAAGGTTTGAGGTGAATAGGTCACTGAGCTCCCAAAGCTGAGATATAGTGTAGTATAGTAATAATAAGTATGTTACTTTTGATTTATTGTTTCCGTGTCATACGGAGAACGTATGACAACATATGAGAATAACAGAGGCCCTATGGGAGAGGAAATGTGCTGATGTCTCCAGCCTGGCCAGAGGAGGAAATATGTAGATTTACATCGGACAAGTGCTGAACTGTGACCTATGCATGTGACCAGATGGGCTACATGATCCCCGTACTAGCATAAAGGTCTTTTACTTTGTTCGAGAGAGAATACTTCCGGCTTTGTTCTCTCCTGGACGTCCTAGGCAAGTCTGGTTTGATGCTGATTTGTGTAATAAAACAATTATTTTAATCAAGTCAGTGTCAGCGGTCACTCCTTCTTCATCAACACATCAAAATCATCCAGAAACTACAACAACTTCTACCAATTCGAAAGCAATGGAAAATTTTATTTGCGTACAATTTTGAAGTATGCGCCCCTTACTTCAATTACTTACTTGTAAGTCCACTTAAGGAAACAATAGTATACTTTTACTTTTGTATGATTTGATCACACAATGATGCATTACTCAAAGGCCACAATCTTTCTCTGCTGCGTCATTGCCATATATATTTGACTTAAATAGGTTATTTTTGGGTTGACCGTAACCCTTACCCTAGTGTTCTTTCTCTGCTACAGCATAGCCATATATGGTCAACTTAAAAAGGTTATTTAAGGGTTAACTGAAACCCTAACACTCACGTTCTTTCTCTCCTGCGCATGGCCATATATGGTTGACTAAAATTGGTTATTTTAGGGTTAACCAGAACCCACACCTTGGCTAATGCATTAGGATGAAATGTGTCGTCGCATATGAAGTCATTCACAATTATGAGGTCATGGTTTTGAAAAAGTATCTTAATGTGAGTTCTTCACATTTTTGGGTGTTGTCTGGAGGACTTAAACTTTTATCTGAATACTACTTTCTTGTTTTTTTTTGTTTTTTTTGGGGGGGGGGGATAGGATTAGGGTTAGGGTTTAGGGTAACCCAAATAATTTGTATTGATTACACAATGAGACATCACTGAATTTAAAGGCCACATCTGATCTTGGTAGATCTTGCATTGGTGGAATTATGTAGTGCCTTTCTAGGGCTTCCTCTGCTGCCTCATGGCCATATATGTTTGACTTAAATCAGTTATTTTCGCACTGAAACATCAAAATATAAATCTCTCTCAAAATGTCAATGTTGGTGCTTGGCAAGCGATGTATGCTTATCCAGCTGGCACCTGTAACTGTAAAAAATAGCCATTTCTTCAAACTTGTTCTGTTACTTTTGCTAACTGATCGCCTGAGTCTATTATTGACTCAGCAATCTACTGTTTAGAGAAAGATCCTTCTGTAACCTTTTTTGAGTGGTCTCTACGTTAACTTTCATTCTCCATTATTGACGCTAGATGGTTGACCGATGTTAGTGAGAATCAGCTTTGTTTATCACTTTTTTTCCATGGTGTTGCTTAATAGATATTACATTTTTAAAAAATAGATGTAAACAGGAAGAGACATATAAGGGACTATCTATCTATTATCCTTTAGCTATTATACTGTTTGAATCTCATCGTCTGATTCTATCAATTACTTTTTTAAATTTAACTGAAGATGAGAAATAATATTGTCTATATATATATATATATATATATATATATATATATATATATATATATATATATACTCAAACCTCATACCTGGGTGGTGTTAGAGTGTGTCCCACTGTGCAGAGACCATTTCACCACACACACACACACACACACACACACACACACACACACACACACACACGCTCTACCTGCTTAAATATAGATGACTATAATTGCCATCATTAAATAAAGAAGACGCCTGGCATCCGGGGTTGAGCATCCACGGTGTAAAGCACTTCCCGCAGCCCCCCAAATTACTCCCCTCATTCGACAAAAGGAAGACAATCAGACAGATTAGAATGAGGTCAAGTTTACTGGAGAAAAATGCTTTGAAAACAAACATTTTTGTCACAGGTTATACCATTTCTTTACAATGCAAATGCATTAAGTGTTTGCTTTTGTCATTAGTTCAGTTACAGTACGATCCCTACCGCTCTACCTTTATGTATCTATTCGGGGCGGGTGACATCCAACAACTCAAGGCTACCAAATTGTAATTTTCCTCGCATTATATACAACAATGCTAATCAGAAATATTATCATCATTATCATCATAAATAACATCTGGAATATCTTTATAACAGGTTTACTGCTCCAGGTAGTAAACCTGGAGCAGTACTGCCTATAATTTTGTATGCTATGTTAATCTATGAAGGAGAGAAAGGAGAAAAGGCTCCCAACAACTATGAGGTGGAAGCAAAGTGAAACGTTACATGGCATCAATCGATCATTATCGCCATCAAACCTAAAAAAATTTAAATAAATCCCAACACCCAAATGAGTGACGCGATAAGTCGATAGGATGAGCAGTGTGACGCATGTATTCATAATTCCCGCGACCGGGTGGTATAAAATGTCTCCTTCCTGCTCAATTGGTGACACGGAGTTCACTGTAGTTATATTAACATCTGAATCCATCTGCTTCACTCCTTCACGAGTCTTCCCTTGACTTGACTCCCAGATGCTCCCGGTACAGCGTCAGTCCAGATCTCCTGCTTCTTTCTAGCCAAGTGATCATGCAGTTTGCGCCTTCGGAAAGGTTCCTGCCATAAGATGCAGCTGAAGATGTTGATCAGATCACCGTCAAAAAATTATAAGCTAATATTGATTGGAACGGAATCCAATTAATGACATTAAACATTCAACTTACTATGAATTATTAGGCGCTGTTGTAATCTCACTAGTGAAGTCATCGTACTAGTACAGTACATTCTTATCAGGGATGATCTACTGCATGAAACCATCTCCCAGCAGAAAGAACTGAACAGGCTGGTGCTTTGGCTGCATTCCATTTTTTGTGGGCTGAATTTAGAACAGCCCACATCTTCCCAGACTGGACAGGGATGCTGCCCACTGTCCATCAAATATTGAATACTTGCAAAATCATATTTTTCCCACCAGTTACCCCAACCAGCATCACTCACAACTGCACCGTAAGTCAACAAAAACACAAAAACGAGGCAAAGTCACAGGCAGAGTTTTTCAAATAACATTACGGAAAAATCTCACACAGGATATTGCTACCGAATAGTTGTAAGAAAAGTCTACCGCACGTAGAAACAAATACATATCATGTAATGCGACACAGTATGTAACGCAAAGAGAAAAAAAACCTCAAAAGTACATATAGTCGCTCATATACACAGTCCAAAAATGTTAAATTGTTCTACTATGTGATGGAACAGGAGGAACAACAGCCTGGAATAAATAGCAAAGTGAAACCTTGCAGTGGAAATTTCTTTCAAATATTGGTTATGCCCGTATGAACATTTCATGGAGTACTTAGAAACAGAAGTGGTCAAATATACCCACTTGTCCGACACTTGAAACTCTGTCCAAATTTTCCCTCAAATCAAATCCTTCACTTCCGGCGTGGGATTTGTGATTTGGAAGAAAACACTCTAAAAATAATTACAGAAAATTATTTAGTATGACAACTTGCCCTTCTTTCTGCCTTCCTTTTGATTAATTTGTATTTTTTGGGGAGTATAACATTTCCCCATGAAACATTTTGAGTTAAAATAAATCTCAACATTCGGGGTCAGAACGACACAGAACAAAATGGATGGCGTCAAAGTACGACAATGGGGTGGCGAGTTGAGAATTATAACCAACAACGACACCACCACCATCTTGCTACTACTTTGTCTCAATAAAGAAGAAATGGAAGAGTTTAAATAAGATAACAAAAGGAACCCGGGAGCCAACACTTCAAGAAAAAGAAAGTTTGCGTTTGCTTCACCCAGGCTTCAATGAAGGGAAGGGGGAAGGGGTCTGGTACTTGACCCAATATTCACAAATACACACTTTCCAAAAGGCTACAATTGAATCGAAACGAACGACTGCGGCACCTTTTTTGGGAAAGCTCCTCCCTCGCATTGGCATTGAGGCGTCGCCAGCCGCGAGTGTGTCCGGAGTGTGTCTCACTCATAACAAATAATGACGTTATTGGTAGTAGTAAAACAAGTGGTGGAGTAAACCTGAGTTAATACAAGGGTCCATAGGAAATACTAATACAGTAACTTGTTAATTTATTAGAAAAAATAAAGTAAAAGCTCATAGATCGATATAGATATTCATATATAGATTTCTAATAAATTTTATAAACACTGCTTCAATTTCTAGATATTTTTGCCATGTCATGTACAGAGTTTGCTTCATACACCTATTCTGATCCAGAAAGCATTAAAAAGCACGCAAAAAGCACGCAAAAGTTAGATCAAAATGATCTTTCATCCCATTCTTCTTCCACCTGGGAGGAGGCAAGGCGGGCAAGGCAGGCTGAAGCCAAACCGAACAAAGATCTGTCGCAATCTGGACTCCTTCGTTCCACACGGAAAGAAGGGACGAAGTGTAATGTTTCTAGTGATCTGTGAAAAAAATAAAAAGAGAGAGCGTTACCTGACACTCCCTCTCCTCCTGAAACCTAATTCTCGCACGTGACACATTCAGGCTACGGAGTCACGAGTCTCTCCATGGTCGCCCCTTTCGCCTTCCCCTCCATTCCTCTCCTTCGTTGCAGAAAAGAGAGAGGCCGTCAGGTGAAATGGACAGCTGGAATAGCTAGGGGTGGGGGGTATAAAGCAGTGTGCCTCTTGACTTGACGTCGACCTTATCTACCACTCTGGCCTGTGGCGTCGAAGGTAAATCGGCCTGAAAAAAAAGACAGTTACAACTAAAGCAACCTCAGAGCAGGTGTTCCAGCTCTCCTAGTGCGAGCGGCCTCGCCCCTTCACGGCTTTCATTTCGAGCCTTTTTTGGCCAATGAGGAGTCGCCAGAGGCTCCGCCGGGGGGGTACCACTGCGGCCAGACTGGGCCGACGGGATAACGGGATGATGGGAGGCTTCACAACAGGTCGTCATAGTCAAGCAGCTTGGAGTGCTGGCGGCTCTTCCACAGGCGGAAGAGGCGGAAGTCGAAATATGTCTCGATCATCTCCTTGCCTATAAAAAAAAGACAGACAAAAGGAAAGGTTGCACGTCAAAAGGTTTGCGTCCTCTCCACCTGGATTGACATACTGATGCTAAAAAATAGCTAGTGGTGACATCTTGTGACACTACATAGAAACAATGGAAGGCTTGAAGAGACGATGGCAGATATGTCAAATTTCAATGCCATATTAATAACAGTGAATAAGTTGTCATAAATAGTTAGTTAATATATATAGAGCTACATTTCTTTTTGTCAGGGGAAAGGTCTAAGCCTTGAAAAAAAAGTTTACATTTTCCACAGTCTTTATATGTTGTTCAGAAAAAAAAGGTCCATGGTTTATTATATCAGGTTGATCAGGGTTTTGATTTTCAGCTCTTTTGACTACATCCGCACTAACCTAGGCAACAATAAACAGGAAGTTGTGTTGTTTCATACTGTCAACCGGCTGTAGCCAATGTTACGGGAAAGAGAGGGCGGCTGGGAAAGAGTGGCGGAGGAAAGTGAAAGGGCGCTATGGGTCAACGGAGGAGGGGAAAACACATTGCGTGAGGTAATGAGATTTTAATTGGAAAATAATTAACGCGGCATCAATACACATCAGGAAAATGACTGATGAGGGGTTTTGCGTTCACATGGGTGTGTGTGTGTGTGTGCTTACACAAATGCTTACGTTCCCTAACATGTTGCTTTGTTTTGGGGGTTTTTTCCCATCAGTGAACGGCCTATGAGCTTTTGATTAATGCCTGCCATTAACATTCAGTGGTAAATGCTGCGAGGAGAAGCGACGCAGTAAATCTATATAAATACTGTATTTATGCAAGTATATGTGTGTGTGTAAGTACATTCTGTTTGTCTATGTCTGTACGTGTGTGTGTGAGACAATGCGCTTGTCAAACACTGCCATCTGCGATTTAGCAGTCGTGGCTCCACTACATATTACGACATAAGTGTGTGTGTGTGTGTGTGTGTGTGTGTGTGTGTGTGTGTGTGTGTGTGTGTGTGTGTGTGTGTGTGTGTGTGTGTGTGTGTGTGTGTGTGTGTGTGTAAGCCTTCGGCAAACAACAGAGTGAGTGTGCTCACCCTGTGCTGACAGCTCTAGTGGAGATTTGAATTCCACAGTGTAGGGTCTCATCAGCCTCTTCAGGTTCTGTATCAGCTGTGGGGAGAGAGAGAGAGAGAGAGAGAGAGAGAGAGAGAGAGAGAGAGAGAGACTTTCTTTGTCAACATCATGCACGGGGTCAAAAGTTGTCCACGCATCATCTATAATTTCCCCAGCATTTGTGGCAAATATTACAGAGTTTTTGTTTTGTATTGGAAAAAAAAAGAAGAAAAAAAACGGAGCTGGTTCAAGCCTGTCAGATCTCATTAATTCTCAGCAAACACCCCCGTGGCTTCTCTCCTCTCTGACCCCCCCCCCCCCTCCCCAACCCCCCACCTCCTGACCCCCTGGAGACTCAGCCTCAACCAAGGTTTGATCAACTGCATTTGCGATTCGAAAGCTCATATAAAAAATCGTAAAAAGAATCGCAAAAAAAAAACCTTCAATCCATTGCCAGAAAATTGTCTCGAGTTTAAAACTGCCACAACCAAAAGGATATTGCATCTGTTAATCCACTCCATTCGGGCCAAACAAGCTCCGTTCTTCTTCCAGACTCTATTATTAGCGGTATGACTCAAGCAACTTACAGCGAGCTCACAGAGAGGGCAGACAGAGTGTTTGTATGTATGTATGTATGTATGTATGTGTGTGTGTGTGTGTGTGTGTGTGTGTGTGTGTGTGTGTGTGTGTGTGTGTAAGCTTGTGTGTGTCAGCATAACAGGGAGATTGTAAAGTGCAGCGGCCACAACCTTTTTCCACCCTTGTTTGCATGTATTGCAGAGGAATACAGGTCGATAGAGGCATGCCTTTAGTTTGCTTGCCAAACACCGGTACAAAGTGTTTGTGTGTTTAGGTGTCTGTATCTGGATGCAATTGAAAGTGTGAATATTTTACTGTGTGTGCCTGGGGTTTGTTGTTGCGTGGGTTGCATGTATGTGTGTGAGTGTGTGTGTGTGTGTATTGTTGTGTTTAAATCTGTGTGTGCAAGTGAGTACTGTCAGTTTGTGAGGGAGAGGGGTGGGAGGGTCACAGCAGGGGTGGCTGGAGGAGGTGATGTGTATGTGTATGTGTGTGTCTCTGCGCGTATGCATACAATTATCTTTGAGGGGGTAATTGTGTGTGTGTGTACTTTTTGATGCACTGCCATCAGTAAGCAGTCAATATAGATAGGAGGCTAATTAACCGCATGAAAGCCATTGAATATTTTTTTGCAGCTTCGGACAATCTTGAAAAAAAAAAAGAAGCTCCTTCAGTAGTAAAGTTTGCCAAACTTGTCGAGTGAAAAAAGCAAATTACAAAAAAAACAATAGAAATTGTTACAGATTTAATTACCAAATGCCAATACTTAGATTTGGCAGTGGAGAATGGTGAACACACACATTCACTCTTCAGCACCTGCAAACAGTGATACTAGCAATGACAGGCAAACACATGCGCATGAACACAGTCAACTTGACACCACAAAGTGCACACACAATTACCCCCTCAAAGATAATTTTATGCATACACACACACACATACATACACACACACACACACACACACACACACACACACACACACACACACACACACACACACACACACACACACACACACACACACAGAGTATATTTATTTATTTATTTTTAAAATTTCAGTGTTTACATGAATCAATTTTCCTCCAGCCCCGAGTAAAAACAACCGGGGCTCTGCATACTGTATCAGCAGAAGGCAGACATCGTAGCTCTGGGATGCAGCACAGCATGGCTCTGTGGGGTCTTAAGAATACACACAGAAAACAGAAAGGAAAAAAGGGACAGAGAAAGAGACAGGAAACATACCTTTTCTCCATTGGCGCTTCCCAGCACATAGCAGCCCATGATGTGAATGAGGTTTGGATCTGGATTCAGCTTGCTCATCAGCCTGCTGAGTTTCCTCCAGAACCTGTGTGGAGAGGTGGAAAGGAGGAGAGAGAGAGCAGAAAAAAGAGTGAAAATTTAAGAAGTGAAGTTTAAAGGTCAGGGGAAGGAAGCAGCAACAGCAAGCCACAAGCGTTTCCATTGTACAATTGTTCACTTCTATACATTTCTACACGGGTATATTCGCCACGCTGGCATGTTTTCCCAAGGAAGCAAACAAGTAACACAATGAATATTAACCCTGCCAAACCTAATCACAAGATGCGTAGCTTTCAGAGCAGTTCTGTCAGACAACTCCATTGGGTTGTATTTAAGCAGCCAATCCCTCCTGCCCTACCTGCTTTACTGGCAGCTTGCTTGCTGCACTCCCTCCACCTCCCCCTGCATTCACCTATTAGGCTTTACTCTTCTATCCATTGGGGGGGATCAAGCTCATCACTACTATATTTCTAGCTCATTACGCATGCTTTCTGTACACCTCGCTGAGAGTGATGAGCAGTAGACACACATGGGTCTAGATATTTGAGTTCTCTTTAATGTGTGGAACTTGTACTTCTTCTGTGTGACTGAAATGAAGTCTTACTGGAGCATGTCTTCCTCTTTCTCCACCTTTGCAAACGTGGCCACTTTGTTCTTCAGCAGGTACAAATGCCCAGGGCCGCCCTGTGAAAATTCAAAGAAATATAATCAAATACTACTCTCCTTATTATTGTACATCGATCAACATCGACCATGCTTCAACTCATTCAAGGAGAAACTGCTCCGGTAATTAACAAATACTACGTAAATGCAATTGCCGTTTAATGGGTTATAAGCATCACATTTCTTACTGCCTATCGCCTGAGCCTGCATTGAGAAAAGTCGATGAGGTGGAGTGACTGTGTGTGTGTGTGTGTGTGTGTGTGTGTGTGTGTGTGTGTGTGTGTGTGTGTGTGTGTGTGATATAATGTGTATAATTTGGGACATTTTGGGACAATCCCAATTCCCTCTTGGCCCTACCCCTCCTTAATGTAGATGCAAAGGAATATGTAATTGGATCGTCATAACATGCACATCAGAAAAATCGCTACTCACGAGGTCAATAGAACATTGTGTAAACAATGATTGGTGAGTGACAGTACAGTTATTTCCATGTCCTGTGTATGAAGCTTGAAAAATAAACCAGCAGTAAATCAAAAGGAGTATAATGCTGGCAACTGGTAACACTACACCGGCATTGTGGAAACCTCTGTCCCGAATGGAATGCCTAGAGCGTTGTCGCTGGTGTTTGTGCCACCGGCGGCTACTGATGACATAACACGTGGTGTCCCATTTCCTCGGTAAAGATTTCAGCCCCTACCCCTTGTGGCTCCGTTCCGGAGGGGCCACCATGCAGTCAAGGGCACTCCAAAAGCTGGGGTAGGGCCAAGGGGGGGAATTGGGATTGGCCCTTTGACAGGTTGGACCACGGCGGGTGGACTCGAGTCAACCTTTCGGCCTCACCCACTGGACCCACATCCCCACCAACCCACCCACCCACACTGCCTGCTGTCAGCAGAGAGCAGCCATCGCTACCTCCATAAACAGTGGCAGATTTCTATTTAAATAATAATAATAAATAAAAGCGTGACCAGAGAATTTCTCTCCTTTCACCCACCTGGCAGAAAATGAGCATGTTCCAGATTCGACAACCCTTTCTGTAGGCGGTGAGTTTCTTCTCTATCTCCTCTGAGATATGGTTCGATAGACAGACAGGTAGACAGACAGGTAGACAGACAGGTAGACAGACAGGTAGACAGACAGGTAGATAGATAGATAGATAGATAGATAGATAGAGAGATAGACAGATAGATAGATAGAGAGATAGACAGAGAGATAGATAGATAGATAGAGAGATAGACAGAGAGATAGACAGAGAGATAGATAGATAGATGGGGTTAGTTCACTGGTTAGTCTTTACAATGCAGATTATTCTCACACACAAGCATAAGTACAATACGGCGGGGACACACAAATACGCACACCTTCAAAGTACTACACACATGCACAGAAGAATGAGTCATCTTTTCACACTTTACACCTCCGGGGTAATCAATATCGGGGCCGAAAACACAACATTTTCATACATCACGAACACATCTTACCGAGGATGTCGTCAAATGTGGCATGTTCGTGATCCTTTGCAGAACAAAGAAGAAAAAGATAATGAAGTATTTATTTGATGGGTTCAGTATTAACATTGATTAAAAGCCGACTTAGCAGTAAAGTCAAGTGTAACCCATTTTACTGTACTCTGAAAAAAATAAATACCTAAGTGTGTTATCCGAAAGTATACTTAGTACATTAGTTTAATTTTTAGTCCATTCGCAGTGAATACACTAAAGTTATGTTAAATCGAGGCCACTTAAGTTGCTCATGAAATGCACTTAGTGTGTTCGAAGTTGCATTTCAGATGTGCTTAAATATATTAAAAATATAATTATATTTTGGTATTTTTGGTTACTTTTGATGACCAAACTAGAAGACCTTTAACAATTATACTCTAGTGCAGCTTAAGTTAGCTAAAATTCACTTTACAATATACACTTTGTTCTAAGTGCACGTACAATGATTAGTAAACTTAATAACTAGTAAACTAAAGCTGTATTTTAAATTAGTACATAAAGTTAATAAGAAGTATGAAAATACACTTTAAGTATACTCACAAAAAAGTGCAAATGGGTAGAAATATTATTCATATAGAATTACAATTTATATACACTTCATATCCTATAAATATGAAGAAATATATATATCTATATATATATAGAAAAAAATATATATGTATACGTATTTATATATATATATATATACACACCTGTATATAACAATATAAAAATATACAAATATAAAACAAATATAAAGTGTGCTGGCTTACAAAAGGTGGATGTTATGCTTACCACTGCACAGAGATACAAGCCTGAGAAACAATTAAATAATTTAGAAATAGTGGCTCAGCCACTCACGTAAAGGATGGGGATGATGGAGGGGTCGTTCTTGCGGATGATGTTAGGCACGTACTCGGCCTTGGGAACCTTGGAGGAAATCAGCTGAGGACAAAGAAAAGGGACACAGTGAGTGCAAGCCTTGTTGGAGAACTGTGAATTGTGTCACGGGTGGATGAGTGGGACCAGTTGGCCCAGTTTTGGATAAAGCAGAACTGGGCCAGCAGGCGGTAAGTATTAAATCATTTCGTTGATGTGGGCTTGCTGCCTAAAACGTGGGCTTTTTTTTTTTTTTTTTTAATAATTGCCGATGTTTGGAATGTGAGTCATCAGTGAAATCATACAGTATCAAAGCAGAGGATTAATGTAATCCAAGATGATGAAGAAGATTTGATTTAGGACAGAAATAGGCCATGAAATGACAAATAGAGAGTGTGTTGATCTGTCTTTCAGATATTTGGAAAACCTTTATCCGGGGACAGGAAGTTCATCTTTGGCTTTTACCATTTTTCTCTCACTGTGCACCCTGTGTGTCCCCAGAAGCTCTCACCATGATTTTGGGTGGATTGAAGTCCTCTCCCTCACAGGCGGATCTCTCTGCCTCCCTCTCCTCCTCCCAGTCGGTGTCCTCGCTAAGCCCTTCATGCAGGGTTCCTGAGGACGCCTGTAGGTCCCCACCTGGTCCACACACAAACACACCCACACAAAATGCAGTTAACGCATTAACAGCTCCTCACGAGTCGCAAACAAACACAGACACACACACACACATACACTCACAGACACACACACACACACACACACACTGTGTGTGTGTGTGTGTGTGTGTGTGTGTGTGTGTGTGTGTGTGTGTGTTGTATGTGTTTGTGTGTGTGGCACATGAAGAGGAATAACTACAATTAAACATGGAAAGATACTCTCCGCTAGGCACACGCAAGAAAAGGTAAACATACAAATTCATGAGCACACACAAACATGACAAAGGAATTACACACACACACACACACACACACACACACACACACACACACACACAAACATGATGCATAAATACACCCACACACTCAAAGGAACACACAGCGACAAGTACACATACACAGATGTACATGCAGACACACCAACAAAGGGAGAGATGAAAGGACACCAGACAAACAAGATTAGAGAGAGGGAGGGAGAGAGAGAGAGAGAGAGATCTGAAATGGCATACTAGCATACTATATAGTATGCCAAGTTAGTATGTTAGCATTTTTCTGTGTGTGTGTGTGTGTGTGTGTGTGTGTGTGTGTGTGTGTGTGTGTGTGTGTGTGTGTACGTGCGTGCGTGCACACACTCACTGTCTCTGGAGTCGTGGAGGGAGTCGGGCTTGACGGGGGTGGGATCACTCCACGATCTGCTGAAGCTCTTGGCTCGGCGGTCGGCAAAGGCTGAGGGAGTCAAAGAGGACAGGCAGTCACGTGTGTGCAAATGAGCACACACACACACACACATACGCACACACACACAAATATACCATCGGATCACTTAGAACAACACATATTCACAAACCTCTGACATACGTACTTTGAAGTACAGCATAACAATGAAGTAATGCAATTTTCTGAAAATCATCGACTGTTCTAGATGTTCAAAATCAATGCTTTTAACTATTCAGTTATAATATCCGCAAAATATTGTGATATTTGATTTGATCAATATTGCAAACACACACAGACACACACACACACAGACACACACAGACACACACACACACCCACCCACACACACACACACACACACACACACACACACACACACACGCTGCAGAAACACTCTTTGACAGACTCACTCTGGGCCTTCACACGACGACTTCCCACCATCCGGAGGTGCTTCCGAAAATTTCTAGTTTTCAAAAACGGTTTTGGAAAACCAGAGAGACAAAGAGAGAAACCATATGGGGTTGAGAAAGAGAAAAATAGAGACTCATGTATGGAACATATTTTGCACAGGGATACAGAAGGGGGAGAAAAAATAAACAGAGGACGACAGGGAAGACCATGCGCATGGCCGGAGCTGTGGTCAGTTGTGTGTTCATGACGGTAAGTGTTTGAAGTTATTTGGGCTATGTCACTTCAAACCCCTGGATAAAATAATCCTCTAAACCTGTGGTCTTCAACCAGGGGTCTGTGGACCCCTATGGGATTCACAGAGGTGCAGTCCACCAATTAAAATTTTTTGTGAAAATTATAATTTTTTTATTTTTTAACAAAAGAATAATATAAGAATAATATTGAGTAAACTTGGGCCATTAAGACTAACAGCAGCGTGTGTTTCACAGCATCTGACGTGAATTCAAATTCCGATTTTTAAATAATGTACAATGTCTCTGACAGACATAATGCCATCGACACGCTACACAACTTTCAAAGTCATCAGATCCCTGTAGTTGTAGTTGTTTCTACAAACTGGCCATTTAAGACCAGGTCTGGATAAAAAAAAATCTTGTACATATGGTAGTCAAACCAGGACTAGATTATAATAAAACTCCTAAACACCATTTCAAATCCGACAGTATTTCAGATTTGTGAAACCTTTATTCTATTTGTGAAAATAATGAAAAGGTGGGTTTCACTGTATTTTTTCCCCACACAGATCAGTCATGGATCGTGACTACTAACACAACTAAACTAACCGAAATAAATCTAAATCTAAAAAGAAAACACACAGGAACTGTGCGGCACTGGCATCATAAATGACTATATAAATAGATTGATGTTGGCATTATAAATTCTACCATAGGCCAGGCATAAAAAGCAACACAACATTTTATTAAAAATAAAATCTCTCTATCCACCAAGGGGTCCTTGAGCTGAAAGACCCCTGCTCTAAACTATTACTATGGCAAAATTATTATGAGAATAATAAAAAGAAGAAAAACCAACAACAACCACTCCAGGATTATATGCATAACAGTGATGCAGCTTTCAGCTCTGCTCAGATGCGACGGGCATCTGAGTGCGCTAATCTTTTGCATCAGCCATCACCCACTTAACCCCCACGCCTTCACTCCACGCCTTGTCCAAACCTTTCCGTCTCTTCCCCACCATCATGTCCCCCTCACAGCGCTGAGTGTCACTAAATACAGTAAGTTTGGTTGAGCAGGTTGTTGTCTTTCCCTACATGCACGTCCCTACACACTCACATACAGTACAGACACCCCCCTAGTACTTCCACCATTCCTGAGTTGACCTGCAGCACCGCTGGTATCAGGAGTGAAGAGACGGCAACCCAAACAAGAGGAGGCAGAAGAACAGGGGAAGGTGAAGCGCTGTCGCTTTTACATTATTTATCCAGGCTCGTCTCCCTGCTGTGTCAACAAATAAAATACATGCTCAGTGCTAAGCAAGCACTTTGCTTGCTTATCTTCCATTCAGAGCTCTCTGTCTCTGTCTGTCTCTCTCTCTCTCTGCTTGTTTCAAAACTCCTCAAACATGACCAAGTACAATATGAAATACGTTTTGAACAAGACTTGCATAAACAGATTACTGTCACAAACAATAATCCTCGCCTACTGACTCAACACACAGTTGATTGTTTTACGATGGGGTGGAATAATAATAATAATAATAATAGTAATATAAATAATAAAAAAAATATGTATATATATATATATATACAGCATAATTAAAATTTTTATAACTTTAACTTTTTAACTTTTATCTTGATATTAATATATAATTATTCTTTTAAAGTTAATTAGTCAATGATGAAATTACATTAAAAAAATGTTATACACAGTCAAAGAGAGCATCAGAAAGAGCTATAGAGAGAGAGGGAGCGAGAGAGATACAGACATATCATACCAGTATACAATATCTGTCGTTAAATTAAACAGTTTTGCAGTTAATATTGTGAATATAATTAATTTTCAATCATCACATTTTGTTTTGATTTGTCATCTGTACGCCCCAAAGGCACATTCAATTAAGCGTCACTATAGTAACACCATACAGCATAAACAGAGCTGATGAAACATTTCATTCAAACATTTCTCCTGTCGGGGTGATCAATCTATTGAAATCAACGCCGATCGATTTTTGTCCAATATAGTTTGAAAAATAACATATTTTTGACCTCATTCTTGGGGATAAAGGGAAGCTACTCTCCCACCATAAAGCAATAAGGTTGCATATTATCACCGCTGTTGTTTTAACCCTATCTACACCAACAAAATTAGGGTGCAGGGACAGCACTGTTGATTCCTTAGAATTTTCTGATGACATGGCCGTTGACGGATCGTTATGTAATGTCCAGACGGGAGATGACCAACCTTATTTTAATCTGGTGTAAACCAAGCTCAAGCTCAGGCTGGTTGAGAGCATCCCTTTGTTTGATATTACAGTGTGAAACAGCTGGGCGTCTTACTGTATATGACATAGCTTTACTGAGGAACATTTAGAAGAAGTCCTTTGTCGCTAACGCCATGAACCTTCATATACTGCACTATTGCCTCACAGCAAGAAGGTCCAGGGTTTGAATCCTGGCCGTCCCAGGTCTTTTATGTATGGAGTTCCTCCGGGTACTCCGCTTTCCTCCCGCCATCAAAAGACGTTAGGGTTAATACTCCTGTCCTGCCCCTTTCCAAAGCCCTGGCAAAAGAGTTGGAGTTGGTCCCCGAGCGCTGCACTGTGACTGCCCACTGCTCCTAGGTATAGGTGGGTCAAATACAGAGGACAAATTTTGTTGTATCCCTCTTATTACAGCAGAATATTCCATTCTTCTTAAGCCTGCCATGTAAACAGATGCACCTATACATTGAGTTATTATTTATTTACTTTTATGGAGTATTTGCATTATATATGTGAAATACTGGTGACTGTTATGATGTCCATTTATTATTGCATTGCACAATGCAAATTAATGTGTTGAGAACAAGGACAGATTTGTGTTAGCGTTTTTCATCGACGATTCAGGTCCTTACAAATATCAGCTTGATGCATCGGAGCTGCTGCACATTTGAATTCAATTCGCTGTGAGGTGGTGCCACAGCCCAAAATAGAGGGATGACTCACATGAGATGAAGAGAGGGGGGTGGGGGAGATTAGTTGTGCTGGGACACCGCGTTTGGTGACGACAGCTGTCGAAAAAACACCCTTGACACATGAAACGCCATCGTGATGGCAGAGCGAAATCCAGTGTTTTGTATTGATGTGCACCCATTTTTGCATCTATTCATGACATTTAGTTTATGTTATGTTATGTACAGTATTCGTGTGTGTGTGTGTGTGTGTGTGTGTGTGTGTATGGGTGCATCTACACATTGCTGTGTCCTCCAACTCCTCTTACTAGAGGAGGAGGAGGAGACAATAAAGCCGCAAAGTTATTCCATAGTCTAATCCCATTTGCAATAACTAATTTAATGTAAGACGGCTTCTATGCTTCCTCAACCCGTCCGCACTCTTGTGCATTGTTTTTTAGACAAATGACTATCAGATTAGTTGATTATTTTGCCCCATCCCGGGGTTCGCCTTGCTTTACAAGCAGGAGATCAATGCTACAGGGGAAGGGGGGTGGCATTATGTGTGTGTGTGTGTGTGTGTGTGTGTGTGTGTGTGTGTGTGTGTGTGTGTGTGTGTGTGTGTGTGTGTGTGTGTGTGTGTGTGTGTGTGTGTGTGTGTGTGTGTGTGTGTGTGTGTGTGTGTATGTGTGTGTGTGTGTGTGTATGTGTGTGATGTTTGTAAAGCCACAGTAAACGTTCACTAACACAAAACCACATTGAACAATAAAAAACACGGGCTTTGATATTTTAGATCATATTTCATATACTAGGTGTGTGCTGCACTCATCGCATGTCATGTCGATGTAGAGCTGGGGCTTTCACATAGGAAGCGCAGTACAGAGGGCATCAACCTGTGCAATTGAATCTTCGTAAATAAATTATTGATAGGTACAAAAGTTTCACTGCTGTCATCACTTCTGCAACAGGAATAGTTTTTCAGGTATTTTTATTTTAAGTTTGGTTGGCCTGTAAGTAATATTGTATTGATTTATTATATTTATATATTATATTATAATATTGCAATACATCACCTCATGAAGTGTTGGTTATATATATCACTAATCTCCACTGCATTTAAAAAAAAACCTGCTCTACCCACTTGGTAAGGAACCTGTTCCCATGACAGGTCTTTCCTTCCAAGTTCCCCAATAAATCCGTATGGAAGGTTGTGGAGCTCTGGGAATTCAGACACCGCTAAAATCAGTTTTTCCTCCATATTGCACAGAAACTTCCTGTCTGCCTCGCCTGTTGTTTTTATTGGCTCAGCGGGTATTTCCCCACTGTGCGCAGCGCTTCGCGGCACAAAAGTCCAACCAAGTTGAGATTTGGCGGCTGGGGTGCCGCTGCGCCGGCACTTTGTTCATGCAGATCATGCATGGTGCAACCAATACACAATAGTGAAGTTTAGAGCGCAGTGCGCAGCGCACCTCACACCGTGTCTCACTATGTGAAAGCCCCTTCAGACAGCACAAATGTCACACAATTGAGTGTCCGTGGAAGTTGCATTCGATAAACACACACATACACACACACATACACACACACACACACACACACACACACACACACACACACACACACACACAAAATCACTATTGACCCAAGGATTCAATTGCCTGCTTCTTCTGACAAACTGTTGTTCCATCAAAATGGAATGAGAGCTTGTCGAATGGCCACTCAATATCTTTGGTTCTCGGGGGGCTCACAGCACAGGACAGGACAGCACTGGTTGGGACGGGACAGCGACAGCCAGGACACGGTAGGTACCTCTCCATGATGGCGGCTGCCTCCTGCTCCCTTTTCCGCCTCTTTCTCTCGGCAATGCCACGAAACATCCTGCCGGGACGCGTCAAATCAATCATTAACTGGTGGATGCGGGACGGGGTGAGTGTTGGGAGTGGCGGGATAATCATGACTCCAAAAAATATATAAATAAATAAATAAATAAATAAATAAATATATATATATATATATATATATATATATATATATATATATACGTATATATATATGTACAGTATATATGTGTGTGTGTGATTTTTGTTTTTTGTCTGAACCAGAAATGAGCCAGAGAATTCCTGCTTTATTTAAGTTTATTTAAGACCAAACTTTAAACGTCAATTTATTCTGCCATTTTGTATATCTATTTTTGTACTGGTCAATTTTCACCGGTATTTGGTGCTGGTGAGCAAGTTTGTACCTGTCACCCAAATCATGAGGGCAAGATCTGGATGAAATGATAGAAAATCATTTACAAACTTTTTTTATTTACAAACAAATAAAAAGTTTTATTATGATCCCGTCTGGTTCAGACTCCAAGCTTCAAAGAGCCCTGGTCCAGGGTCAGTGAAAGGGACAGGGCTGAAGGGGGGCCAAGGGGTGGAGTCAGTAATCATGGGTGGGTAGTGGTTGGGGCGGGGCAGAGTGAGTGGACTGGGGTCTGAGGCAGGGTGTTGTTGGGGGTGTTAGTGAGAGGTTCTTGTAAGCATCGCTTAGCGGTTATGGTCAGAAGCGACAGGGGGTACACATTAGCAACTTCAGATGCACACGGACACACAAACGCACAAACACACAAACGCAACACGAGTAGACCACGTGACCAACATCATAGGCTAGGGGATCGGCAGGAGCGGATCTCAGGGAGAGCATGAACCAATCTCTAGATTCACGTTGTGCTGTGCTCAATAAGTGTACGACACACACAAGACTAAATCAAGGTCAAACACCTTGTCAACGGTTCCATCACATAGCTCTAGTTTATTTTAATTGGGGTTCTGATGAATGAGGTGTCACTGTGTATTCGTTTACATATCAAAAGTCTCGCTTACACAAGTCATTACAACGCGACTTTTGTTATCGGACGCTCCAGATCTTAACACTAGACTTGGTGCCCAGACTTGACACTTGGCACCCACAGTGGGTGCTGAACATTGACATGTGTTAACATACTTCTGTTCGCACTTACATCACCCTCTCCAGCACATGGGCTGGGATTTAAATGACTTGTAACCAGTAATCTGTCCACACTGTGCCCAGATCATTGTCCACACACCTGTAAAATCCCATTGCAATGCCATTCCAAACACATCCCTAGGTGGTCTGGCTCATCAGATCCCAAATTCAATCTGTGAATTTCCAGATCTGACAATTAATGCATCTTGTAAAGGTTTTTGGGATACTTTCCCATGGCCAAACATACTTAAATACTGTGCATTGGTGGGGAACATCTAATTCGCCTCTCTTTAACATGAGCCTTTGAGACTCTTGAACTGTCATCAGTGGCTTCTTACATGATGGCCACATCGCTTAAATGTCTTCAAATTAATAATTGTGATTAATAACTGTGATTTTTCACTATTAGTCTAAATCATAAATGTTAAGTATGTAGAAACGTGTGTTTTTTTTCCTGTTTGTCTATGTGTTGTTGTGCCTCCCAGCCTGCCCGTCTATCAGTTCGTCAGATGTGTGTGAGTGTGTGTTTAAGTTTAGTTTAAGTTTCAACGTGGGTGGGGGGCAGTGGGGGTATATAGCACATCGTAGCCGTGACAAGATGTCAGGGAACATGAGAACTGTCCCCGACAGGTTGTGCCAGAAGTGAATCCTTGTCTCCTCAGTCAGTCAGAGGTTATCGGCTGACAGGCAGACAGGCCCTGTCATCAGCTTCCGACTATCTGGCAGTAATCACAAAGTCGGATGGCAGTCCTTATTATCCCAGCATAGTGCATAATGTTGCCGTCAGCAAATGTCTCCACATCAGAGCATCTCAGCCATTTAAAAGAGAGCATTTTGTACACTGTCATAAAACAGATATATATTTTATATTTTATTCTATTTTACATACATAATAATTAGGCATACTATGTTGTATTTTCTTTTATTTGTACCGTTTTACAAATTTGTACATCCTAAATTGTGGTACACTCAGCCCTCTAGAACATATGCGTTGGACCCCCTTTCATGCCGTGCCTATCTTGAGAGTGGGTTATATATAGTATATGTGGCTGAATGGCATAAAGGCTTTCACTAGCGCTATGCTTCACATACTCCTTTCATATACATAGACAGTGTTTTATCCATGTTGCGTAAGCGGGCCGTGTTCAGATGGGCACGGCGACACAAGATGAGTAATTCGCCGTTGAGTACATACAGTACTGTGATGTCAAGAGCAATATGCTGTTAATGTTTGTCGATGCTATTATCTGTTTGCTTAAATGAGACATAGCGCTTTGTCTCAAAAGCCAACTTTTGGTTACTCATTATTAACCAAAACTGTAACTAAAACTGGAAGGAAAAAAAACCTCTCTGTGACCTAACATCGAAACAAGACTTACTCTCGTCTATTTCTCGAAACTAAAACGCAATTGATAAGCAGGTCACCTGAAACTAAATGAGATACTATTCAAATGGGTGAAGCTGAAGTGAGCGTTCAAATTTATTTTTTTTCATCCTTAATGGATGTTTTCAACTTCCACAGGAAAAAATTAAAAAGTCAGTGTCCAACAGTAGGGAACTGACCGTGCAAGACTGGTACTTCTAGAAGAAAGAGCAGAAGAATTACCACTGTTCTTCCCACTTCCCTACAGTCTGCAGGTTGCTGTGTGCATTGTGCGGCACTGTTGTCATCCAAATAAAACCTTGAAGTGGTGTTGAAAGTCAAAACATCTTTTGACAAAGTGGAGTATCCAAATTTTGCAGAATGGCTGCCACTGTGCTGTCATCATCTCTTAAGGGGTCTACTGAGCAAAATTCTAACTGCAAACACCTGTAATGCACAAGGAGGAAAGCACAGAAAGCTGAACAAATGTTATACAAGAAAAAAGAGGTTCCGGGCATGACAGGCCGCTTGGGAGAGAGGGGAGGATAGAGAGATAGATAGATGGATAGATAAATAGATAGAAAGAGAGAGATATCCATTAGGAGGATAAAAGTGTTGGGGGGGCATACATGCATGAGAGAGAGATTACTCACGATATTCTACGGTCGTGTGGTTGATCGGCAGTCGCAGGAGGACGAGATAAAGAGAGAAGAAGAAGAGAGAGGAAGAGGAAAAAAAGGATCAATTGGCGGTCTCGTTATTTGAACACTTTACAGTCAGCTACGTCAGAGGTGGAACACGGAGCTCAGTAGCCTCGGTAGCGAGGCAGCAAAACTGCCTTTTTTGGGAAGAGCGACGAATGGTGGGGGAGCAAATGAGTGAGTGGATAATTATGGGGGGGGCGTGGGGGGGGCAGATGAGGTGATGAGCCAGGGCCAGACGGATGAAAGGAGGGCGGGAGCAGGAGAGAGAAGAGGCACGGACACGTGGAAGCTTGGGAGAGACGCAGGGATGAAACGAAGCGGAGCAATTCGCGGCGGGAGACCTTTGTGTGCTGCGAAGGGTCACAATTACTCGCTCATGTGATAGGTGATAATTAAGCAGTCGAAAGAGTAAGGGGGGGTGTGAAATCCATGCATATTAGCCAGCAATTAAAAATCCTAGCGCAAACTCTGGTTCTGAAATGTAAGACAGCCTTAAACGCTATGCGGATATGACATGTAATTGTTTCTGGAATGTCCACAAAACAACAAGCATATAAGAATAGCCAATGGCTATTGCAAAATTCCATATTTTTCTCAGAGAAAAATGGGCGATAAATACCGTATAGATATATATATATATATATATATATATATATATATATATATATATATATATATATATATATATAGATATAGATATAAATAGGGGAGTAAGGCCAGGAGCATTTGAGGTGGGTTCAACCTGTTCTACCACGGTGTGGATGGGAGGAGAAATGGGGTAGGGGTAATCCTGCAAGAAGAGTATGTCAAGAGTGTGTTTGAGGGGAAGGGAGTGTCAGACAGAGTGATGAGTATGAAGCTGGAAAATGAAGGTGTGATGGTGAATCTTGTCAGCGCATATGGCCCGCAAGTTGGGTGTGAGATGGAAGCGAAAGAATTCTTGACTGAGATGGATGAAGTGGTGGAGAGTGTACCCAAGGATGAGAGAGTGGTGATTGAAACAGACTTCAATGGGCATGTTGGTGAAGGGAACAGAGTTGATGAGGAAGTGATGGGTAGGTTTGGTGTCAAGGAGAGGAATGTGGAAGGACAGACGGTGGTGGATTTTACAAAAACGATGGAAATGGCTGTGGTGAATGAGTATTTCAAGAAGAGGGGGAACACAGGGTGACGTATAAGAGTAGAGGACGGGGCACACAGGTGGGCTACGTCTTATGCAAAGGTGCAAGCAGGAAGAGATTGGAGGCTGAAGGTGGTGGCAGGGGAGAACGTAGCTATGCAGCATCGGATGGTGATCTGGATGATGACTTTGGAGATCAGAAGGGGAAGAGAGCAAGGGCAGAGCCCAGGATAAAATGGTGGAAGTTCAAGAAGGAAGACTGTTGTGTGAAGTTCAGGGAGGAGTTAAGAAAGCTGGGCTGGGCAACTACTGCAGAAGCGGTGAGGAACACAGCTAGGAAGATACTTGGTGTGTCAACTGGACAGAGGAAGGAACACAAGGAGACTTGGTGGTGGAATGAGGAAGTACAGGAAAGTATAAAGAGGAAGCGGTTGCCGAAGGGTTAGTGGGATAGTCAGAGAGATGAAGAAAGCAGGAGTACAAGAAGATAAGGAGATGCGGCGTATGGCAAAGACAGAGGTGGTGAAGGCTAAAGTAAAGGTGTATGGTGAGATGTATGAGAGGCTGGACAATAAGGAATGAGAAAAGGACTCATACCGGTTGGCTAGACAAAGGGGCCGAGCTGGGAAGGATGTGCAGCAGGTTAGGGTGACGGATAGAGATGACAAGCAAGGAGAGTGTGTTGAGGAAGGAGTACTTTGAGGGGCTGAGAATGAATAAACTGAGAGAGAGAAGGTTCGATGATGTGGGGATAGTGAATGAGGAAGTTTGGTGGATAAGCAAGGATGACGTGAGGGAAGCTATGAAGAGGATGAAGAGTAGAAAGGCGATTGGTCCAGATGACATACATGTGGAGGCATGGAGATGTTTAGGAGAGATGGCAATGGAGTTTTTAACTAGATTGTTTAACATAATCTTGGAAAGTAAGAGGATGCCTAAAGAGGGAAGAAGAAATTTACCGGTATAGATCTTTGGTACCAGAACACTTTTTGTAATCGATGTGTAGAGCTGTAGTAACTACAGAGGTATAAAATTGATCAGCCACAGCATGAAGTTATGGGAAAGGGTAGTGGAAGCGAGGTTGTGAGCAGCAGTATGGTTTCATAACAGGAAAGAGCACTACAGATGTGATGTTGGCCAGTTAGGAGTTAGGAGTGACGCATGGTTTCAAGGTGGAGGTGGGATTACATCAAGGTTCAGCCCTGAGCCCTTTCTTGTTTTCAGTGGTGATGGACAGGTTGACGGCGGAGTTCAGACAGGACAAAGATGTTCGCAGATGACATTGTGATCTGTAGTGAAATTAGGGAGCAGGTTGAGGAGAGCTTGGAGAGGTGGAGGTATGCACTTGAGAGACGAGGAATGAAAGTCAGTCAGAACAAAAATGAATTAATGTGTGTGAATGAGAGGGAGGACAGAGGAATGGTGAGGATGCAAGGAGTAGAGGTGGCAAAGGTGGATGAGTTTAAATACTTGGGGTCAACTGTCCAAAGTAACGGAGAGTGCGGAAGAGAGGTAAACAAGAGAGTGCAGGCAGGGTGGAGTGGATGTAGATGCATGTCAGGAGTGATTTGCGACAGAATGGTAACAGCAAGAGTGAAAGGGAAGGTTTACAAGATGGTAGTGAGACCAGCTATGTTATATGGTTTGGAGGCAGTGGCACTAACGAAAAGACAGGATGCGGAGCTGGAGGTGGCAGAGTTGAAGATGCTAAGATATTTGTTGGGAGTGACGAGGATGGACAGGATTAGTTATGACTATATTAGAGGGACAGCTCAGGTTAGATGCTTCAGAGACAAAGCGAAAGAGGTAAGATTGAGATGGTTTGGACATGTACAGAGTAAAGATGCTGGGTATATCAGGAGAAGGATGCTGAAGATGAAGATGCAAGGCAAGAGGAAAAGAGGAAGGCCAAGGCTTAGGTTTATGGATGTGGTGAGGGAGGACATGCAGGTGGTTGGCGTGACAGAAGATGCAGAGGACAGGAAGAGAGGGAAACAGATGATCAGCTGCGGCGACCCCTAACGGGAGCAGCCAAAAGAGGAAGAAGATTATTTTTGTCGCCGAGTAAAGACTATTAGAGGATGAGAATAGGACTATAATTCTCGACTTCTTCCCTAAAGAGAGGGAATTGAAAACTACAAAGAAGTCCTATATATCGCCTATATCCTATAGCCTTTACTCAAGTTTGACCACTCAAACAAAAGTATTTAGGTGGAGGATTTTTCTATGTAAATGGCTGACTTGCTCAAAAATCATAAAGGCACTGGCAAATATATATGTATATATATACCAATGACCCACATCATTAAACCCACCTGCTGCCAAAACAGCTCTGAACCATTGAGTCATGGACTCCACAAGACCTCTGAAGGTGCCCTGTGGTATCTGGCACCAAGACGTTAGCAGCAGATCCTTTAAGTCCTGTATGTTGTGAAGTGGAGCCCCCATGTTGCTTGTTGTTCCAGCACATCTCACAGATGCTTGATCGGATTCAGATCTTGGGAATTTGGAGGCCGAGTCAACACCTTGAACTCTTTGTCATGTTCCTCAAACCATTCCTGAACAATTAAAACAGTGTGGCAGGGCACATTATCCTGCTGAAAGAGGCCACTGCCATCAGGGAATACCGTTGCCATGAAGAAGTCTACTTGGTCTGCAACAATGTTTAGATAAGTCGTACCTGTCAAAGTAATATCAACATGAAGGCCAGGGCCCAAGGTTTCCTAGCAGAACATTGCCCAGAGCATCATTCTGCCTTCTTCCCATGGTGCACCCTGGTGCCATCTTTTCCCCAGGTAATTGACGCACATGCGCACATGCACTCATCCACATGATGTTAAATAAAATGTGATTTATCAGACCAGGCCTCTTCTTCTTCCTCTTCCTCTTCAATTCTTTATGGTCCAGTTCAGACGCTTATATGCTCTTTGTAGGCGCTTTTTGCGGTGGACAGGGGTCAGCATGGGAGAAATTTTGCAATCTGTGCTACATTAACTATTTTGTGCGATCGGACCAGACGGGCTCACCTTCACTCCTGAGGCACATCAATGAGCCTTGGGCGCCTATGACCCTGTTGCTGGTTCACCGGTTGTTCTTACTTGGATCACTTTTGGTAGGTACTAACCAATGCATACCGGGAACACCCCACAAAACCTGCCGATTTGGAGATGCTGGCCCAGTCATCGAGCCATCACAATTTTACCCTTGTCAAAGTCGCTTAGATCCTTACGCTTGTCCATTTTTTGGAATATATATATATACAGTGGGGCAAAAAAGTATTTAGTCAGCCACCAATTGTGCAAGTTCTCCCACTTAAAAAGATGAGAGAGGCCTGTTATTTTCATCATAGGTAAACCTCAACTATGAGAGACAAAATGAGAAAAAAAATCCAGAAAATCACATTGTCTGATTTTTAAATAATTTATTTGCAAATTATGGTGGAAAATAAGTATTTGGTCAATAACAAAAGTTCATCTCAATACTTTGTTATATACCCTTTGTTTGCAATGACAGAGGTCAAACGTTTTCTGTAAGTCCTCACAAGGTTTTCCCACACTGTTGCTGGTATTTTGGCCCATTCCTCCATGCAGATCTCCTCTAGAGCAGTGATGTTTTGCGGCTGTCGCTGGGCAACACGGACTTTCAACTCCCTCCAAAGATTTTCTATGGGGTTGAGATCTGGAGACTGGCTAGGCCACTCCAGGACCTTGAAATGCTTCTTACGAAGCCAGTCCTTCGTTGCCCGGGCGGTGTGTTTGGGATCATTGTCATGCTGAAAGACCCAGCCACGTTTCATCTTCAATGCCCTTGCTGATGGAAGGAGGTTTTCACTCAAAATCTCACGATACATGGCCCCATTCATTCTTTCCTTTACACGGATCAGTCATCCTGGTCCCTTTGCAGAACACAGCCCCAAAGCATGATGTTTCCACCCCTATGCTTCACAGTAGGTATGTTGTTCTTTGGATGCAACTCAGCTTTCTTTCTCCTCCAAACACGACAAGTTGAGTTTTTACCAAAAAGTTCTATTTTGGTTTCATCTGACCATATGACATTCTCCCAATCCTCTTCCGGATCATCCAAATGCTCTCTAGCAAACTTCAGATGGGCCTGGACATGTACTGGCTTAAGCAGGGGGACACGTCTGGCACTGCAGGATTTGAGTCCCTGGCGGCGTAGTGTGTTACTGATGGTAGCCTTTGTTACTTTGGTCCCAGCTCTCTGCAGGTCATTCACTAGGTCCCCCCGTGTGCTTCTGGGATGTTTGCTCACCATTCTTGTGATCATTTTGACCCCACGGGGTGAGATCTTGCGTGGAGCCCGAGATCGAGGGAGATTATCAGTGGTCTTGTATGTCTTCCATTTTCTAATAATTGCTCCCACAGTTGATTTCTTCACAACAAGCTGCTTACCTATTGCAGATTCAGTCTTCCCAGCCTGGTGCAGGTCTACAATTTTGTTTCTGGTGTCCTTTGACAGCTCTTTGGTCTTGGCCATAGTGGAGTTTGGAGTGTGACTGTTTGAGGTTGTGGACAGGTGTCTTTTATACTGATAACGAGTTCAAACAGGTGCCATTAATACAGGTAAGGAGTGGAGGACAGAGGAGCCTCTTAAAGAAAAAGTTAGGTCTGTGAAAGCCAGAAATCTTGCTTGTTTGTAGGTGACCAAATACTTATTTTACCGAGGAATTTACCAATTAATTCAATAAAAATCCTACAATGTGATTTCCTGGATTCTTTCCCCCCATTCTGTCTCTCATAATCAAAGTGTACCTATGATGAAAATTACAGGCGTCTCATCTTTTTAAGTGGGAGAACTTGCACAATTGGTGGCTGACTAAATACTTTTTTGCCCCACTGTATATATATATATATATATATATATATAGTGGAATGATTGTATTCAGCAGGGAATGCCAGACAAAATGATTAAGTTGGCCAATGCAATAAGTTCTAGAGGTGACCTCTTAATAAGCATGCATTCTGCACTGGGTTTTAAGCCCTGATACTTACGCCTGCATGGTGGTGGTTGCTGTCTGAAAGCTGAACATGTTCTCTTTAGGAAACCAGCTATTAGCACTGTCATCTACAGAAAGAAAACAACACAGGAGACAAAAGAGAGGCGTAAGGAACGCCAAGAGGAGCAAGGAACGTGTCAGGCGGGGGAAGATCAAGAGTGTACTTTGACAGTGAAAACACTGTGGGTCTAAGAATTTGTTTCTGTTGGGGCCTAACTCCATTCTGCTACAACATCTTTCTCAACAAACCTCTTTAACCACACAGTTCTTCGACCATATACATCAAAACCATCCAGGCACACTTTCATTCATCCATCCATCCATCCCGATCCTCCGTACCCCTGTCATCGGTGGACGTCCTATCTTCACTGTACATGCGTTCCAACTTTTTGCGGTGCTTGCCTCCATCCAATGGCGAGGTGTCCAGGTCCAGGGAGCGCTGGCTCTGGCACGGTGCCCGGATGCAGGCCACGCATGCCGGGGTACAGTCTTCCCGTGACCTCCCTCTCCTCACCCCAAAGTCCCGGATGTTGTGTGCGCTCCCCGAGCTCTGCAGTGGGTGCGGCAGCGGCTGCGGGTGTGGCAGCGGCTGCTGCTGCAGCTGCTGCTGGGGTTGCGGCTGCTGCTGTGGTTGCGGCTGCTGCTGTGGCGGCTGCGGCTGCGGCTGCGGCTGCAACTGTGACATCTGGTGCTGATGGGCATGGTGATGGTTGCCGCGGTGATGGCTGCCGCGGTGATGGCTGCGGGCGATGGCCGACGGCTGGTCGCCAGCGGCAGAGAGGGCCTGGGATGGGGGCTCCTGCTCCCTGGAGCCCCGCAGCACCTCCAGTTCCAGGCTCTCTTCACTGCCACGGCCCCCGAGTGTCATCCCAACCTCCCTGGAGATGGTGTACACCCGGGCGGGTTTGGCTGCCACGCTACCCTCGATCCCTCCGGCGCTGGGCGGGTCCTCAATGGAGAGGCTGCGCTCTACCGAGAGCCTGCGCTTAGAAGGGCCTGAGAGGGCTGGGGCCTGGAGGGTGCTGGCCTGGGGCTGAAACTGCTGCTGGGAATAGGGCTGGTTGGGCTTAGCTACAGGCAAACAGCAGCTCTGTGGTGACAGGTTGTTTTGCAGGCGGCCACTGTCTGGGGAGTCAATGTCCTGGCCAATGTAGGTGTCAGACAACAGATGATCTGTGAAGAGAGAGAGAGAGAGAGAGAGAGAGAGAGAGAGAGAGAGAGAGAGAGAGAGAGAGAAAGAGAGACAGAAATAAAGAGAGAGAGAGAGAGAGAGAGAGAGAGAGAGACAGAGAGAAACGTAAATAAAAAATTTACTTAATTTGAGGTAAAAACACAGAGATATACTATATACGCCGTATGATTTGGCAACAGCAGGTCAAACATCTTTGAGACAAAAAAGGCTTTTGGGAGGATGAGGAGAAGATGAAAAATGGGTGTCAGGTACGATGGGTGAGGAATTAAAAATTAAAAGAGAATTGAGAAAGAATGTGGACAGAGAGATGGATGCCAAAACAAAACAGTCAACAAACCCTTGGTGAAGTAAAGCTGTCCGGATTGGCTTGTAAACAGCTGTTTGTCCCCGGGGAGCTGTGAGCTTAACATTGCTTTCCATAGGGCGGATAAAGTCAAGATATTGCTTCAACCCCCCCACCCACCAAAAAATGGAAGAAAAACTTAGTTATTTATTGGGCAGATGGATGGGATAATGGAATCGCAAAATACAATTCCCAGTTTTCTGTGTTTAACAGCCAACAGTGGATTTTCTTTTTTTAAGGCAGCCATGACCTCTAAGCAAGGGCTGGTCCGCTGCCAAATGTATCTTGTAGTCTGACCAAAAGCGACCAGTGTTTTGCTAATGGACAGTGTAAAATGATTCCCCTGGGTGCAATCCATTTATATTGTATCATATTGTATTTTATGATAATCACATCAACATAAATGTTACACACATTTCAATCTTTCCAGACTGTATAGAGGTGTTTTGTCTGAATAAAGGGTTAGGGTTATGGTTAGAGACTTTCCTGTAACTCTCCTCTCTTAAACATAAATCTGGTCATTTGTTCAATAATTTTATACAGCCAAGCAAAATAACCAGATGCATCCAAATGTTTAAATCTATGGCTGTATGAGACCAAACATGACAGTCATGAGATAAATCCAGTGATCGCAGCATGTGAAATATAAGTAAAGAAGTAAGGAAAAAGTACCAACAGTAAGTGAGCAGCCAACCGCTGGTGGTTTTGTACTTTTTTTTTTTTGGATTTGGTGCCCATCGCAAACAATGAAATCTGGAGAAGCCGGAGAGTCTTGAAAATAAACAAAATATATATTTTTTACTTTTTTCTGTAGCCTGGCCCAGAACGGTCGAGTTATCATTACCAAAAAATGTCTTCAAACATCTTACCTCGGGAAAATTGTTCAATGCGGGGATTTCTTTGTGAAGTCCCTGTGAAATAAGTCTCTTAAGGAGAAGGGTGGAGTGAACAGCTTGTTAATACCATTACCTGATTTATAAAATTGACTACCAATACCTAATAATTTTAGATTGTATTATTTATCATTATTTCACATTCTAGTTTTAATCATTCCCTTTAACGAAAGTATTCTCACCCCATTGGCAGGTAATTTAGCTTGATTTTATATATATATAGACATATGATATAAATAAATATAAATATTTATATTTTACATATAATTTTTAATGTATATATATGAAATAATATGCATTAATATACAGTATATGTTTAGATCTATTATATTTATTGATATATTTATTGATATATTTATTTATTATATTTAGTATATTCAATATATTGATATATTAACATACATTATAATACATTAATTTATTCATTATTTTTCTTTTTTTTTCTTTCTTCTATTGCTGCAATTGATTTTTTGCAGTATCTTATGTTAACCCATCTCCACAAAGACTGATAAAGTACAGTACACACAAAAAAAAAAAAAAAACTCCCTACCAAGGCTCCATAGTTTTTTTTTCACTTTTTTCCTTGTCGGGTGGTTGGTGCTGACAGCCCCTTACCTGCTCCGTTGCGATTCTCTGGGTGCGAGTGGGACAGGTACTCTCCGAATGCTCGTGCTGCTCTGAAAGACAGAGAAAGAGAGGTGACATACAGTAATGAACCGCACAGCGGTTACACTCCTCCCCGAGCCAGACACGTCCACCTGGCCGCCATATCCACCCGACACCAGAGAGGTGACTCACGCACAGCTAGCCTTTTGAGGGGGTGGGAGGCTGGGGGTTGCGTGGGGTCTGCATCCATTGTAATGAAAGATTTTGTGCTGGAGACCTGTCCAACGTTCAAATCTCCCTTCCCGATGCAGTTTCTCACTTCCCACACACTGGATGGGAGACAATATGCCAGGAGAAGCAGCTTTGGATTTTACCACTCCTCTTGTCCTCACAGTGTGGTGGGCCTCTGAGGTGAATGCAGCATTGCATCTACCAGACATAAAAACCTATATACACACACACACTCTCACACACGCACAAGCTCACTCATCACTGAGACCAAAATACTGGACTGGAAAAAATTCTCAAACCAAACAAACAAATAAATAAATAAATAAATAAATAAATAAATATATTGTGTATGTATATATATATATATATATATATATATATATGGATAGTAACTTTGTATAAACTTTATTCTTATATATATATATGGGGGGCACAGGGGGCACAGGGGGGTGCAGTACCCCTGAGTGTTTTTGGACAGCATTTTCCGTTATGGTTGTTAATTGATCTCCAATGAACATACATTTGCATTAAGCAAGCATATTTGTCCACTCCCATGTTGATAAGAGTATTAAACACTTAAAAAACATCCCTTTAAAGTACATTTTGAACAGATAAAAAATGTGCGATTAATTTGCGATTAATTGCTATTAATTACGGACAATCATGCAATTAATCGCATATAAATAAGGACAGAACTATTGACATAAATTGACAGCGTTGATATATACAGTACAGGTGAAGTGAATAACATTGATCATTGCTTTACAATGGCTCCTTCAGATGGTTTGAATATTGTGGCTGATCGGTGTATATGTATATATATATACCTGTACTCACACACACCCACACACATGCATACGCGTGAGCATGAAACCACCCTCTACCACTCTCTCTCTAGCATATAGAATATAACACCCAGCCCCCAATATCTGTCTTTCAGCTGCGTATCACTTCTCTTTATCACTGTCACACAGTACCGCTTGAGATAGTGTTACAATCTATTTCACAAGCTCTGAGCTCATTTTTAATCGCATTCCTCTGAAAAACCAACTTTGACGTTCATCATTCACAAACATAAACAGGGATGCTGCACGTTTAAAGGGCGACGCGAGTTCAACAACAAAAGCGGAGCTGCGTTGCATTTTAAATAGACCGTAGTGGTTTTGTGTATCGCCACACACTTAGATACTGACACACAGACACACACACACACATTCAAGCACATTGTCTCTGTCAGTATATAGGCCACAAACACACACACACACACACACACACACACACACACACACACACACACACAAACAAACACACCGAGATAAATGAAAAGGAGTAGCCTGAAGCTTACAATCCCTACTAGAATTTCTACCATCTGCACACACACACAAACACACACATATATGTACATACACACAATCACAAATGCACATGCATGTGCAGAGGCATGCACGTGAAATCTTCCCTGTAGAAATATCTAAAGATTTAGGTCACGTATGCATGCATATAACTCCAGACACACACACACACGCACGCACGCACGCACACGCACGCGCACACACATGCACATTCTCGCACGGGTACTACTCACATACAAAACAAAAAACACAGCGTGGAAGAAATAATATAGGCTAGAGATATTTTATACACACACAGGTTTTTGAGGATGGCAGTGGACCAAACCACTGTGAAGCATATGAGGGGGGGGGCGCATCTTTCCTAGCTTAAAAACGCATTGTTTTGTATCTATAATTTGTGCAAGTGCTATCAATGCATATTACTATATTATTTAAATGTATATAGTTAGTTAGTTATGTTAACAATGCTATATTGAGGGGGACAACTCTCCAACTCTCTGGTTTTCTGCCATTTCACAAGGACTCGTGTGCATGTGTGTGTGTGTGTGTGTGTGTGTGTGTGTGTGTGTGTGTGTGTGTGTGTGTGTGTGTGTGTGTGTGTGTGTGTGTGTGTGTGTGTGTGTGTGTGTGTGTGAGCCATTTTATTTTCCATTATGCACCCAGGCCTTTTACTTTGTTTGAGTGAGCAGGGACACTAATGCAAACAAGAGGTCAAGATAAATTGAGGCAGGACTGGCTGCCTATACATGACATTCATGCCAGTGGGGGAGGTAATAAAGGAAATAAAGGAGGCCTTCGCCCTTTAAAAAGAAGGAAATAAAGGAATAAATAAATATCGTCATATAGTCATATTGTAGATTAGATCATGGCTATTCAGCTGCATTCAGGTGGGGGCCGGATTTTCAACTTCTTATTACCGGTTTTAGGGGGCTACAAAGAAGAGGCAAAACCACCTTCATATTCTTTATAATTGTCTTTATCAATTTAACTAGAAAGCTTAAAATGAATAGATCACATTCTCCAAGTGTTATGTATTCGTAAATGCACAGTGCTTTTGCAAAGTCATATGGCTTATAAGGCATTATAGGTAGTTCTGAAACGAATGTAAATGTAAATGTAAATGTGTGTATGTGTATGTGTGTGTGTGTGTGTGTGTGTGTGTGTGTGTCTTTGTGTGTGTGTGTGTGTGTGTGCATGTGTGTGTGTATGTGTGTGTGTGTGTGTGTGCGTGTGTGTGTGTGTGTCCGTGCATGGGCTGTGAGTCCTTCCATAGAAGCCCTCTCTGCAGGGTACAAACAGCACTGATCGCAATCTCTGAGAGTCTTTTTTTTTTTATCTCCCTCAGCCAATCAGCATCACTGGCTCAAGATCCCCAAACCCTCCCAGTTGACCTGGTTCTTATAAAAAAAAAAAAGAAAACATCCTCCAACCCCACACCCACCTTCCTGCATCTCCCTCTTGGGCCCCCTTTCCTCCTCCTCCTCCTTCTTCTTCTACCCCCCCCCCTGGTGGTTGTCAATCCGGAGCGGTGGTTCGGTTCCAGCAAACTTAGCCAAGTGAAAGTATGAGGCTGACGCGTCGGAAGTAAGAGGCTAGTAGCCTCTCATATCTGTCTTTTATTCATTTTGTTTCTATATCTTCGTATGGGAGGGGTCTATTTTTTTCACATTTCTATTTTTATTATTTTTTTCTTAATTTTTTATTCTATTTGATTTTAATATTATTTTATTTTCGTTTTTTTCCAGGATGTTACACATTTTTATATTAATCGTCCGTAGTGACAAGACAAACATGACAAAACATGACAAATTCCATGTATATGTACAGTAAATATGCCTGGCGGAATGAACGGTTTCTGTTTGCACCGTGGAAAGTGATGATTAGTGAGTGAGTTATTACAGATAGCAGAAAGTGTACAAAAAAAATGTAAAATAAAGACAACATTGAAAGTCCAAAAGCAAGCATGAAAGTTGAAACCAATTCAATAAAAATCATTACAGACACCAACCTGTGCTGATATTGTCTAAGCAATTTGTATGGGATAGATAAAACAGAGAGTAGGCAGAGCAAGCAGTAATGTGCGTGCGGACAGGATCTCCCGTTCACCAACCATGACGGGCACCAAGCAAGTGCCGGCCATTTGGCTCACTGAACCCCAAACTTGTGCTCCTACCCCATTGGTTCACAGAACTAGGGGCCTTCAAAACTTGAGCTTCAAAAAAATATTTTGAGGACATCAGAGACCTATATCAACTTGTGTAAAAAGAAGCATAATAGGCCCGCTTTAAACTGGGGTGGGGGCAGAAAATACAACTGATGGGGCAAAGCACCCTCTTGCCCCGTTGTGGCGCCAGGCCTGGGAAAGGTGATAAGAGAGGAGGAGAGGATGGGAGTGGAGGATAAGTGTTGAAGGTGTCTCACTGTGATTCAAGGCATCTTCAGGCCTTTGTCTTGGACCAAGGTTCATGGAAAAATTGTCAAGTATCCAATAGGAGCCTGGTATTGCAACATGATAATAATCCTGATCTGTAGTGCCGGTTAGACATTCAGAGTACACCTACATCAACATGGGACATGATAAAGACGGCACAAAATGTCAACGTGGGGTCGACCAAACAGACACAACTGAATGAGACGCAGATGGAACCTCCGTGGGAAGCTGAAGCCGCTGTTACTGCCTGCCGCGAGGCTACATCTATGTTGAGGTGTCCACTCGGAAAATTATAACCTGGCATGGCCGTGTCCCTTTTTATTATGGGCTTATTTTCAGACACTCCTTCCACTCTCACCCAGCGCCCTCCTCACTTCCCTCTCACCTCTCCTTCCACACTATCCTTGACACCCCCCTCCAACCAGATGAACTCATGCACATTATAACAACCAAACAATTAACTTGAACCCGCCCCCCCCCCCCCTCCTCCACGCACACACATACACAGTCATACACACACAGACGCATGTTCTTCATATTTAAAGCGGGTCTTGATCAATAAGCAAATCCGACAGCAGCCCCATGTCTCTGGTTCAATGTAGACTCATATAAAACATATTTAAATTGATTACACTTTTTACAAAAACATTTCTGTGTAGTTTTATCTCACGTTTCTATTGAAAGTGCTTTGGTAGCTGCGCGCAGCCGGAAAAAAAATAACCTCTCGCGCAAAAATAGAAAAATGCCGCATGGCGCTGCAGGTTTAAGAGGATGCACTTACGGCACGACGCATCACGCCTGTACGCTTCACCAACGCGTCCGATGGACTTCTACTGTAAATCAGATACGGGTCTGATTTTTTGCAATGCGACCTCTGGCTGAACAGTCAAATCAAAATACATGCGACTTTTACGTTACTCTAGAGCAGGGCTTCCCAACGACCAGACCGCACCACACAAAATGTTCATGGAGAGGAGGGGTGGGGTTGGAGTGTCTCCCTCTTACGCACAGGGGAAAATAAATACATTAAATACATCTATGATAATAGAGTATAAGGGTCTTGCAAAAAAAGTACCCCTGTGCTTTGAGAATAAACTCGGAATTCTGCCCCTGACTTCAGGGCCTGTGGGCGCACCGTGGCCTCGCCCCCCGCGGCACCTGCAACGGTGCGGGAAGGTAATATAAATAATAGATAGATAAATGGACCAACCCAGCAAGGGGGCACCTCGCGGTATTTTATGAATTGCACCAGATCTAAAATAGTTTGCGTGTGTGTGTGTGTGTGTGTGTGTGTGTGTGTGTGTGTGTGTGTGTGTGTGTGTGTGTGTGTGTGTGTGTGTGTGTGTGTGTGTATGTGTGTGGGTGTGTGTGTGTCCTCTGAGGGAGAAATCAGTGCGCGCATTGTGTTTTTATTTTAGTTTATTATTAATTTATTTTAGTTTATTTTACTAAATTTCCTTTTTGAACGAAACCAAAAAAGCACCGTGCCCCTGCCTGGACTTAAAGAGTTAATCTGTGAGCTTGTGCCGAGGTACATGGTCCGAAGCCGCCAGGTGCATTTGCCTGCCATGTTTACTTATGTATGACAGCCTGCTGCGTGTGACATCTTAGTTACTTCAACCATTACCAGATCATTCTCAAATCTGATATTGGCCACATTTAAAAAACAAAGCCAACAGCCAAACAAAAAAATGGGATCTGAATTGAGCACTAAGGCTTGCAGTGTGAACGTAGCCTCAGGGTCACGATGGAAGTGCGATGGCACCCTCATGCACATGCACATGCACATGCACAAACACATACTGGGTGCACACGCACGCAGTGAGATCGCTGAGTGGCAAAAGGCTGATAACTAAATTAAGCAACTGACAACAAAAGGCCATGAGTCAGGCCATTACCCACAATTCCCCAGAGGATTGTCTTAGGTTCATCAATATGCACTAGGGGGTGGGGAATAATGAAGAAAAAAAAGAAAAACACCCACTGACATATGAACTATCTGATCCAATGAAGACCGGCCTTCCCACATAAGTGGCAGCAGCAGCTGCAGTTCCGGCCAGAGAAGAAAGATGTACCGTTACTGAGAGTTGGACCAGATGAAACAGCCGAACACTAACCGGAATCTCTCACAGTCTCACAAGTAAGGGGGGTAAGGTTGCCCAAATCCCATTTTACCCTGAAGCAGCAGCACCCCATTAAGGATAAAAAGAGGGCTATTTTGGGGCTAATTCTTTAGGAGGTGACCCGAAACAGCTTCATCAAACCCGCACACATAACGACATAACAACTGATCAAAGCATACGGCCCCCTTGGTGCGTTTGACACACAAGCAGGACCATCACCAAGTGCTTTTCGGCAAACTGCGAGAAAAAATATAATTTCCCCCCTCACGTCAGGCACCGGTAGGGCTGTGATGAAAACTATATTACCGCAACGCCGCGGTTACGTCAGCACAGTAATGAAATAATTACCGTCGTCACCGCAAATAATATATTTTTTATTTCTTTTTTATTTAATTTTGTTGCTGGTGAAAGTTAAAGGAGGATATAAAATAACACATTAATTGCTCAGTTCATCATTGGCTGTCTTCTATCCTATGTTCAAGGACCTCTGGAAAAGCTTTTCAGTAGCTCCACTGGTCAGGGAGGGAAGGTCAATTAAACATTGAACGGGTCACAGCGATCGGGGCGCATGGAGAGAAAAAATAAAATAAAAAAGTGCCTCTGCCGCCGCCTCCCAGCCCCCCGTTGGTAAACCTCTAAACCTTGGTTATACGTTGGAAAATTTTAAACCATCAAAGCCCTAGGCACTGGCCAGAAACATCGAAGACGCAATTAAGTCTTCAAGTCCAGCGTAAAAAGGATACTTTAATCAACCTTCTCACCATTTTCTTTGTTGATTGAACAACACCCCAGAAGTCGGAATTAAACATTGCATCAGCGTTACAATGAGCGCAGAATTCTTGCGTTTAACGCAAGATTCTGGCCTCGTCCTGGAGGAACCTGGTAACTCCGTCTTTTGGAGATAATTGCAGGTTCTGTCCCCTATAGCCAGTGCCATTTTTGTTTTCACCTCCACAATCCAAATGAGCACACCATTCTAGCTGTCTTTGATGTTTGCTTTCATACCCCCAGACGGGGTGAGTGTACGAAGCAGGTCGAGCACTTGAAAAAAGGCTGATACGTGCTGCATTGAGAGGGTGGAAGAATTGACCCCGTCAGAGGTGAGGGACCTCATTAAAACACCTGGTGTTCCTGCACAAACACAGAAATGAATATGGACAAAGAATACTGAATTTCCATGACACTGGTGTCCCTGTGAAACACTTCACTTTTCCAGAGGATGGAGTAGATTGCAAATGGGAGGAGAGACAATTAACCAGACAGTACCGGCAAAAAAAAAGCTTGGCGAAAAAGGATTAGAGGCCAATTTCCCTGAAAACGATTGTCACTGTATTCAATACTAAGTGTAATCACAACACTAATGAACCACAAAATGGTTGATTTATCGATATTTTGACATTAAGCTGTTCTTCAGTTCACTTTAAGCAACAAGGCAAGAAGAGAATACAGAAAGAGAAGAGGTGGAGGAGAAGAGAAAAGAAGGGGAAAAGAGAGGACAGGACAGGAGAGGAGATGGAGATTAGAGGAGAGAAGGGAAGACTAGAAGAGAAGGAGGAGGGGAGAGAAGAGAGGAGAGGAAAGGAGCATTATTAGTTAGCATTATTATGAGACATTCTTAGTGTCTGTTAATCACTCACACACACATACACACACACACACACACACACACACACACACACACACACGGATAAGCCCGCCAAACGGTGTGTGTGTGTGTGTGTATGTCAGAATCAGAATCAGAATCAGAAATACTTTAATAATAACAGGGGGAAATTACTTAAACGTGTGTGTGTGTGTGTGTGTGTGTGTGTGTGTGTGTGTGTGTGTGTGTGTGTGTGTGTGTGTGTGTGTGTGTGTGTGTGCGTGTGTGTGCGTGTGTGTGAGTGATTAACGGACACTAAGAATGTCATTAACTCGCAAGTGATCATTTACAGTAGAACCCGGCTTCCTTCCAGCTTAAATGGAGTGGAAACGGCCATGAGGTTGTCAACAACAGAGAGTGAGCGAGCGAGAGAGAGAGAGAGAGAGAGAGAGAGAGAGAGAGATAAACAGATAAACAACACAAGGGAGACAAAGACAGGTCTTTTTAAAATGTGCAGAGCCGGCGTAAACCAGCGGCTATCGTGACTATAAGCAGTTGTAAAGGTCACGGTGCCTAGTGAAGTGCATAGGCACATGAAGAAAACGCACGTACGAATAAACAAACAAGTGTCCGTCGGTGGAGTTCCTTGGGTTTTTCTCTTTTCCCACTTTCGGTTTCCTAGCGTGTTGGTCAGTCAGTGGGCGACTTGGCCATGCCGCACCTCCCACCTCCCTCCACCTTACTCATATTATAACCTTTAAACCAGAGGAAAATAGAATGGCAACTCTTGCTCTCTCTCTCATTCTCACATACACACGCACGCACACACACACACACACACACACACACACACACACACACACACACACACACACACACACACACATAAAAAAAACACACACATGCACATCACACCTTGGAAAAAATAATTAATGTCATGATTCAAAAGGATTTAAATGTCAGATGAGTTAGTCATGAAGTCAAGGTTTCTGGATCAGGGATATATACCATAGACATTTTATGTACACTTAAAATACATCTAAAGCCAAGTGGGAGTCAATAGTCAGAAGTAAAAGGCAATACATAGCGGGTTACCCCATAAAGTACTTAAAAAGTAGGAGCATGATGTATGTTCATGGTGTGGGACATTGCAGAAGGGTAGGAAAACTGACATTTTGAAATTAAGTTATTCAGGCATAAGTGACTTTAAATATTTAACGATAGGGACAACTATCCAAAGTAAGCAACGCACTGTTGACATTTATTCATTTACGCTTTTTTTTTGTTTGTTTTATTTCCTAGCTCTGAATATTTTTTTTTATCCGTTTTGGATATAGGGCCTTACGGTTCATTTTAAAGTCATAATCCACAACATTTCCCAGGTGGTTCGTTTGTTTCAACATCCAGGGCGCTCGCCCAAATGGATCACTTTCCTTTCTCGAAAGCACGCCCTCCTCTAATCAATTGTTTTCTGTTGTTTCGTTTTTTTCCTCCGAGGGCGCCGTTCTGCTGAATGTCCATCCGTATCAACGGATTACTGAACACAACTAACCCCACTGCTTTATCAAATTCACCTCGGCCGCTTTCATTTGTTAAGCGCACGTCGGATCTTTGCGTCCTCGCGGGAAAGGTGGACCCCGTCGCAAACGACGGAGACACAACATAGAGGAGCAAATACATGAAATACCTGCTTTGTAAAAAGTTACATCTAAAAATAAAAAGAATCAAACATGAGATTTTGACGCTAGATAATGTCACGGATGACCACTGCTAACTGCATAACTGCTGCAATCAATTCCAAATATCCAACCCTTATATATGTACACACACACACACACACACACACACACACACACACTCCCAAATCACTCACCTTACTTTTGTGGCGACAGAAGATATCGCATCATTCCTCTGATTCTTCCTTTTGGACACCGCAGTTCCCATGCTGAGGTGGACGCGGTGAGGGAGGGAGCGCAGACCATGGGCTCACGGGGAGTACCAAACCAAGTGTGTTGGCAAAATCATCCGACTCATTGATAGATATCTTTCTCGGAATTGTAATAAACGACTTGTCAGATCGTGCTCCGGAAGGGAACGGAGATACTGACGGAGGAAAGACGCTCCACCACGCCGGCCGCCCGTGCGCTGCGCTGCGCTCCGTTCCTTCCGTCAACTGAGGCAGGGGAGGCGGCAGGAAGCCAGGACCAGAAACCAGCACCAAATAAGGAATCATAAAGAATGTTGTCCCCTCCTTGTCTGGGGGGGACCGGACAGGTGCAGGTTCATCCTGCACTTTGGAGGGAGGAGATGTGGCGTGGGGACGGCTGTTTTGTGCATTACAGTACTGTGTGACATTGTATTTAACATTTTACATGAACAATATCACGTTCATGTAAGATTCGCACATCCCTCTCTGTTTTTCTCTTTGTACTGTATATATATATAAATGGATTATAACTTTTTATTAACTTTATTTCCTCGGTAATGAATTTTAAAAAAAAAGGACCTTATCTTATTGATCTCAATGTCACTACAATGTTGTGTATCTCTTTGTTGTTATACCACAATTTTTATATTTCCCCGCAGAGTATTGAATACATCGTCAAAAGGCTATTCAATGTTGGTAGGCTATAATTAAATACTGAAATATTTCCATGTGTGGGCTACACAGTGAGCTTAAACTGATGTACAAACATGGGTGTATGCGGCATTGGGTATGGAATACAAGGCTCATCTCAAAATCCACTCATAGAATAATTGAAAGTACAGTTGCTCCAAGAGACCCTCGGGAAATCTCTTGCAAAGAGAAATCTCTTGCAATTGATTTCTTTCAAGAAATCAATTGCAAGGGTTGCACTGTAACCCCCCACGACCCCTTACCCGCAACATATGAGCATCCCATCGCTTCAACTACAGCAGTATTGGCAACTGGAGTAATACTGTACTGACTGACTCCACATCCAAGCTGCATGTCACGCTTCAGGACCACGGACAGCACCCATCAGTGGGAGTCCTTAAAGCTCTGTATTTCCGCTCATGGAATTAATCAGGAGAATTTCTGGGATGTGACGGATCGCCAAATTATCGAACTACTTCTCTATCGCTAGTATGCTGGCTGGCAGCCTCCCCATTACTAGACGACCCGCTCTACCTGAGTGAGCTGGTACGAGTTTTATTCACGTGCCACTTTATTGCACGCCTCTGCAGTTTCGCCACCACACGCCACCCAAGTGACATGTTCAGGGCCCTCCGGCACAGAGACACAGACGACGGGGGGTTGTTAGCACCAGTTTATTGTAGAGATGAGGCTAGGTGGAATTAGCCAGGAGCAGATGGAACGTGTCATGACAGGGCTCCTATGCTGGCTGAGTGTGTGGATGGGGTTTTAAACCTGCCATTCGTTAGCCCAACCAACGAGCGTCTGTGTGTGGCTGCTTAAGCCATCCAATCCACCACAGTATGTGACAAATAAACCTCTTGAATCTTGAATCTACCTCCTGAGCCATTGCCCCCTACTCTCTTGATTTGGGGAGCTACCATTGAACAGCATGATGCAAGGCTAAAACAAGCATTAGGAGCCGCTCAGTCTAATGGTTTAAAACTAAACCCAAAGAAATGCGATTTTATAAAAACTGAAATCACCTTTCTGGGGGAGGTGTGGACTAATGAAGGTGTTCAGATATCACAGAGCAGAGTAGCAGTTATTAATAATATGCTGCCACCTACAGGGAGGGAGGGTATACAGCCCTTCTTAGGCATGGCAAATATGTCCCTAATATATCATTACACAATGCCTAGAAGAGATCCTTATTGTGCATAGACACAAAGTGGTGCGTAAAAGTAATTATGCAAAAGAGTTCGAGGAGCTCAAAATGCCTCATTGCACAGTACTGAGGTTTTCGGATGAAAAACTAAAAACGAAATGTAGCAGGACACGCCGACTCGCCATGGTTTATTAAACATAAACCGAAACGTTCTTGTGCGCCAAATGATAACAATGATAACAAAAGTGGTAACAATGCATGTAACCGAGGTTCCTCCGGCTCCAGACACTGCATGTTCTGCTTTTTGATTCCTTGTCACTCCTGCTGGAAGACAAACACACACACACATTAGGAAACTTCTCCCAGCCGAGTCTGATACCCAGATACTGTACCTCCCTCCGTCAAACCAAAACAACCCTAACAGAAGTGTTACAAATTGATACAAGGCGTACGGAGTGGTGAAAACTGATTTTGCCGTTGGCTCTGGAGACAAGGGGACCTGCCATTAGCACTTTGTTAAATCCAGTGTCTTGGAAAACTGACCTGTGCCCAACTGGTCAAGCAGCTCGTTGACCCAGGGCATCCAGTATGCATCGAGTTTTGACACCGTTTTCACCTTTTGGTAGTTTACACAGAACCAGACCGACCCATCTGGCTTACCTACCAGCACGATGGGGCTACACCAGTCACTTGCAGACTCCTCTATCACCCTGATGTCCAGCAGGGCCTCTAATTCTGCCTGATCGATTTTGCTGTTGTGCTCTGGCAGGCGAAACAGGTGGGAGCATACTTTTACCCCCAGGATGGTTTCCACGTGGTGGTGGACGTGCCCTGGTCGTTCAGGATTTCCATTGGAATCCCGAGCCGGGAACCAGGTTGCGTAATCAACTAGGACTAACACAAAATGATACCCGCGAGCACTGCGGTCTAATTGCCCAATGACGTCGATACCGACCTTTCGAACGGCACCTCAACTAGAGGAAGGGGCCTCAACGGCTCGTTTGGCATCGCCAAAGGGTTGACTAATTGGCACTCAGGACATGCGGTGCACCACTTACGCATGTCTGCCCAAATGCACGGCCAATAGAAGAGGGCCATAATCCGCTGCAGTGTTTTATGCTGGCCAAGGTGACATTGGGTTAGCCATCGGGTTATGGTGAGCCGCCTGGAAAAGCATTTCTCGACTGCTTTTCGGAAGCAAGAGCCGGATTATTCCCTCTCCTGACTGAGTGTCACGGCTCACTCGATATAACCTGTCCCTAAACACCGGGCAAAACGGGTGAGTGATCGCAGCATCTGGGCCAACCAACTCGGCATCAACTTTAACTACCCCCTCAAAGGGGCGTAGGGTATTGTCCTGAGACTGCTCTCGTGGAAGATCATCCATGGAAGGGACCAATGGGACTGGGGACGAGCCAAGTTAGGACTCCTTGTGTCACTCCCGCTGGAAGACAAACAGACACACATATGGAAACTTTTTCCAGCTGAGTCTGATCTATCAGTGCCCACGGGTCTGATTGGGGCGACTCGGAACAGCTGTGCTGGCACGGTAACAAGTCAGCGCTGTGTTCTACAGGCCGTGGCTTAACCCCCATACTATAACTATAACTATTATCCAAGTCCTTTAAATGCCTTAAACAGTCCTCATCGAGTTCACAACCACACAAATAAACTCTTCATTGAATTTCCATCCATGGCTAAGGAGATCCGGTGGCTTATTGGCTTATTCTGGATGCTGCAGACGGACCCCCCCAAAGTCAACCTCTGTCCAACCTCCCATAAACTGTATGGGAGGTAGTGATTACTGTTTACCAATGAGTCAAACACAAGGCTGTCGTTGAAAGCTGCGCAGGTAAGAAACGTGATGTGTGTGCATGAGGGCTGTCACCACCTCCTCTAGGGGGGAGGGAGGCAGTGTACGCCTCCTGACCTCTGCACGAGTGTGTCTCATAAATCCCAGCAGCGTCAGGACCACACATCCATCTTCTTCTTCTTCTTCTTCTTCTTCTTCTTCTTCTCCTTCTTCTTCTTCTTCTTCTCGCTTCCTCTTTTCTTCCATCTCTCCCTTCCATCTACCTTATTTCCCCCTCCCTATGTCTCTCCCTCCATCCCACTTTCCTTCGCTCTCTCTCTTTCTCTCTCTCTCTCTCTCTCTGCACCACGTGAAGCCAGTCAGGCAGCAGTGAGCACAACAAATGCTTCAACAAATCGACTGTGTGAATATTTAAGCAGCCATCAGTTTTTTTTTTTCTCCCAACAGTCCAGCGAACGCCTACGCACCACACGACCACTCACGCTTAAAAGTGCTTGCAAATGGGGTACACCTCAACGGAGGAGGCGGAGGATTCTGTCTGCGCGCACGTGCATCTCAATCCTGACACATTCTGCAGAAAATAGCTGCACGACACACTCAGCAGATCTAGAAGACAGCTGAGCAGGGGGCGGCGTTCCGTGCAGAGCCGAGGCATGTGACTGCTACTCTCCCAAGCATTCAGTGTGACTGAGGAAAGATCGCGAGCAAACAGTTGCTAATCTTGGTGTCAAACCACCTCGATGTGATTCTCAAAGTGGAACACTGATCCCTGGATAAAACAGTGGTGCGCCACACTTACGGGGTTATAATTTAGCTGTGAAGTGCACATTGCAGGGCGCAGATGTTGATAAATGATAGTCTTAATATTATGGATCAGCAGTTACTGATGAGCCCCATGCCACCCGTGCGGGTAGGATGGAGCGGTTGAACCCCGGTGGATCAATGGGCATGGATCATCGGTTGTATTTGCATTTGTTTATGTGGGCAATGGTGAGGGTATTAAGGGTGTAGTGAAGGGTAAATCCACTGACACAGCCTCCTCGGTTGGTTCCTACAACCAATTACCGTCGCTACATCAATGTCCCCTGAGGTACTCTTCTGAGGCCTGTTACTCACACACATGGCGGATTTGGGAATTCAGTCTTGGCATGGATAAGAGTTTCACTGCACTAGCATAGAGTAAAATGGAGAATAACTTTAATGTGAGTGTGTTTTTATTTTTAATTTATATGTATTCAAGAGTTTACTACTTGTATGTATCAAAAGAGGTAAACATATCTACTGTTAGAGAAGGTTCCACTCTGTCTTTGCTAAAGTGAGAAAATGCCAAGGAAAAACAGGAAAAATGAACTAATTGTTTTACATTATATGGGGGAGGGGAGGGTGTGATTAGAAAGAGAAGGTCATGTTGTAGCAATAATGAGGCAACTAGAGGAAAAACAATGCAGGTTCTCAGCAACACCAGACTACTAGCTGGCATCAATAATGGAGAGTGAAAGTGAACATAGCAACCATTGAAGAGTTTTAAGGTGGAGCATTTATCGGTTATCATATTATATTTATTATATTATTATTATTATTGTATAAGGATTTGATACTTTAAACAGATTGAAACCGAAAATAGGAAAAAAGCTTTAATTAACAAGTGCCTAAAATTGTTGTTATAACTATATTTCCGAGGTCTGGCATTTTGAAAGTGAATGTGACTGCTTTTGAATCAGGGATTCACATTTTTTTAAATCCCTCACTAAGGCTTTTCCCAAATCCGTGAATGACATTTCAGTTGCCGGTTCAAAATTCCCCTTGAGTTTTTATTTTTATATTTAGAATTTCTGATCTTCCACTGGCAGGGAAGAGAACTGTTTGGATGGGCTCTCGACGCCCCGAGCAGAGCGTCCAACCGCTTGTAAGGTAAACATTAAATACAACCCCGGGCCCCTCTCCGCTGAACACGGGAGACACATGGGTGCTACTGCATTTGAGCCTAATGTCTCAACACACGGCATAAAAAATGTTGAACAATATTTGCATGAAGGTATAAAAATAATCACCTGCGCACGCAGGGTTCTACACGCACCTGTTCTACACTCTCTGCCTCTGAAGAATGAACGTTCTCAATCTGTTCGCTCTCTCCCTGTCCACTCGCTCCCTCCGGCTCCCTGCACCGGTGGAGCCGGCAGGCAAGCGAAGCACCTGTGCCTAATGTCCCCGCACTGCACCAGTAGTGCACTCGATGTCTACCACGCATCCCGTACGGGTCAGTCCCCATGTCGGTTTTCCTGTGTTTTTATTTAAGCTCTATTGTTTTAGTTTATTTCTTCTTGCTTGATACGAACATTCTAAACTAAGGGACGTTCCGCCTTGGATCAGGACAGTGGATTGCATAATGGAAAGAGAACGATCAATGTTCCTATGTGCGTCAGGGACGTTCCCGTGTCTCTGAACAAAAAAATTATGTGAGTTTATTTTAGATGTATTTATTTTGAGGAGCACGGCACCCAGACGGCAGTTGAGGTAAATAAAAGCCCTGCTCACTATTTGAGGATGTATGGATACTGTCAATAATTGACACGGAGTTTGATTTCCCTAATTTTCTTTTTCTTTTTTCATCTTTATGTAAAGCAAAACCACTCCCAGCTCCACTCACTGTCACGTCCGTGCTTCTTTCACCGCCGAGTTCTTGTTGAGTTCTTATTGAGTTCTTATTGAGTTCTTATTGCGTACCCGACTGACAGTGTTCTGGGAGATGTTCTTTGGTGGTTCTAACGTATTTTTTTCTTGTACCTCCTGCTTGAAAAGACCCGTCTCCATAGAGACGTGTTTCAGTTTCTCGTGTTTGCAGCCGAGCTCCACGTTCGGATCTGACTCGCTTTTTTACCTAATATTTTTTTTTCTTCCTAAAAAAAAAAATTCATTTTGAAATATTTGTACAAAATAAATATTCATAAAACCCACTATTTGTGCTTTATTTCGATTCGGCCGCACCCCAACCTTATGGAAATGTTACTGCTTCCACTCCCACACACTTCCATTCACAGCTGTACCGGCATTTTACCGGAAATGATACTTGGGCGAGAGAGGGAGAATTTGAGGAACGACTTTAAGGAACATCAAGACCGGCTCCTTTTCCCACATGACGGATTTTGCCACTAGATTTACAGTTTCAGTGCAAGTGGGAAAGGGGCTATATAAAGTATCTGGCCGCAGACAGCTTACTTACTCGCTCCAGGCAAAGAGGAGGACAGATGCATCAGGAATTATGGCAGTTTGCTAGAAGCACGTGGATCATTCCAGGTGGTAAAAATGGAAAACTCCGGGGAAAAAGAACCGGTGAAAAGGGACCGCTGATTCACGGGCTGTTTGTTGCTTAGTGTATTTATTGTGTATTTATTCTTCTGAGCATGGAAGGCTTTGGGAATAAAAGTAAGAAACATACTCTTTGATTAAGGACTATGGCGTGTCGTCAAGTATTTGTCTTCAGGGGTGGTACAAGACATACGTTGGATGGTCACGTTGAAGTTGTGAGAAGATCAAAAAACAAACCTCTACACGACCTAACCTTGAAGGACCACACATCAGAGCCACCTCGTCATGCCCCCCCCCAACTGACACGAGGGCTATGGCATGGAGCTCATTACCGGCGCCACGACCATGCTCAAGGACACCTATCCAATCATCATAATATACTGTCCAGGGGAGGGGGGCTTTGGATGGGGGAAACATTACATATTACATTAGGAGACATTACATTTGGACCCACCACTCCTTTATCTTTACCTGATAGTGATATGGTGCAGTATTGGGGCGGGGGCGGGAGCGGAGGCGGGGCCTAGAGGAGTCAGGCGATGACGATGCAGGAGTAGGAAAAGGGAGGAGCAGGCACGTGCAACTGAAGAATGGGAAAACCGATCGTCACTGCTGTTTGACGGGGTGGAAGAGTTCCAAGGAACTGGCCTTTGGTACAGGGTACAGGCCGATTCGAGTCAGAGGCCGAAGATTTTCGGGTTTGGGCCATATCCAAGACTTTAGAGTGACGGACTCAAGACCAGTGGGGTTAAAATGTAATCTTAATCCATAAGAGAACAGTGCCATCAAATTGAATACCATGACTTCAATAGTGTGCACTTTCCGGCCAATTTTCCTTCATTAGCCACCTTGGACCATAATACCCTCACAATGCTTATTTTTTTTACTTCGACCCAAGGCCATTTCTCACCAAGCCGGTGATGGATTGAGTAGTAAAACAAGCCATGCAGTCTTTTTTATGACTTGTAGTGTTATCCCCATTTACTAATACAATTGCCGGTACACTAAAAACATGTGCGAGGCGCCCGCACTGTCCCTGTGTTCTCTGCTCCCTGCTGACGCCTGCCAAATGAATTAAATGGACCTTCCATTAGCCAAGGTTGAAACTCCTTCTAGCAACGTGAGGAGAGCAGACACTCGATCATGGTGACCTAAATGTTGATGGACAGAGTGAGAAGGGATGGAGACCAGAGGGGGGGGGGCACTAGAAAAAGGCCTTTTGATGTTTAACTGATGAGCAGAAAGTCATTCAGTGAAGCGCCTGCCTGACATCTATCTATCTATCTATAAGGGGGGTTAGCAATGGGTTTGAAATGACCTGTTTCTCCTCAAGGACGGAAGCTTTTCATGAGGTTTTTCTATGATAGGGAGCAATATCAAGGGGACACGTATACCAGTAGAAAATGTTAGAGATTGAGGGAGAGTGAAAGAGCATGAGAGGCAGACAAGGTAACAATGTTGATTTAACGAATGTGTTTTGTGCAAGAAGGAGACTGTCTGAGGGAAAGTGGGAGGTAAGTGGGGTCATGCTATAATTTCTTTCCACGCATATTTTGGGGTGTAAAGCTACATTTACACCCTTAACGAGCACAATGAGTCAAGTCAAACCACCTTTATTTATAGAGCACATTTAAAAACAACAAGGGTTGACCAAAGGACAACAACAAGGACAAAGAACAATCAAATAGAATGGAAGCATCACAAACAATAAAGACGTGGCAGATGTCAGGGTAAAAAACACAGAAACACAAGATAAAACAAAGCAAAGCATGAAAACAAAGAAAGGCAGCATCATGTAAAAGCTGGTTCATCTGTGTTAAAAGCCAGAGAGAAAAGTGTGTTTTCACCCATGATTTAAAATTAAGTGGTAAGTAAGTCAATAGAGGGGGTGGATCTGATGTGGAGAGGTAGACTGTTCCACAGCTTTGGGTCAGTAACGTAGAAGCACGCTCGCCCTTCAGCTTTACCATTAAAAGCATCCGGTCAGAGAACCTCAATGATCTATAAGCCGTGTATGGGCAAATGAGGTTGGAGATGTAGGGAGGTGCCAGTCCATTTAGTGCCCGAATCAAAAACAAAACATAACATAACAAAAAGTAAAACTTTAAAATCAACTCCAAACCTCACTGGCAGCCAGTGAAGTGAGTCCAGTATGGGTGTGATGTGATCCCGCTTACGGGTACGTGTCAGGAGACTAGCAGCGCCGTTCTGTACAGGCAGCAGATGGGAGAGTGATGACCAGCTCATTCCTGTGTTTAGTGAGTTGCAGTAATGTAGGTGTGTGGATATGAAAGCATGAGTCACTTTCTCAAAAATGTTTCTCATATTGCTCTCAGGTGGAAAAAAAAAACAATCTCTGATTGAGAATCTCTGAGTTGATGTTTTTTATGTCAAATTTTAATGTAGAATCAGAAAGTACCTCAAGATTTTTTGTTTTAAGTTAAGTGAAGGCGGTCCAAGGTTGCCAGAGATAGCACTGATGGAGTCAGGGGGTTGTTTCTGGGTTTTAGAGGGAGGTAAAGCTGGGTATCATCAGCATAGCAGCGGAAAGAAATTCCATGTTTTGAAGATGTTTATTGAACCCACGGGGACCATGTATAGAGAGAACAGCAGAGGGCCTCCGAGCCGCCACGTGCTTTGTGCTGTTTTTAGATATCTGACGCACATCATGAGGTGCTCCGTCACCCCTCTCCCACCCACCCTGACCCCAAAAGCCAGAGAATTAAAATAGACCACCGGACCAGTTCTGCTCAGGCAGTACTTTCAGCGGATAATCCATTCATGGAGAGAATAATCAACATCATGATCTCCTTCCTTGATGCCATCAGGAAGCGCTCCTGCAAAGGTTATAGGATTGTTTACACATCCGGAACTGTCACTGTGTGTGTGTGTGTGTGTGTGTGTGTGTGTGTGTGTGTGTGTGTGTGTGTGTGTGTGTGTGTGTGTGTGTGTGTGTGTGTGTGTGTGTGTGTGTGTGTGTGTGTGTGTGTGTGTGTGTGTGTGTGTGTGTGTGTGTGTGTGTGTGACAGAGAGAGAGAGAGAGAGAGAGGGAGAGGGAGAGAGAGAGAGAGAGAGAGAGAGAGAGACCTTTATTGTCCAATGAACGGAAATGTGTTATGTGCTGTCAGCCTTAATTAAAACATTCATAATAAACGAACATGATAAAAAAGACACATGTGATATTAACAGTTGGTCCTGCATATCTCTTTACTTGAGAGTAGGGGTTTGGAAGCAGAATGTCAGGAGTGTCTTCAAATCTCCATATTTATGTACAATGCAAATAGCTGGCACTCTACCTTTCTCTTGTCTTCCTTTGATAAAATCTGTTCAGGAAGTGTCTGAAAACCTCCCTAACAGCCCCCATCAAACAAACCCTGTTTCTTTTACTGACCCTCCAGAAAAATACCTTATCTCATCCATCCGCGCCCATTTAGCAAGCCCACATAGCTGTAGTATTTCGCCCGCCATGTTCACTGCGCAGGCAAACAGTAACCCACTTGAAAGGGTCCTATTCATTTAAGAGCATCTCAACCGAAGATAAAAGGCTTTTAAGCCAAGTCTGACATGGGTCAAGTAGTTGTTGCCACTTGTTTTGATCAGTCTATACACCGGTACACAAGTGGAATCATTCATGTCACCAAAAGAAAACAACTTCAAACAGAATCCCAATTTTTTAGGAACTTGCGCTAATAGACTATGCATCAACTATTCATAAATTATCTATGAGTAGCAGATTGGATATGCATTAAAAGGGATATGATTTATTATGCTTTTACACCTTAATATAGGCTTTTGAGGTCCCCAAAACATGTTTTTTAAGTTTTTTGCTGAAAATTCAGCTCATTGTGTATAGGTATGGTAAAGTGGCATGTCATTGTGACATGCCACTTTACCATCATGTTCCAAAACGGTTTGTTTCAGTGTGTGTAGCTTTAACTGGAAATAAGCAGCCAAGCCCCTAGTTTTGAGCAAATGCGGTTTGAGGAGAAGTTCCTGGTTCTGTGAGCCAATGGGTTTTTAGCTTTACTCCAGGCTCTGTTTTATTTCAATCGCTAAAATTTCACTGATTTCACCATCACCTATCTGTATCTATATCTGAACAAATTTGAGGCGAGAAATACGCAATCCAGTTGCTGAATCTTCACTCATATTAGATCTACAAGGCCTAATTTAAAAGTTGGTTGCGACTTGGGTTGCCGTGCATCAAGCTTGTGGGAGACACTGACACCACACTGGGACTCAAAGACACTGCGATTCTTTGTTTCATGTAAACATTGGAAAATAAAAGAAAATAAAATGAATACATCTACAATAAAACACACAACTTGTATTGGTTTTGTTTGGAGAAACACACTGCGGATCCAATGGAGCCGGTGACCATGAAAGTAGAAAAAACCTTTGAAAATAAAATGAGCGTTCAGAGCAGTTGGAAGCCTGAGTGTTTTGCTCACAGCGAATACTTTTTTATTAGTTTACCTCATTAGTTTGACACTTTGGTCACATTGAATATGAACATCCAACATTGTAGCATTATATATCTGACAGAAAATAATGAAAATCATAATAGGTCCCCTTTAAAAGCATCCAGTATTTCCCCCGCCCCAGTTTCACATGTGAAATTACCATATACCAAATACCCCATTTATGGATATATATATTTTTATTAGCGTATGCTAATAACAATTTCACAACACAGGGCTGCATATTGTTTTGTATGTACCAGTCAGTCAAACGATTACTTGAATCAACTATCCCCTGAGTGATCCAAGTGGTTGGCCTATTACTCTGTAAATCCATCCATATCATAGATTCCCAGCCAATTTGTCACCTGTGGACAATAACAACTCATGCTTGTTGTTTATCCCTCTTTGCCTTTCCAAAGACTTTCACTTCACAAACGGAACACTGGATGTTGATCTATTCTCTCCACATGATTTCGTCCTTATTGCAACATACTGTACCAATGTACGCTGTGGATGTACTGCAGCAATTGAAAAAAATTGTTTGTAGTTCCGGTTCTTTATTTTATTTTTATCCTTTTTTCACCTGTTAAATTAAAACTGTTTTAATTGAATCACTGTTGTGTTAAATTAGTATTATATGTGGAAAATACAGAGGTGTATTGTACCACACCAAAGAAATATAATATAAAAATAAAATGATTAGAGCAGCTAATAGTAAGAGTGTTTATAATAGAATACAATCAATGGTATTATATTATAGTATTTTAGAGTAGAATGTAGTTATATTAATAATATTCATTATTAAAGGAGACCTATTATGCTAATTTCCATTCTCTAAAATGTTTATTCTGGGACTCCAGTAGAGTGGCTTTGCATGATTCACAGCTCAAACAAAGCATTTATCATATACAGTACTGGCCCTTTTTTTTTTTGCTCGGTTCAGCCTCTGGTTGAAACAAATCGTATCAGCTCTTGTCCACTTTAGGGGTAAAATCTTAATACAAGATAATTACAGGCATGAATATGGGAAATACATGCAATATGTGCATATATGCAATATGTGCAATATGTGCATCTTGTTCCTCTCAGACGAGAGGAAGAAGAAAGGCATAGTTTTGTTTGGGGGCTTACGCTGAGAACACCATAAGAACCCATATCACTGCTTTAATTTGATCCTATCTTGTCCTGAAGATGTCCAAAACTTTGACTTCTTTTTAAGTGTACTTCGCACTTTAATTAGGGGAGTCAGACCCCCCAACCCCCTCCGGAGAGCGGAGACCTTCCTCCGGTTCGGAGGCCAGCTTGGGGTGGTGCTGGAGTGGAACCCTGGAGCCCGGCGGGAAGTGTGGGGGTTCCCTCTGCTCTGTGCGCACCCGGAGACAGGGGCTCTGTTCCCGCTCTGTCAACGTGCAGTACCGAGTCGATCCGGGGAAAGCAGGGAGACAGGTAGGCAGCAGAGACACCACTGGCTGATAATGTTGACATGAATGATTAAACAGATTCAGACTGTTTGTCCATTGCTGACACAGACTGTTCAGACGATCACACTTACACCTTAGAGGAGATCAATTACAACTTCTGAGACAGACTGAGCGTGTGGATGGGTGGTTCCCTTCTTTGGTGGTGCTTTGTGGGCGTGCTATGTGCGTGCTGGAGCAGATGACCATGTAAAGAAACCCTTGACAAGCTGACGTCAGCTTATGCAGAGATTAGAAAAGAAACGTTGGAAACTGAGTGTTCAGAGCGGTCAGAAGCCTCAGGGTTTTGTTCACAACGATTACTTTGTCATTAATTTACTTCATTATTTGCACATAATACATATACATCTAATATGAATATTCAACATTGTAACATTATACAGTTTATATATATGACAGAAAATACAGAAAACCATAATAGGCCCCCTTTAAGAACGCCCATTGGCCAAAAAAGGAGCACAGGTAGATACCTAATAATTTAATTCGCTTGAAGGGTATATAAGTAGCAAGACTAAAGGAGATAGGTTAACACCTTGAAGTTATGTTTATTTTTATTGTTTAACCTGTGCTGTCAGCATGCTGGGCATACAACAGAGTATTTGTATGCTATTGCATCTAGGACAGAGTTAGTCTGAAAGTGGAGTTCAACTTCTCACCTGCAATACCACTTTTTATTAATTCTTTAATCATCAACAACTGCTGCAACCACTCTGTCCTGTGCACGACCTTTGGGATGACAAAAGCACAGCTTTTTGTTACAAGAAACCGCCACAAATTCCCATCTTTGGGGAACCATCTTACCATGTTTTGGTCTATAACAACAAATCACTACTCCAAGAGGGGGAGAATCACCATGGGTGAGACAAATAAACATTGAATAAAGCAACAACATGTACATGGTAAAACAAACATAGAAACGTCAGATGACAACATGTATCGACAAAACAGAGTTGATTAAGTCCAGGAAAACTGGAACAGCAACTGGTCACGTGGCCTCTTCCTGTCATAGTTATGGCAGTAAATGAGGGAGGAAAGGAGAGGAATGTAATCAGGAGGGTGTTGGGGGGATGTTAAAAACAGGTGCTGGTGGTGTGTGTGTGCCTGTGATGAATCCACCTGTATGTCTATGTGTGTGTGTGTGTGTGTGTGTGTGTGTGTGTGTGTGTGTGTGTGTGTGTGTGTGTGTGTGTGTGTGTGTCTGTGTGTGTGTGTGTGTGTGTGTGTGTGTGTGTGTGTGTGTGTGTGTGTGTGCGTGTGTGTGTGTGTGTGCATGCGCCTGCGTGCATTCATTCGTGCGTGCGTGTGTGTGCATGTGATGTATGTGCGTGTGATGTGTCCAACGGTGAGTGTACAGGATTTGTCCCAATTGGTTCTGGTGTATAGGGTCATGTGGTTGACCAAGGGGTGTGGTCAAGCACTGGTTGCAAATGACAGCATGATTCCCTTTCCCGTGGCCACCAAGCTGCCTCGAATCGGCCTTATCAGCGCTGATTGGTCCGACTCGAGGCAGGGAGATTTCTTAATGTTTGTCCGGCTCTGGTTGGCTGTTGGCCAGACAGCTTCCCGGCCTAAGTCGGGTGGTGGGAGTATGTGGTGACTCGAGGCAGGTACATTTTTTTTACGTTTGTCTGTCTTAGAGCATGGGCTCATCAACCAGGAGAAAGGGAGCAGAATGCCATTCGTCCTGCGCCTGAAACCATCCTCAACATTATCATCATCATTATTATTATTAATTATTATTTATACATGTGGCCAGCGAGCGCTTCTGTTCAAGGATTAATAAAAACTCTTGGCATGTTGGCGCACCACTGCAAAATCGACTCTGTCTACCTCCCTAAACCCCTACCTGTGAGCAGAGACCCCCACAGGTCGGTATTATATCCTGGCACCTCCAAGCAGTGGAAAAGGCCCCCGAAGCCACCCCTGAGTTCCACTGCCGTATAGACACCCCACAACCGCAAGACACCCCAAGCACCTAGCCCTGCAGCCACAGAAAACACCCAAGCACCCAGAGAAGCCAGAAGCCCGCGGAGCAACACCCATGCCCAGCCCGAGGAGCATAAACCAGTCCCAGAGATTGCGAAGAGACCCTGCACCCCCAGAGGCACACACATACAACCCACCCCCATGCCCAAGACGCAGCCACAGGCACAGAACTCAGGTCAAAGACAACAGGCACAGACCACGGGCCCGGCATCAGGTCCTGTGCCAACAAACCGACACCCGCCCGCCCCGCAGACAAGCCAGTGTGGCTCCCATGCCAATGGCCGGCTCAAGGGCGAGGCCCAACCCACTGCAACCGGCAGACGCCCCATCCAGCCGCATGCCCCGACCACATAGTGTGGTCGGGGCAGGACACCTGGAAGTCAGCCCCATCCCCCCTGTGACGCTCACAGACTGCCAGATTTGTGGGCCATCCACAACCCCCAGCACTCGGGGCACCCGCCACAAAGAAGCCTCGCAGTGGGTTCAAAGGCAGACAGCCACCCCCGCACACAAACCCACACCCACCACAGCAACTAGCCTCCAAGGGGCCGCGGAAGGCACCCAGCCCCACCGGGTCGCAGCATGCCAGAAACCACCCGTGTGTGCGACACCGAACCCAGTCGGCAGGGGGGCCACCCGGTCACCCCACAGCCAACCACACCCCCACACTAACCCACCAGTGCTCCGCCACCCCGGAAAACCCCAGTGCTCAATGTGTGCTGTTGGAAATTGCAGTTAAAATTGCGGGGCGTGAGGGTACAAGTCCTCCATGCAAGTCAACCCAGAATCACTCACACCCCTCCTGCCCCAGACATTACAGTGCAAATATATTGGTTCTAAACTACTGTAATATAAGTGGTATTAAATTTGCAGGAAGGATGAGAAGCACGTCCAGGTAAGAATGTGATGGGCAAGATTGCAGCTGTCATCGCATCCCTAGCTCAAGCCCCATCGACATAGCTCGAGCCCCATATGTCCCGCAAAACCTAGGCCTATTGTGTGGTGTATGTACTGAGTTTGGGGTCTGGCACTGGGAGAGATAACCATCATCAGACCGCTGACGCTGACTGATAAAATAATAGTTTTATTACACAAATCAGTATCAAACCAGACTGGCGTAGGACGTCCAGGAGAGAACAAAGCCGGAAACATTCTCTGCCAAGCGGAGCTCGGCACTCGCTTTAGTAGCTGTACAGAGATAACATACCCCATCTGGATCCAACCCATAGGGGCCCACTCAGCCTCTGTCTTGCCATAAATCTAAACATTTCCTCCTTTGGCCAAAATGGAAAAATAAACACAATCCCTTTCCCATAGGGCCTCTCAATAGACCCATTGTTATTTTCGTTCTCAGTATGACATGGAAGCAATAAATCTACAGTAACATACGTTAATATTGTTACTGCACTATATCTCAGCTTTGGGAGCTCAGTGACCTATTCACCTCAAACCTTCCAGACACCTCACACGTAACAGAGGAAATATTGGACATTAAATCGACGCACGGGACAACGACAGGAAAATTTATTTTTGAAAACCTATGTCAAAGTGTAACCGACATGCAACTGCCCTGGGACAAACTTATTGGACTTACAGCAGATGGAGCACCGACGATGAGCGGGGGAAAAAGTGGACTAATGGGAAGAATGCGAGTAAAGATGCAGGAGGAGAACTGTACTGGTGAGTTAACAGCATATCACTGCATCATACACCAGGAAGCGCTGTGTGGTAAAGTCCTAAAAATGGAGCATGTAAGGAGTACTGTAAAGCAAACCGTAAACTTTATCCGAGCATAAGGTTTAAATCACCGACAATTTCAATCGTTTCTGCGGGAAATAAATTCAGGGTTTGCCGACATTCCTTATAATACAGAGGTGCGTTGTCTGAGTCGGGGAAAAGTTCTTAATAGAGTTTTTGAGCTCAGCAAGGAAATCTGTCAGTTTATGGACAGTAAAGGAAAAGACTCCACAGTTTTGCGGGATGAAAAGTGGAAATGTGAGTTGGTGTTTCTGGCTGACAAAACAGCTCATCTCAATGTCTTCAACCTTCAGCTCCAGGGACGTGACCACATGATCACTGACATGTATGATGCATTTCAAGTGAAGCTGCTCTTATGGGAGACACAAATGCACCAGTGCAACTTGCCTCACTTTCCCTGTTGCCAAGTAATGTTGAAGCAAGTTGGCGCAGCGGTGTTCCCAAATGCCCACTTTGCTGATAAACTGAACACACTGTGCACTGAGTTCGCGCAGCGCTTTTGTGGCTTTGAAGCACAAAAAAATAATTTTGAGCTGCTTCGCAACCCATTTGCCGTCAACGTGGAAACTGCACCTGTACAGACTTAGATGGAGCTGATTGAGCTGCAGTGTAATGGGACACTAAAGGCAAAATACGACACTGCAGGGCCTGCACAGTTTATTTGCTCCATTCCTGAAGCGATGCCCCAGCTCCGTCTACATGCGGCTCGATCCTTGTGCATGTTTGGTAGCACATATCTGTGTGAGAAGCTGTTCTAAGTGATGAAGAGTAACGAAACAGCACACAGGAGTCGTCACACTTATGAACACTTGCAGTCCATCCTGAGAATCTCCACAACACAGCACCTCACACTAAACCTAAACAAACTTGTTGCCAAAAAAAGGTGCCAAGCATCCAGCTTGGCTGGAAAACTGAATGTTTTGATTTGTTGTTATTTTAACTTTTGCTGGAAAGCACACATTTTATTTTTATTTCCAGGGGTTTTGTTGCAGCATGTTCATATTTTGAATTTGTATAATTTTCGACTGAGATATTTTTATGGAAAGCAAAATCTTATATTTATATATATTTGTATATATATCGATATATTTAAGATTTAAGTTTATTTTTTATAAAGAGCAAGGTAATTTGCATGTTTTGATTTGTTTTTATTTTAACATTTACTTAAAAGCACAATTTTTATTTATTTTTTCAGCGTTTTTTGCAGCATGTTCATATTTATAACTTGTATAATTTTGACAGGATATATTTTTATTGAGAGCAAAATATATTTATTTAAAGTTTAAGTTTATTTATTCTCGAATAATATTCCTATCTGATTTTATTCATATTTATGTTCAAAAAACATTTAGTTTTAGTGTGTTTAATAAATTATCCTGTTCGGCCCCCAACCTAAAGTGTGCTTTGAGTTTTGGCCCCCTGTGCAATTGCGTTTGACACCCCTGAGTAAGTGGTTGATCTAATGTGGTAGCCTGCTCTGTGAATGATTTAGGGAGGTTGATCATCGAGGAATGAGTTAATGTTTAATATATTTGATTCATTATCTGAGTGATAGAGCTTATTGTAGAAGTCTCTGAATATTTTATTGATGTCTTGCCTTGTATGTTATCCTACCCTGTGGATTTTTGATGGCTGTAATGAGTGTTTTTTCTCTATCGTATATTTATTGATTTGCAAGAAATTTACCTGATTTGTCATTGAAATAATTCACGCTTGTTCCTTGCATGAGGAATTGTGTCTTTTGATGGATGATATTATCAAGTTGAGATGTAACTGTCTGGATCTCATTTCGGGTTTTGCTCAGTGGGTGAGTGGGCTTGTTGGGAGTGCAAGTCTTTATTATTTTAGTCGTTATTCTAGTTTATTTTAGCATTCTTGTCCTTTCTTTTTCCTGTGGGTGGAGAATGAAATAATACTACCTCTCAGAACTGCCTTTGCCGTAGTAAATGATATTTCTCAGCGTAAGTGATATTTCTGTAGAGTCATTCAGTTCAATGAAGGAAGTGAGTGGTGAGTAGTATATGTATTCTGTATTATGTTGATTATTTGATTGCAAGAGCAACATCACTCATATATTGTTTTATAATGTCACACGAACGCCAGGACTTGTAATTATCTCTGGTTTGTGAACGGTCTAAACTTGGATCAAGTACAGTGTTGAAGTTCCCTCCCAGTATAATAATTCAGTAAGAGAATTCTAAGAGTTTTGAAAATATATTGTGAAAGAAATTTGGGTTGTCTTCATTGGGGCCATAAATATTAGCTGTGGTTAATTTGATGTTTCCTAAAATTCTGTTAATCATTATGCATCCCCCTTCTGTGCTTGATATTGTGGTTTTATTCTGATATCGGATACTTTTATTGATAAATATGGAAACACTTTTTTTATTATTATATAATGCCTAGAACATCAGATGAACTGATTTAGCTTTGAGTTTGAGGAGCTTGGATGCAGTGAGGTGAGCTTCTTTCAGTCGACAGAAGCTGGGGTTTATCCTGGTGAGGTGACTTTGGATTTTGCTACGTTTAGCTGGTGAGCCCAAACCTCTCACATTCCAACTAACAAACATAATGGATGTCATTGACGTTAATTATGGGGTGATGGATGTGGATTTGTAGTTTTCCCATGCAGCAGCACGATGCATCCAAGGCAATAGCTATACTACCGTGCCCATGTTTTCCCATAGAAAAATCTCCTTTACATTCCTTTTTACTGTCCTAGTATTGTAGGAAGTTTGTAGGGCTACATAGCTACACAAACAAATGACATGTAGACAAAGATAAACATTGCAGTCAGACATACATATAGTAAGAGAGTGGATAGAGAATGAGAGTGATGAGACAGGTAGGGAGGGAGGAATTAGGAAGGTGATATGATGAACGTGAGCAACATTTACAGGAAAGTGCAGGAAACCGAGGCTGGCTTCAATCTCGGTGATGTCTTGGAGAAGCGGACCAAGCATGTCCAGCTTCTCGTTAATCTCAGTCAAACAGACAAATTAGATTGTCTGTATCGGTAGCTGAGTCTGCTTTCTTACTCTTGGTTGTTACGGTCCTGGTCCTCCTCCATCACGTACTCATTATAATAATAATCTATATAATCCTTGAGGTCCTCCACTTGGGATCAGCGTAGCATGCGTAGTGTGTTTTTTTCCTTGAAGTTCAGGAATAAGCAGTAAAATGAAGACGTCCCTGTTCGGTTATTTCAAGAGTGTGAATAGTATAGTGTGAGTATCTTCAAATCTATTCTAACTATAAAGGCAGGAATCTCTGTCTGTATGGATATACAGAATGTCCTTTGATTGTCTCGACAACTGTTCATCCGATCTACTTCACACTTGGTGCAAGCCAGGGGCTTGAGGGGGCGGGCTTCAGGGTTCTGCGACTGAGTCACCAAGGAGTGTCTTTCCCCGGTGTATGGCTTTAACTGGAAGTTTTATCTTCTATTATGGAACATGGGACTGAATCATTGAAATGTTGTTAACCTGTGCCATTAAAATGTCTTAGAAAGTATTTTGAACATGTATGCATGTACTAGTTGTGAAAATGCACTAGAAACTAGGAGTTAGGGGTTGATTTTGGGGGAAGAAAAAAAAAAATGTTTTTAAACATCTTCCGCAGGACCCCCCACCAGTACATTTCGGCCATTTCCACTTCTGCAATCAGTGTTTCGGGAGGCTCCTGCAGCCAGGAAGAGCCGCTTTCAATCAGAATGATTTCTGGTTTGATGAAACACCTCTATCAGAACTTTCACCAGAGCTTCCACCAGCTGCCTTATCTGATGACGAAAGAAAGAAAGACTGTTGAGGAGGGAGTGGACGGCAGGGAGTGGACAGGATCATGGTCTGGACTGCTCATCATGAAAACACCCCATCCCAACATGCTGACACAGAAGTGCAAACTCTCAAAGTGTTGATTTAGGCGACGAGAGATCGAGACAAATACTATGCACAGTGATCAATTCACTAGTGAGCCTGCTCATGTCAATTTACAGGTCTCTAGTGTACCAGGATCATTTCCTTACCCATTTGGAACCAGTCCAGCAGCAGTCATGGCTGCATGTATTGACCGAGGGATCCCGATTTTCCTCCAGCAGCTAATGCCACCTCCAGAACAGATAGAATGAAGATCGATAAGGTGTCGGGATATACGAGACCTAAAGGTTTATCCTGGACAGGTCAGTGAAAAGAATGGGCATCAACCACACTGAATGTTTTCAGGAAATAAAGCAAAAAGCTGGAAAGTTAATGTTGAGGCTTTTTCATTCTTGTCCATCTGCCACCTTTGCTCTTAGGATGTAGGGAAGGAAGAAAGTGCTGACATACCCGAACCTGTAACACTCTCTAGGTCCAACATCTTGGCCTTCAGTGGATGGCTCTGGGTCAGAAAGTTCCTCTTCCTGCCTGGTGTTTTGACTCCTGTTGGGTCTCCTCAGTGTTCCTCTTATTCTCCTCTGATCTCTAGACATGAATCCAGCCATACTGGCTGGTTGTTCTCTTCACATCAGGTCCAAGAGAATTTTACAGTGTTGCGCTGTAGTGATGGATACAAGTTAAACAGATCAATGTTATTAATATTAGACTTATTCAAAGTAAAAGATCCCAGAGTGCAGAATTATCACAATTCAAAAGAGTACACAACATATTATCAGTACCATTCGGCTAACGGACGGCCGACCTATTCCTGTCTAGCAGCGCCCTCTAGCGGCAAATTGAGTAATAAGCGTCCTTCCACAGGAATAATCTGCTATGGACTGTCCGCATCTTGAGCCTATGGCAAAGATTATGTCAGAAATGACATTACGCATCTAATAACTATTATTGAACACAAGTTTGGCGGATGAGCAATGAAACATTAAGCAGGGGTTCTCAAACCCTTTTTTACCGTGACCCACCTGTGGAGGTACTTTTGGCCCAGGACCCACCAAATATTTTGAGCACATAAATAAGCAATGATCTCTCATCACCATGTCAGAAAGGTTAGAGGATTTACATTTCTTTTTGTATATTGCTCATTTATACAGTATTCTCCGTTTCAGTCTTCAAACACACGAATGAATAATTGAAACAGATGAGCCCTGTCAAGAAGATCACACTAACTTTACTGAGATTTCTAATTAATCTTAACAATTTCTATACCAATAACAATAATTGACTCGCTCACTGAAATTGTGATTTTCTCACTCGCTTTTGATCTTTTTTTTTATCCATCTAGTCAAAGCAGCCACGTGATCCTACAGTTCTGATATAACAGCCGTTAGTTTCAGTTACAATGTTTTATGTGCTCAATAAAACCTACAAGGCTTTGTGTTCACTTATTAAAGTTCTGTAATACACTATACAGTATATTATTGTATGTCAATATGCTTCTATAAAATAATAAATTGTCGTGCCGTACTATATAGTACATGCCCAAGTAAATTGTCATTTGTTGCTATGAAAGCAAACAGAATGCAGACAGTATAAACCAGTGGTTCCCAAACTTTTCGGACTCGCTTGAAATCTTGAAAATCTGAAAAGTGTTCGCTGCCTCCATCCAACTAGAAGTCGTAGGACTTCTAGTTGGATGGAAAGGCATTAGAAATCGCACAGCTCTGTCAGACAGATCAGGATACTCAGAAGCAACATGAAGCCAAAGGTTTGCCAGGTAATTCTGTGAGAAAGCCAGTTTCAATGCACTGTCGCAGCAGAGATCCAGAAGATTGTCCTTCTCTTGTGCTCAGGCCTGCGAGAGTCTCGTCCCTGTGGCTGGCAAAGGGGTTTTCGATCCAACTGCACTGCACATCTGGGATGGGGAAGTATTCACGCAGCTTGGTCCTCAAACCATGCAGGTGCTCTTATACATGATTGATCACAGTGACGGGAAGCTGCATTTCTTCCTTAGTCAAAAAATCAGACAGATTCTCAAACGAGTCAAAGTTTGACCGGTCAACTCGCCTGGCCCACATATCCATTTCTCTTGAAAACGACTCTGGTACGCTCGTTATCAGCTGTTCTGACACATTCTCTGCCATCTCGTCAATCCTGCATTTGACTGAGTAATCAGACAATGAGATGAGGTAATCAACCTCATCTCATAGTAGCATCTGTCCACTGCAGTATACACAGAGCAGCGCTGGATCTAAAGAAAATGCTGCAGATCTAAAGACTGTTCGAGATGAGGCGGTCAGAGTCTTGCACGCCTTCTCTACCAACATCACCCCCACTATCTATTTTGTGGCGGGAAGAATACAATTTTGATTGTATGCAGCTTACCAGGCTTGGCTATGAGTCGGGCAACCCGATAGGACGCTTCCGCTGCCTTTGCGTTCTCAGCGCCCACACATGACATTGGGATGACTTGAGTTTATTATCGAAAAATTCAAGCGGTTTGGACATGTACTGTTGGTGTTTTGTCTCGAGGTGACGGCGCAGTTAACATGACTTCAGAGTTTAGTTCCATAAAATCCCGGAACACACCACACACAGCAGTAACGGTTCATCTTCCGTGCCTGTCCAAAAAAGTCCCAATGATAAATATTCAGCGCTATACTTTCTCTGAACCTTTCTTTTTTGTTTGAGAGGCGGGGCTGTCCCAACTGTCCGATCCATTTGATTAGTTAAAAAAATGTACAGATGCACGTCAAACGTGGTCCGGCTTGGACGTAGTACACCCTAACATTAGTTCCTATCTATCCACGATGATGCATTTTTGAAAGTTTTAAAGAAAAAAAACCAATACAAACAGTTTTGTTATAATTTAACTAATTTTTTTTTATTTTTTTTCAATAAGATCTATGTGTTTTGCCAATGATTTGTCAGCCCACTTGCAATACTCCATAATCGTATAAGCCATAATCGATGTACACAATGACCACTCCTACATAGCGGGCTATATACTGCAAACACTCTTCATGTAGTTTTCCTTCATTATTAACATTTGTGTGACAAGTATTTCTTCTGAGTGGGGTGAGTGATTGCTGCTAGAACAAAAAAAGGCCATTTTATTGTCAGTGTTGGGGGAAAAATGGGAAATAAATGCTCAATGGGGAGAGAAAAAGGGACAATGCATTATATCGGGAATGTGGAGAATATCCTCACATGGCATGCAAGATGCTGCTGATGTGCATAAATCCTGCTTTGCGACCAGGAATAGGTGTAGACTATGTGGGGACCCAATATTTATATGGTCCCCTGACCTTGCAGGTTGTGGTTAATATGGATAGATTGTATTGTTCCTCCATAAGGGAAAATGTAATTGTCATTCAATTGCATCCAATTGTCATTCAGCAGCACAAACTCAACATAAAACATATTATACCTCTGGATCTCCACTGATGATCAGAGGTCCCCGGTGTTGCCGCTGGCTCAGGTCTTTGTTCTGGCTCCTCAGGGTGAATGTAACCTTCATTCACATTCTCTTGCTAGTCTTTCGATTTTTGTACCGTGGATCCAACAGTGTTGCAACAGACAAGACTGAAATCTTCTCTAGGACACCAAATTCATCAATCAAATTTGTTTTTAAATTATGAGCCAGTTTGGCACCAATTTCCTCCCTTACCATTGACGAGGTGCTATTACTGTAAATGCCAATTCCTGGGGGCACAGCAAACACTGAACCTTCAAACGGCCATTCATTCAATATCATATCGATTTTTGTACATAAAAGGTTTAAAAGGGCTTAAACATGCACTTCATCGGGCAAGCACCCATGGGTATGGAAGTTTTTATTGGACTTTTATATTTGTAACCCATAGCAGACAATCCACAATTGCGTACAATGATCCACAAATATCTCACCATCCACAAACATGTATTTTTTTATTTGTGTTTCTGTAAAGTTGTATCTATGAGGGGCTGTTTAGGAAATATTTTAGACTTTTGTTACACACATTCACATGCGTGTGTGAAACTTTCACACACGCATCCATACAAATGAAAACTCATACACATCATACAGTATGTGAAACGCTCATATAGACACACAATTTTGGGCCACAACTTGACTCAAAATTTTCAACTGTAATCTGTAAAGTGTTACATCATGGCCATCATGCACCAGGGACCGGATAAATTCCACTCCAAATACATATCAACACCATTACAGTCTGAGTGTTGGAGGTGATTTATTGGCACCCTGAGTATTTCCATTAGTTCGTCGCTGAGGGGGATGTCAGTTTCTGGCAGAACAACTCCTAAATCCGGCTCATGTGGATGGCCACTCCCCTCCCAGTCAATGTCCCCAATGTAGGGGTTCTGCAAATATGAATGTAGACAGTGAGCTCAGCTTTTCATTATAATACAAGTAAAATACGTTGTCATGTGGAAAAACGTTCAAAAACTAAAGTTGCCGTTTTGTTTCTTTACAACAAAGGGCAGTTAAAAGTAGACTTAATTTTGATGACTTCCTGTTCCACGATTGGCTTGCTCAGTTATTAAGCACAATAATATGTGCACTTTTTACATTACAATGTTAGCATGGTTCACCGGTTGTCCTTCCTTGGACCACTTTTGGTAGGTACTAACCACTGCATACCGGGAACACCCCATAAGACCCGTCATTATGGAGATGCTCTGACCCAGTCGTCTAGTCATCACAATGTGGTCCTTGTCAAAGTCGCTCAGATCCTTACGCTTGCCCATTTTTCCTGCTTCCAACACATCAACTTCAAGAATGACTGTTCACTTGCTGCCTAATATATCTCACCCCTTGACAGGTGCCATTGGAATGAGATGGTCATTGTTATTCCCTTCATCTGTCAGTGGTTTTCATTTCGTGTCTGATAGTGTAATTACTAGTACCTAACACATTTTGATTAGCAAAACCAAAAACGTTAATAGTAACTGTTGGAATAGCAACTAGCAACAAAAATGTATCAATAGCAGCACCAATCAAAAAGTGACTAGTTTGTCCAATAGATTAAATGTTAAATCGGCTTTCCATATAACATTATGATATCACCAATTGTGCCCACTGAGGAGTGACAAAGGTGACTTACCTTAACATAACTTGACTTTTTCTTAAAACAGAAAAACAAACAGAGATCAACCGCACAGCAGCTTTTAATAATGGGCCATTGTTCTAAAACCCCAATAGTCTGAAAAATGTCCCATTGGACATGGATGACACCCTAACCCTAACTGTCTATAACCTCATACCTAAACGTAACAATCTATAACCTCATACCTAAACGTAACAATCTATAACCTCATACCTAAACGTAACAATCTATAACCTTATACCTAAACGTAACAATCTATAACCTCATACCTAAACGTAACAATCTATAACCTTATACCTAAACGTAACAATCTATAACCTCATACCTAAACATAACAATCTATAACCTCATACCTAAACGTAACAATCTATAACCTCATACCTAAACGTAACAATCTATAACCTTATACCTAAACGTAACAATCTATAACCTCATACCTAAACGTAACAATCTATAACCTTATACCTAAACTTAACAATCTATAACCTCATACCTAAACGTAACAATCTATAACCTTATACCTAAACGTAACAATCTATAACCTCATACCTAAACATAACAATCTATAACCTCATACCTAAACGTAACAATCTATAACCTCGTACCTAAACTTAACAATCTATAACCTCGTACCTAAACGTAACAATCTATAACCTCATACCTAAACTTAACAATCTATAACCTCATACCTTAACTTAACAATCTATAACCTCATACCTAAACGTAACAATCTATAACCTTATACCTAAACGTAACAATCTATAACCTCATACCTAAACGTAACAATCTATAACCTCGTACCTAAACGTAACAATCTATAACCTCGTACCTTAACTTAACAATCTATAACCTTGTACCTAAACGTAACAATCTATAACCTCATACCTAAACGTAACAATCTATAACCTCGTACCTAAACTTAACAATCTATAACCTCGTACCTAAACGTAACAATCTATAACCTCATACCTAAACTTAACAATCTATAACCTCATACCTTAACTTAACAATCTATAACCTCATACCTAAACGTAACAATCTATAACCTTATACCTAAACGTAACAATCTATAACCTCATACCTAAACGTAACAATCTATAACCTCGTACCTAAACGTAACAATCTATAACCTCGTACCTTAACTTAACAATCTATAACCTCGTACCTAAACGTAACAATCTATAACCTCATACCTAAACGTAACAATCTATAACCTCGTACCTAAACTTAACAATCTATAACCTCGTACCTAAACGTAACAATCTATAACCTCATACCTAAACGTAACAATCTATAACCTCGTACCTAAACTTAACAATCTATAACCTCATACCTAAACTTAACAATCTATAACCTCATACCTAAACTTAACAATCTATAACCTCGTACCTAAACGTAACAATCTATAACCTTATACCTAAACGTAACAATCTATAACCTCATACCTAAACGTAACAATCTATAACCTCATACCTAAACGTAACAATCTATAACCTCGTACCTAAACGTAACAATCTATAACCTCATACCTAAACGTAACAATCTATAACCTCATACCTAAACGTAACAATCTATAACCTCATACCTAAACTTAACAATCTATAACCTCATACCTTAACTTAACAATCTATAACCTCATACCTAAACGTAACAATCTATAACCTCATACCTTAACTTAACAATCTATAACCTCATACCTAAACGTAACAATCTATAACCTCGTACCTAAACGTAACAATCTATAACCTCATACCTAAACGTAACAATCTATAACCTCATACCTAAACTTAACAATCTATAACCTCATACCTAAACGTAACAATCTATAACCTCATACCTAAACTTAACAATCTATAACCTCATACCTAAACTTAACAATCTATAACCTCATACCTTAACTTAACAATCTATAACCTCATACCTAAACGTAACAATCTATAACCTCATACCTAAACGTAACAATCTATAACCTCGTACCTAAACGTAACAATCTATAACCTCATACCTAAACTTAACAATCTATAACCTCATACCTAAACGTAACAATCTATAACCTTATACCTAAACGTAACAATCTATAACCTCATACCTAAACGTAACAATCTATAACCTCATACCTAAACGTAACAATCTATAACCTCATACCTAAACGTAACAATCTATAACCTCATACCTAAACTTAACAATCTATAACCTCATACCTAAACGTAACAATCTATAACCTCGTACCTAAACGTAACAATCTATAACCTCATATCTAAACGTAACAATCTATAACCTCATACCTAAACTTAACAATCTATAACCTCGTACCTAAACGTAACAATCTATAACCTCGTACCTTAACTTAACAATCTATAACCTCATACCTAAACGTAACAATCTATAACCTCGTACCTAAACGTAACAATCTTTAACCTCATACCTAAACGTAACAATCTATAACCTCATACCTAAACGTAACAATCTATAACCTCATACCTAAACTTAACAATCTATAACCTCATACCTAAACTTAACAATCTATAACCTCATACCTAAACTTAACAATCTATAACCTCATACCTAAACGTAACAATCTATAACCTCATACCTTAACTTAACAATCTATAACCTCATACCTAAACGTAACAATCTATAACCTCATACCTAAACGTAACAATCTATAACCTCATACCTAAACTTAACAATCTATAACCTCATACCTAAACTTAACAATCTATAACCTCATACCTAAACTTAACAATCTATAACCTCATACCTAAACTTAACAATCTATAACCTCATACCTAAACGTAACAATCTATAACCTCATACCTTAACTAAACAATCTATAACCTTATACCTAAACGTAACAATCTATAACCACGTACCTAAACGTAACAATCTATAACCTCATACCTAAACTTAACAATCTATAACCTCATACCTAAACTTAACAATCTATAACCTTATACCTAAACTTAACAATCTATAACCACGTACCTAAACGTAACAATCTATAACCTCATACCTAAACTTAACAATCTATAACCTCATACCTAAACTTAACAATCTATAACCTCATACCTAAACTTAACAATCTATAACCTTATACCTAAACGTAACAATCTATAACCACGTACCTAAACGTAACAATCTATAACCTCATACCTAAACTTAACAATCTATAACCTCATACCTAAACTTAACAATCTATAACCTCATACCTAAACTTAACAATCTATAACCTCATACCTAAACGTAACAATCTATAACCTCGTACCTTAACGTAACAATCTATAACCTCATACCTAAACGTAACAATCTATAACCTTGTACCTTAACGTAACAATCTATAACCTCATACCTAAACTTAACAATCTATAACCTCATACCTAAACGTAACAATCTATAACCTCATACCTTAACTTAACAATCTATAACCTCATACCTAAACTTAACAATCTATAACCTCATACCTAAACGTAACAATCTATAACCTCATACCTAAACGTAACAATCTATAACCTTATACCTAAACATAACAATCTATAACCTCGTACCTAAACTTAACAATCTATAACCTCATACCTAAACGTAACAATCTATAACCACGTACCTAAACGTAACAATCTATAACCTCATACCTAAACTTAACAATCTATAACCTCGTACCTAAACGTAACAATCTATAACCTCGTACCTAAACGTAACAATCTATAACCTCATACCTAAACGTAACAATCTATAACCTCATACCTAAACTTAACCATCTATAACCTCATACCTAAACTTAACAATCTATAACCTCATACCTAAACTTAACAATCTATAACCTCATACCTAAACTTAACAATCTATAACCTCATACCTAAACTTAACAATCTATAACCTCATACCTAAACGTAACAATCTATAACCTCGTACCTAAACGTAACAATCTATAACCTCATACCTAAACTTAACAATCTATAACCTCGTACCTAAACGTAACAATCTATAACCTCATACCTAAACATAACAATCTATAACCTCATACCTAAACGTAACAATCTATAACCTCATACCTAAACTTAACCATCTATAACCTCATACCTAAACTTAACAATCTATAACCTCATACCTAAACTTAACAATCTATAACCTCATACCTAAACTTAACAATCTATAACCTCATACCTAAACTTAACAATCTATAACCTCATACCTAAACGTAACAATCTATAACCTCATACCTTAACTTAACAATCTATAACCTTATACCTAAACGTAACAATCTATAACCACGTACCTAAACGTAACAATCTATAACCTCATACCTAAACTTAACAATCTATAACCTCATACCTAAACTTAACAATCTATAACCTTATACCTAAACTTAACAATCTATAACCACGTACCTAAACGTAACAATCTATAACCTCATACCTAAACGTAACAATCTATAACCTCGTACCTTAACGTAACAATCTATAACCTCATACCTAAACTTAACAATCTATAACCTCATACCTAAACGTAACAATCTATAACCTCATACCTAAACTTAACAATCTATAACCTCATACCTAAACTTAACAATCTATAACCTCATACCTAAACTTAACAATCTATAACCTTATACCTAAACGTAACAATCTATAACCACGTACCTAAACGTAACAATCTATAACCTCATACCTAAACTTAACAATCTATAACCTCATACCTAAACTTAACAATCTATAACCTCATACCTAAACTTAACAATCTATAACCTCATACCTAAACGTAACAATCTATAACCTCGTACCTTAACGTAACAATCTATAACCTCATACCTAAACGTAACAATCTATAACCTCGTACCTTAACGTAACAATCTATAACCTCATACCTAAACTTAACAATCTATAACCTCATACCTAAACGTAACAATCTATAACCTCATACCTTAACTTAACAATCTATAACCTCATACCTAAACTTAACAATCTATAACCTCATACCTAAACGTAACAATCTATAACCTCATACCTAAACGTAACAATCTATAACCTTATACCTAAACATAACAATCTATAACCTCATACCTAAACGTAACAATCTATAACCTCATACCTAAACTTAACCATCTATAACCTCATACCTAAACTTAACAATCTATAACCTCGTACCTAAACTTAACAATCTATAACCTCGTACCTAAACTTAACAATCTATAACCTCGTACCTAAACGTAACAATCTATAACCTCGTACCTAAACGTAACAATCTCTAACCTCATACCTTAACTTAACAATCTATAACCTCATACCTAAACGTAACAATCTATAACCTCATACCTAAACTTAACAATCTATAACCTCGTACCTAAACTTAACAATCTATAACCTCATACCTAAACGTAACAATCTATAACCACGTACCTAAACGTAACAATCTATAACCTCATACCTAAACTTAACAATCTATAACCTCGTACCTAAACTTAACAATCTATAACCTCGTACCTAAACGTAACAATCTATAACCTCATACCTAAACGTAACAATCTATAACCTCGTACCTAAACTTAACAATCTATAACCTCATACCTAAACTTAACAATCTATAACCTCAGACCTTAACTTAACAATCTATAACCTCATACCTAAACGTAACAATCTATAACCTCATACCTAAACGTAACAATCTATAACCTTATACCTAAACTTAACAATCTATAACCTCATACCTAAACTTAACAATCTATAACCTCATACCTAAACGTAACAATCTATAACCTCATACCTAAACTTAACAATCTATAACCTCATACCTAAACTTAACAATCTATAACCTCATACCTAAACGTAACAATCTCTAACCTCATACCTAAACGTAACAATCTATAACCACGTACCTAAACGTAACAATCTATAACCTCATACCTAAACTTAACAATCTATAACCTCATACCTAAACTTAACAATCTATAACCTCGTACCTTAACGTAACAATCTATAACCTCATACCTAAACGTAACAATCTATAACCTCATACCTAAACGTAACAATCTATAACCTCATACCTTAACTTAACAATCTATAACCTCATACCTAAACGTAACAATCTATAACCTCATACCTAAACTTAACAATCTATAACCTCATACCTAAACTTAACAATCTATAACCTCGTACCTAAACGTAACAATCTATAACCTTATACCTAAACGTAACAATCTATAACCTCGTACCTAAACGTAACAATCTATAACCTTATACCTAAACTTAACAATCTATAACCTCATACCTAAAATTAACAATCTATAACCTTATACCTAAACGTAACAATCTATAACCTTATACCTTAACGTAACTGTCTTTAACCTTCAACCTAAACTTAACCATCTCTAACCGTATACTTAAACTCAACCGCCTCTAACCTTAACCTAAACTTAATGGACGGTTTCGGACTATTGGGGTTTCAGAATAATGGGCCCTTGGAACTATGGGCTGGCCCTCCTACAGCTGCGTCCACCGCCGGTTGACACCAACAGATGGCGCCGAACCCACACCAAAGAAAATGCATTAGATTATTAAAAGTCAACTCGGGGTGACGTGGAAAGAAAGAAAAACGACTTCGTTGACACGAATAATTTCTTCGTGCGCAGGAAATACGAACTGGTGCCCAAGATATATTACGTAACTCTGAATTACAGATTTCGTTCCGAAATGAATTATCCCCATGAATAATTTCGTTTTCGCATTATAACGTGATACTCTCAACAAAACGTTGTGACGGACATTTGCCCGCAACTCCCAGGGGAGGGCGGCTGATCGCTTCCGCGGAGTGAGGCGCTGCTTCACGGACGGAGTCGGACGCTGTTTCAATGACGTATTAGGGACCGTCTACAAGTTACATGACTTGATTTTCAAAGTTCACTACATTTCATTGTCATCTGAAAGGAAACACTCAAACCGAGTCTATACGCCACGGAGATCCAATCCACACGCTGCGCAGCCTTTTGATTTCAAAATAAAAATCCAAAGACCTTTTCTAGTGAAATGTTTTGTATCTCAAAAGTCCAAACGACTGAGCAAAGCCGATTCGCAGCGTCACACCCTGGCGCGTCAAAAGTCCTTACATGGCTGAACTTCAACTAAGAAAAAAAGGTGGTAAAAAGTTTGCATTATGGTAGTAATATTAAACAGCATGTAAATCCCCCGTTCGTGAAAACTTTGTTTTACTTTATTATTTGACTCTTAATACAGGGAAAAAGTGGATTTCACCTTTAACAATCTAGACCTGCACTTAAGTGGTCACTGTGTTGAAAATACAGTGTAATTCATCTTTTATCTCAGCAGAACTGCAGAGTCTGCTTGTAAATCAGGGGTTAATTACATAATTGAAAACACTCCACAATATCATTAAACTTGCAGCTCAACATGACACTATTCAAGCTCATAGCCTTACATTCTGACTGATGTTGGTCCTCAGAGACAATGATACCAAAAATTGTGAAAATGGTGGAAAAGTTAGCTTTTAGTATTGTAAAGTATCAAAATTGGAGCCTAAACCTAAGAAACCTGACCTAAACCTAAGAAACCTAACCTAAGCCTAAGAAACCTAACCTAAACCTAAGAAACCTAACCTAAACCTAAGACACCTAACCTAAACCTAAGAAACCTAACCTAAACCTAAGAAACCTAACCTAAGCCTAAGAAACCTAACCTAAGCCTAAGAAACCTAACCTAAACCTAAGAAACCTAACCTAAACCTAAGAAACCTAACCTAAGCCTAAGAAACCTAACCTAAACCTAAGAAACCTAACCTAAACCTAAGAAACCTAACCTAAACCGGAGAAACCTAACCTAAGCCTAAGAAACCTAACCTAAATCTAAGAAACCTAACCTAAACCTAAGAAACCTAACCTAAGCCTAAGAAACCTAACCTAAACCTAAGAAACCTAACCTAAACCTAAGAAACCTAACCTAAACCTAAGAAACCTAACCTAAGCCTAAGAAACCTAACCTAAGCCTAAGAAACCTAACCTAAACCTAAGAAACCTAACCTAAGCCTAAGAAACCTAACCTAAACCTAAGAAACCTAACCTAAACCTAAGAAACCTAACCTAAGCCTAAGAAACCTAACCTAAACCTAAGAAACCTAACCTAAACCTAAGAAACCTAACCTAAGCCTAAGAAACCTAACCTAAGCCTAAGAAACCTAACCTAAACCTAAGAAACCTAACCTAAACCTAAGAAACCTAACCTAAACCTAAGAAACCTAACCTAAACCTAAGAAACCTAACCTAAGCCTAAGAAACCTAACCTAAACCTAAGAAACCTAACCTAAACCTAAGAAACCTAACCTAAGCCTAAGAAACCTAACCTAAACCTAAGAAACCTAACCTAAACCTAAGAAACCTAACCTAAGCCTAAGAAACCTAACCTAAACCTAAGAAACCTAACCTAAGCCTAAGAAACCTAACCTAAACCTAAGAAACCTAACCTAAACCTAAGACACCTAACCTAAACCTAAGAAACCTAACCTAAACCTAAGAAACCTAACCTAAACCTAAGAAACCTAACCTAAACCTAAGACACCTAACCTAAACCTAAGAAACCTAACCTAAACCTAAGAAACCTAACCTAAACCTAAGAAACCTAACCTAAGCCTAAGAAACCTAACCTAAACCTAAGAAACCTAACCTAAACCTAAGACACCTAACCTAAACCTAAGAAACCTAACCTAAACCTAAGAAACCTAACCTAAGCCTAAGAAACCTAACCTAAACCTAAGAAACCTAACCTAAGCCTAAGAAAACGAACCTAAACCTAAGAAACCTAACCTAAACCTAAGAAACCTAACCTAAACCTAAGAAACCTAACCTAAGCCTAAGAAACCTAACCTAAGCCTAAGAAACCTAACCTAAACCTAAGAAACCTAACCTAAACCTAAGAAACCTAACCTAAACCTAAGAAACCTAACCTAAGCCTAAGAAACCTAACCTAAGCCTAAGAAACCTAACCTAAACCTAAGAAACCTAACCTAAACCTAAGAAACCTAACCTAAGCCTAAGAAACCTAACCTAAGCCTAAGAAACCTAACCTAAACCTAAGAAACCTAACCTAAACCTAAGAAACCTAACCTAAGCCTAAGAAACCTAACCTAAACCTAAGAAACCTAACCTAAACCTAAGAAACCTAACCTAAACCTAAGAAACCTAACCTAAACCTAAGAAACCTAACCTAAGCCTAAGAAAACGAACCTAAACCTAAGAAACCTAACCTAAACCTAAGAAACCTAACCTAAACCTAAGAAACCTAACCTAAACCTAAGAAACCTAACCTAAGCCTAAGAAACCTAACCTAAACCTAAGAAACCTAACCTAAACCTAAGAAACCTAACCTAAGCCTAAGAAACCTAACCTAAGCCTAAGAAACCTAACCTAAGCCTAAGAAACCTAACCTAAACCTAAGAAACCTAACCTAAACCTAAGAAACCTAACCTAAACCTAAGAAACCTAACCTAAGCCTAAGAAACCTAACCTAAACCTAAGAAACCTAACCTAAACCTAAGAAACCTAACCTAAGCCTAAGAAACCTAACCTAAGCCTAAGAAACCTAACCTAAACCTAAGAAACCTAACCTAAACCTAAGAAACCTAACCTAAGCCTAAGAAACCTAACCTAAGCCTAAGAAACCTAACCTAAACCTAAGAAACCTAACCTAAACCTAAGAAACCTAACCTAAGCCTAAGAAACCTAACCTAAACCTAAGAAACCTAACCTAAACCTAAGAAACCTAACCTAAACCTAAGAAACCTAACCTAAACCTAAGAAACCTAACCTAAACCTAAGAAACCTAACCTAAGCCTAAGAAACCTAACCTAAATCTAAGAAACCTAACCTAAACCTAAGAAACCTAACCTAAGCCTAAGAAACCTAACCTAAACCTAAGAAACCTAACCTAAACCTAAGAAACCTAACCTAAACCTAAGAAACCTAACCTAAGCCTAAGAAACCTAACCTAAGCCTAAGAAACCTAACCTAAACCTAAGAAACCTAACCTAAACCTAAGAAACCTAACCTAAACCTAAGAAACCTAACCTAAGCCTAAGAAACCTAACCTAAGCCTAAGAAACCTAACCTAAGCTTAAGAAACCTAACCTAAACCTAAGAAACCTAACCTAAACCTAAGAAACCTAACCTAAGCCTAAGAAACCTAACCTAAACCTAAGAAACCTAACCTAAACCTAAGAAACCTAACCTAAACCTAAGCCTAAGAAATGTTTCTCATCTCTGGTTCAATAAGCTTAACCTTAATAATATTGTCTATAACACCTCCCGTTGGGGCATTTATGTATATCGCCACCTAGTGGACACAGTTGAATTCAAACACATTTTGAAATAGATAATAGGGCAGCGGTTCCAAACCTTTTCGGACTCGTGGCCAACTTGAAAATCTCAAAAGTGTTCACAGCCTCCATCCGACCAGAAGTAATACGGGAGCCAAACAGTGCGTTCTCAGAAGACATTAATTGAATCATATGCAATCTCATACATACAACGCAGTAGTTGTAAATCAAAAAAAGAGGTGGGTTGAAGATAACCTTATATCTATGGAACTTTCGGGTGACGTTCATAATGTAAAACTAGCAATAACAGGAGCACATTAATATGAACTCATCTAATGAGAAAGCTGATGTTGCATGGCAGACACCAAATGCTTGATGACTGGCTTAAGGGATGACAGTCTCAGGCAAGAGCTGGCTCAACATTCAGTGTATTCCTGTATTTTCTCAACCTTTCTTTTTTGTTTGACAGGTGGGACTGACCCGCCTGTCCGATGTCCCGCCGGGACTTCGCTTGTGGATGATGTACCAATGGCTTCTTTCCTTTTCAGTGTGCCTGATGCAAGCCAACTATCTATTTTGATTATCACCACAAGTTCAAAAATGTACAGGTGCATGTCCATTGCGGTCCCGCTCGGACGTACTACGCCCTAACATAAGATCCTGTCTATCAGCGATGATGCATTTCGAAGGTTTAAAAGAAAAAATACCATGAGATAATTTTTTTTTTTACATTCCTTGGCTTGGCATAAACGTTTTTGTAATTTTTTTAACAAAGTCTATGTGTTTTGCCTATGATTTGACGGCCCACTTGCAATACGGTGAATATAGGGCAAGGACTAGTCCTATATATACATACACACACACACATATATATATACTGTGTATGTATGTATGTATGTATGTGTGTATATGTATATATGTATGTATGTATGTATATATATATGTGTGTGTGTGTATGTATGTATGTATGTATGTATGTATGTATGTATGTATATATGTATATATATATATATATATATATATATATATATATATATATATATATATATATATATCTCAACTCAAATCAACTGGTTTGGGCTGATCGGCAAGATTCATTGCCCCACGGCTACTTTCACATTCAATCCATGCTGTTTTGATGACTTTTTCAGAAATTTGAATTCATGCAGAACATTCTGAATCAAACAATGCATCAGTGCATCGAGACACTGACTTCCTATATATGTATGTATGTATGTATGTATATATACATACATATATATGGGTGTATATATACCCACTGGTGGGCCACAGCCCATAGGTTTGGAATCACTGTAATAGGGCATGTTTTCCCCTACGGTTGAAATCTTTATTCTGTCTATTTCAGTGTAATTTACAGCCTATAATGGCAGTAAGTGTTGTATTAATATTTTCCTAAAGTTAAGAAAGTCAGTGCCCCGATGCACGGATGCATTGTTTGTTTCAGAATGATCTGCATGAATTCTAACTTCTGAAAAAGTCATCAAGACAGCAGGGATTAAATGTGAAAGTAGCCGTGGGGCAATGAATCTTGCGAATCAGCCTAAACCAGTTGAAATAAACAAACAAGGTCGCACTAGTAGGTAGATGTCTTGGTAAATGTTATTTTATTTTTTATTTGTTTTTATTTTATTTTATTTTATTTTTGTTGTTTTTTGTTTTTCTTAACCCGTGCTGTCAGCATGCTGGGCATACAACACAGAGTATTTGTATGTCATTGCATCCAGGACAGAGTTAGTCTGCAAGTGGAGTTCAACTTCTCAACCTGCAATGCAACTCTTTATTAATTCTTAAATCATCAAGAACTGCTGCAATAACTCTGTTCTGTGGAGGACCTGAGGAATGACAGGAACACAGTTTTTTTGTTGTACAGCCACCAATCTCCCTCTTTGGAGAACGATCTTACCATGTTTTGGTCTATAAACAGATAATCACTACTCCATGAGGGGGAAAATCACCATGGGTGAGACAAATAAACATAAAGCTAAACAACAACATATACATGTAAAAAATAAACATAGAAACATTGGACGACAACATGTATCGACAAAAGAGAGTTTATTAAGTCCAGGAAAACAGGAACAGCAACTGGTCACGTGGCCTCTTCCTGTCATAGTTATGGCAGTAAATGAGGGAGGAAAGTAGAGGGATGTGTCTCTCTAAATGTTCAACACAACACGATAAAATTTCTTATTCAAGGACATTGCGCACAAGAATGCAAAACTGTACAGTGATAGGAAGGATTTCCAATGAAGGGTTTTTTTTACATGTTATTGCATTTTAACCTTGTAAGAATCAATTAGAATAGAATTATGTAGATACATTATCCAGATACATTTTTTAAATATATATTAGAAAACAGCAACAAAGGTAGCATTATTGCTGATATGAACATCTCCCATAATCCACTAAAGACCCCCCACTCTACACACACTGCATTTTCTCCATTTTTGTGTGGATTTAGCATTTTTGTTAATATACCAGTGATACGGACATAAAATGGGCATTTCTTCTGCGTTGAGAGAACATGGGGCTGTCTGGGACATAGGGTTGGCCCCATACTTATCATGGGTCCATGATTCCATGGTTACACAGTATATGGATGATAACAAGCAGCAAACCAATATATATATATAGATATTTTTAAAGAATTAAAACTTTGCATCAGGAATTGCTTATGCTCATCGCAATAGACTATGCTATATCATTCTCAGTCAAATCTGTTCTTTGAGATGTTTTTTAAATTATTATTATTATTATTATTATTATTATTATTATTATTATTAATAAAATAAAATAAAAGCAGGCGCAGATGACGACGCTGCAGCAAAACTTTTGCTTTCACTGGCCTCTTTCCCTCAAAATGCATTGTGGGATGCACTTGCCAGAGTAATGTGCAATGTATTTCACCGGATGTAAGTATGCCATCCTGGTGCTTTCCCCAAACTATCATCATCTATCTTCATGGAATGTTAAAATCAATATAATTGGAAAAATATGAGAGCTTTAAGCGTGCTGTGTATTTCTTTCATGGCATGATAAGCTGTGTTCGTGGTGTGTGCCTTCCCCGCATGAACCCTGTAACCTCCACAGGAGCGGCTGTGCATAGACTGCCGATGACTGTCTGGGCAAATTAGCATCAGCTGGGCTTCCTGACTCAACCCTCTGGAGAACAGCCATGGAGACAGCGAGGTATGACTTTTAAAGACACACACACACACACACGCACACGCACACGCCCATATCTTTATGGTTTTGCCTGGAAAGAAAATCAATCATAGGATACATTTGCTCCACTGTATTATTCAGTGGACCCCCCCCCCCCCCCCCCACTCAAGCCACGGCGTCTTCCCGTCAATTTTTTAACCACACGCCAGTTCCGGGTGTAACTCGATTACAAAGGCGCAGATGTTCCTGCCATTGTCCTTGGAATGCCTTGAAGGATACGGTCGCCGTGTGAGTTGGGTTTTTACATTGGATGACTACTGCTACGAGGAGTCGGTAAGATGATATGTGGGTTAATCGGTGGTTCCCTCTGCAGACATACTGTACAAGATCCCAGCTGTCCCCTGGCCAACACCTGTCTTACGCACCACCCCCGCCACACAGACACACACACAGACACACACACACACACACACACACACACACATCCATCAACCACTAAGCCCTCTTTCCCAGTTGAAGAAAATCAATACCACACAATACCAACCTAAGAAATACAAATATTTGGGTGTGACATGGTAGTATATAAACTACAGATACAGCTAGATTAAGTGCATAGTGTTTCACACATTATTATTTTGCAAAAATAATTGAATGTCTAATGCTATGCGTGTTCCTTTTTCTTTTACTTAAACTGCAACGCACATTTGAGAGGGGTGGAACTCAAAATGTTGCAATTTCATCGTATGAATGTATACGGGATTCCAGCTGTATAGAAACCATAATGGTGTTTTTTCCACAAGTAAATTGGTCTCTGGACTCTCATATATTCATGTAAGACGGTGCAGGCGATGAGGTCATGTTTGTGCCTCTGTTGCAACAATGTTTGCTTCTTTTGCACGGTTTGCTAATATGAACTAAGCTTTTAAATGATTGGAAGCACTTATTTGAAAACAATCTTAAAGCCAATGTATTATGTATCCAATACACTGTATATAAATGTATATTTAATATACAATACATACAGTATATAAATGCAGAGTACATTTTATTTTTCTAAAAATAGATTTTTTTTAACAGAATTACAATTCTATATTTACACCTTTTAAAAAAGACTTTGTACAAATACTGTAATACTATATACTTTCTATGTGTTATTGTGCACATTAATAGAATGAGTGGTTGTGTCTTGGTGAGCTGGCTGCAGGAGTGGGTGTGGCTGGATGCTGCAGTGTCCTGAAAGATGCTGAGTCAATGGACGCCATGCTACCTTCAAAAAAAATAACCCCCAGAGAGAGAATAACATTTCCTTTGTCACATTATGGCCTGCAGTGTTATATAAAAGTGCCTCGATCTGATGAAAGGTTTTTTCTTTTGAGGAAAAGCCTATTAGGGAAGCAAATCTCAGGTGGTTTTTAACAGGGTTTTTGTTTTTTTCACATCAGTGCAGATTCGACCTGTTCAGCCTGTCAGCCTGCCTGTTCATCACCCCTTCCAAACCACTCGAAGCCACGGCGACGCCCTTCATCCCCAGAAAGAAGACAAATGAAACATCGATCAGATGCAGCGGACTGGGTTAAAGGCTTACACCGCAAACAATACGAATCCAGATCAAAAGACAGTTTTCTTTTCTCTTTTTCTGCCCTAGATGCATAGGCACACCCTGTCCGGCTCTATTCAGTGCTCACATTCTAACGCACATTGCAGCTGCGAGTAACTTGCCACAAGAAAGACATGACCTGGTGGATCAGAGAATCTGTGTCTTTCAAGGGAGAAAAAATGGACTCGTAGGAGCTGATAATGATGTCGAAATGTGATAGAACTAACCTTGCGCGGCCAATAAAATGTGTCGATTTGCTGGGGCTGTTAAAACTGGAGACCATGAGCTGTATTCAAGGGAACAGAATGGCAGTACGAGCCAGTATATCAAATCAACTATTGTCTTTACTTATCCTCTCTCTGAGACACCGCGCCCCTCCCCCTACCCCTCTTGGAGCTGAACAGGGTATGCCTTTGTGCATTAAGCTACATTGCATACAAACCTGACCTAGATTTGGTCAAGCACACCAGTGTCTGTGACAGCGCAGAGGCCGAGACGGCCTGACCGTGAAGCCTGCTGCTCGTTCTTTGCTGCGATGTGTGAGACGCAAGCAAACGCCATTGTCTTTGGCCGACGACTACATTCACCGGATCCCAGAAAGCCTCGGTTGCTCCTACTGCGCCTCCGTCAGGAGGGTTAATCGGCACGGAAATGTGCGGTATGCGTGGATACAGTAGTAAGCCCCTTTGCTAATGCCCAAAAGGTCTCCGGCTGCTCACTGCAGAACCGCCGGCCCTCATAGCGACAAAGCAACCACCAGCCAAGCCAGGACAATATACTCCTCCGTGTCGTCAGGGGCACGGCCATGGCAACTGTGCCCAGGCGGTGGAGTTGACGTCACACACACATTCCTGCCTGGCATTCAGATTAACTATTAATAAGCCCATCTGCCTTTATTCCACAACTTGTTTTCTTGACATACACTACACCCGCACCCTCAACCCTCACACAGGCAGACGTGCACTCTGAGCTCTGAATGGTACCGTAAACCGTGCTCTCCTGTATTGGCCGTGTCTTTTTTTTTTCTTTCATTTTTTCGGAGGAGGAGGGCAGACTTGCGGCTCGTTGGCCAGCACAAAATACCATTAGATAATCATGGTTAAATCTCAGGAATGTTATGGTGCGGCACGCATCGTTGCTTTAACATCCCTGACCATTTGCTTTGGTGGAACAAAATCTCCATCCACGGCGACTCCCCAAGTCAGTTTGGACGCGAGCATCATTGGCCCAAAGACCTAAAATGGAAAGGTCCTCAGATATGTTCTACGCATACTGTTAAAACATCCACACCTAAATCAAAAGGATGCTTGTGGCACAGAAAGATGTCAGTAGCAGCCTGCGGGCTTTCATTTTTGTCAACCACACCCAAACCAAGACCACACTTGATTTCCTTTACAGCTACTGTTATAATAATTTGGGCCTGAATTTCAAACGCAGTGTCATCTCACAATGAGACACGTCCACTGTGGATAAGCAAGGCCAATTGCGCGCCGCATTTCCTCGTCGTTTGGTTAAAATGTTGATCTTCGGTCACATAATAGCCCTTGAGACAACCGTTCGGGTAATAAACTACGGCAACCATGGGAAATAGCCCGCGCATGAGAGTGTCTCGCTGTCAGAGCGCAGCTCCGCCACGCAGGAAGTAGCACACGGCTCAAAGAGTAGACGACGGAGTCACGTGTTAACGACAACTCTGATTGACAGTCCCGCCGAGCCAATGGCGAAACGACATTGATGATGCGATTGGTCAAAAAGGGTGTCAGTCAGGGGCGCTCGGGAATTTCCGCCAATAGGTATGTAGTCATTTGTGCCATGGGCGGGCTCAATTCTGCCATATATACAGGGAGCGCGCAGCCTGCCCGCTCACAGAAGCACAGCCGCCGGTCTTTCTTGTCGTGCCGCCCGAATCGCCGCCAGTCAAAATGAGGGAAATTGTTCATCTTCAGGCCGGTCAGTGTGGAAACCAGATCGGCGCAAAGGTCAGTTCTCTTGTTAAAACCCGTTTTGGAACTGTACACTGTAACGCTTTTCTTGATGGACCAGCTGGAAACCCGGCTTCTTTGTCTGCGTGTCTGAAACCACACCCTGGGACTGTCGCTTCGACTGGGCCTCATGCCCTACCGCAAGCCGTCCTTCCACCAGTGTATCAGTTTGGTCGCCAGACCGGATTGGGAACCGTTATTTCGGTTTATTAACGATAATCTCTGAACAAATAATTGTGTTTCCAATGAAATAAATTCTACTTTAGTCGACACATCTGCGGGGATAATGTTCTACGACTGCGGGGCCCTGACATATAAACCGTGATGGACCTTTAACGCTTGATTGGGTGCCAACGCTATTTTAATTTCCATTCAACCCGATTTTACAGCAATTTGCTTGAGCCACCGCAATGCGCAAAAAAGAGAAGTCAAGCTCTCCATCGCGTGGAAAATGGGTGCGATTGCCAGCGATCAGCTTGATTGATTGATTTTCTGCGGATGTCGCAGTACGGGGGCGTTTTGGTGAAATAACTGTTGATTCATTAAGACCTAGATTGAAGCCCATTGAGCGGGCGCCGCGCCTTTTTTTTTTTTTTTTTGGTCGGCGGCGGCTGTAGAGGCGGTGCTTCGGTTGATGACGTAGCATGAATTTTAAATTCACGGCGAATGGCTCTCAGCCAATGGGGTGTCTGGCGTGCGCGCCGAATGTTGGGCGGAGGGAAAACGGCCGTTTAGGTTATTTAAAATATCCCGTTTATTTAAAAGTACTGACTGAAAAGGGGGGAGGGCGTGATGCGCTTACACAGAACTATGGTCATGTCGGGCAATTGCAAGACGGATCTAATGTAACGCAAACATTTTATATTTATTTTAACAGTTTTGGGAGGTGATCAGTGATGAGCATGGCATTGACCCAACTGGCACATACCATGGGGACAGTGACCTGCAGCTAGACAGGATCAATGTCTACTACAATGAGGCCTCAGGTAAGGCGCAATCTTGAAAGATTGACCTGTTCATTTATGGATACAAATATTTATTAAGAATTTGTATTGATGATTTATATTTTTACATAAAGGTGGCAAATACGTTCCCCGTGCTGTGCTGGTCGATCTTGAGCCAGGCACAATGGACTCTGTCAGATCCGGACCATTTGGCCAGGTCTTCAGGCCTGACAACTTTGTCTTCGGTGAGTTTCCATCGTTGCTATACCTACTGCAATTCCAATCAATAATGTATGTCCTTTCAACTCTGGCATCGTGCCTTTCATATTTAATGTCCTACAGGTCAGAGCGGTGCCGGTAACAACTGGGCCAAAGGTCACTACACCGAGGGAGCAGAGCTGGTGGACTCTGTGCTCGACGTGGTGAGGAAAGAGGCGGAGAGCTGCGACTGCCTCCAGGGCTTCCAGCTCACACACTCCCTAGGCGGTGGCACCGGCTCCGGTATGGGCACCCTTTTAATAAGCAAAATCCGTGAGGAGTACCCCGACCGCATCATGAACACATTCAGCGTGGTGCCTTCTCCCAAGGTGTCGGACACAGTCGTAGAGCCCTACAACGCCACTCTGTCCGTCCACCAGCTTGTAGAAAACACAGATGAGACCTACTGCATTGATAACGAGGCTCTCTATGACATCTGCTTCCGCACCCTGAAACTCACAACCCCTTCATATGGTGACCTCAACCACCTGGTCTCTGCCACCATGAGCGGCGTCACCACCTGCCTCAGGTTCCCAGGCCAGTTGAACGCCGACCTGCGCAAGCTCGCCGTCAACATGGTGCCCTTCCCCCGACTGCACTTCTTCATGCCAGGCTTTGCCCCACTCACCAGCCGAGGCAGCCAGCAGTACAGGTCCCTCACAGTGCCAGAGCTCACCCAGCAGATGTTCGATGCCAAGAACATGATGGCCGCCTGCGACCCCCGCCATGGACGCTACCTGACCGTGGCCGCCATCTTCCGCGGGCGCATGTCCATGAAGGAGGTGGATGAGCAAATGCTCAACGTGCAGAACAAGAACAGCAGCTACTTTGTGGAATGGATCCCCAACAACGTCAAGACCGCCGTCTGTGATATTCCACCCCGTGGGCTCAAGATGGCCGCCACCTTCATTGGCAATAGCACTGCTATCCAGGAGCTGTTCAAGCGCATCTCCGAGCAGTTCACCGCCATGTTTAGGCGCAAGGCTTTCCTCCACTGGTACACCGGTGAGGGCATGGATGAGATGGAGTTCACAGAGGCAGAGAGCAACATGAATGACCTGGTGTCTGAGTACCAGCAGTACCAGGATGCCACTGCTGAGGAGGAGGCGGAGTTTGAGGAGGATGGCGAGGAGGATATGGCCTAAATGTCTAATGTCTGCAACTAAGCTGTACAATTTCCTGACGTGTCAGATCTTTCCAGTGTTACTTTCATTCTTAATGTTCAACTATCATCTTCCTGTGTGTCATCTGTCTGTACAGAAACTACATGTCAATAAAAGTTTTGCTTAATGTCTTGATTCTTGCCCTTGGTTATTGGGTATCTAATAAAGCAGTGAATGACTGCTAAATTGAAAGCTACACTGTAGATAAAGTGTAGCGTGCCTTGTTTGTACAGTTGAAGGCATTTAAATACTCCAGTGACCAGTTTTTCAGGTGATCATAGACTTTGGTGTTTAAATATTGACTAAATTCTGTCTACTGGCTGAACATTTGGGGTTATTAATTCTGTCACATCTGTTGCACATGTTTAACTTACAAATGTTAATGACACTAAGGTTCATGCCTTTTGTGACATGTCCCAATTGTTCCCAACACTAATGTGGAATGACACATCCAGCAAGGGGGCACCCATGCTATAGATTATGAAGGTGCTTATTAGTTTCTGCAGGATGATACATACGACAATTTATTTTGCCACAAAAGTGGTGCTGATTGAATAAAGCACGTATTATATTAGGTTTTTATTACATTGCGGTCAGCAGGTGGCAATGTCGGTCAAGTCATTCTTTTCCACCGGCGGTAACAGGATGCTTGTAGACAGCAGCAGCAGCGTCCAACGACACACTGTCTTCACCTGGCGCTCCAGGTCCTGCTTGCACCCCAAGTGTGACAACCCCACTCTGCCAACAACGACGACAAGGAGCAAACACATCACACACTGTAGGGGAGACCCGCGTGTCTTGTCACACTTTTCTTTTAGATCTTCGGATCAATACATATTGTTATATGATAAATGGCATACCAAGTGAAAGAACAAAGTCTCATATATTTTGCGTTCATTTCATTTTCGTATCTTATTTCAGTATATATTTATGGGGATTTAAATAGTGAGTGACATGTGACTCTCCACCTCTATCAAGTACAAATGTATAATTGTGGTGATTTTTACAAACAATGTGAAGTTCAATTTTTTACTTTAGAATGTGAAAGATGTTAAATCATGGCCGTATGTATATGTATGTGACAAATAATCTCTTGAACTTGAACTAAATCAGTGTTCACCTCAGTTGACAGTGTGCTCTGCGTTTCACAGACAGGACGTGACATCAGACCAAGGAGAGGCACAAAACTAGTGTTAGACTTTTAAGTAGCGCCCTCTGATGGTGAAGATATTAACGGTGAGACAATTTACCCGTGTGACAAAATATATGACTATATGACTACAGCAAGAGGTGTGGAATTCCAAAATGGAAACCAGACATCCATCCACCTTTGTCCCAGATCTTGGGATAAATGACCCTCTCCATGGCCTCCTTGAGCTGTGGAAGGACCCCTCGCAAGTCCCGGTCCAGGCAGGGGGGGAGAAGTGCTCGAGGAAGATGCTCATGAGCACCGGGCAGGCCGTGCCTCGGTCATGTTCTGGAAGACCTGGGGCCAGCTGAAGAAGATGGGGAAGCGCAGCAGCAGTTCGTCCCCCGGCATGACGCAGCGCCGCAGTGTAACGTGATGGCGCTGCCGCGACGGAGCTGTCCATTCCCCCTGCGGTTACATTGTCAATGTAGTCATGGGCAGTGAGGTGGGCTTCTCTCATCAGGGGGTCCGAGCTGTGTAGGCCCTGGCCCCTGGCCTCTGGGACCTTGGACTGACACATAGGCTGACACATAGCAACCCCCCTATGTAATCCCCCATGTACGGCCCCCCCATCACATCTCTCTGTCTCACTCTCTCTTTGTCTGTCTCACTCTCCTTACTCCACCAATCACAGTGCAATCTGTCTCGTTCTCTCACCCCGTCTTCTTCTCCCACGTCACCAATCACGGAGCAGAGTTGTCTTCTGTTTGGCTCTAGCTTTTTCTCTCATGCTCTCTCTCTCACTCTTTCTGTCTCACCCCCATCTCTCTCTTCTTTCTCCCAGGTCACCAATCAGAATTGTCTTCTATCTGTCTCACTCTCTAGCGTTCGCTCTCTCTCTCTCTCTCTCTCTCTCTCTCTCTCTCTCTGTCTCTCTGTCTCACCCCCGTCTCTCGCCTTTTCTCCCACGTCACCAATCAGAGTTGTCTTCTATCTGTCTCACCCCCCCCCCCCCCCCTCTCTCCTATGTCACCAATCACAGAGTTGTCAGATCCACATTGGCTCACCACTGGGGACTTTCCTTCCCAATGGAGCCACTTAACCTCACCCCCAACACAAAGCAACGTGGGGTTATTATCAGTGGCACTTGCAATTTGATGAAAACAGTGTGAGTAAAGATAGGCCACTAAACTTCTTCTACTTCCAGTTCACCTCTCCAAAGAAAAATGAAAAATCACACATTGGCATCAAGGCAGATGCAAGAAAAAGCAGAGCTGCAATGTTTGAGCTGCAGTGTAGGTCACCCAGCCCCCCCTCTCCTGTTTGTCTAAATATAGAACCCTTGTTGGAAACTGACACCAATCGGCCGCCTCACATGCACAATCATCAGATCATGCAGACGCACAAACACAAACACACACATCCCAATTCCGACTTTCAGGCAGCGCTATAAAGATATAGACCACACGAGGGGGACCCTGAGGACTGCGAGCAGGGAAACAGGTCATGCATTGCAGTGGCTCTGCTGATCACAGCAGACAGGAGGCAGACAGGCACACAAAAACGATAAAAGACCATTTTGAGCTAAAAATTGTTCTTCTTTCTGGCTGCGTCTAAATTAGAATCCCTTTTTGTGACACACACACCTACTGACATTTGCACAGAGGCGCTGGCATCTCGCGTAATAACATAAATAGACACTGTCGTGTTTAAATGTGGAATGGTGACAGAAATAGTGCGGTATGTGGATATTACATAAACACTGTATTAAAAAAAACATTAATTTGAACTTCACTGATCTTATACCTGGTATAATAAACAAAATAACTATATTTAATACAATAATAAAATAATCTGTATTTAATACAATACACACATTTCTGTCACCATACATCCACATCAATCCACAATTTTAAACAAATAATAATCATAATAATTATTCTGATATCATCATTATAATTATAATTATAATGATTGAATGAATTATAATTATTATTGTTGTTATTATTATTATTATTATTATTATTATTATAACCAATAACAATCGGCAACACCAACAACAATAACACTAATAATTAATATAGCTGCAGGCAGCGATACACAGGGTCCAGTTTTGTCGTGTTGGGTGCCCCATGTTCTCCGAAACGCAACACGATTTTCCGAGTTTACTTGAATGCAGAATGCATTCCCCCTGGTCTGTCGTCTCCTGGTTGCTCGTATAGTTTTTGTCCATACTTTTTAATATTGTGACTGACCTTGATGTGATTAGATATTTGGACAATTGCTTTTTTATTGTCTTAGATTTTGGGTCATTATTCAGCATCTGTAAGAATAACAGAAATAACTTTGGGAATTACTTTTCATAACAATAACAATAATTGTATTGAAATATTTAAAAAAATATTCAAATACATGTTATTTGTAATTACTACTTTATTTTACTTATTATGTTAATAGAGTACAATTTTAAAAATCAGTTTAATAGCTGACTTTTCTATATTGTTATGCAGATAGCGTTTATGTAACTGTTTAAATTTGCAATTAGAATTATTATGGAATAATTAGTCAAGATCACAAATACTTTGTGCCTTTTCATTACAGTTTGTTAAGTGTAGTTACACTTAATAATTGGACAATTATATGTTGCACGTATGTAACATTTATAAGTGACGTTTTATACCAAAACATTTTTTATTTTATTTGAAACTATATGTTTTCATTGTTAAAACTTACCTTGCTGCATTGAAGTACATCCAGGGTTTCTTTGACAGTAGATTACATCGATTACCGATGGAAATGTAATTTACGTATTTCTGTAATGAAGTTGAGTTCAGTTTTTTACTTGGATTACATTTTCAATGAGTTACGTTTCCATGAAATACGACAAACGGGATATTTCTGTGGTTAATTGCCATTGCATGACTTCTATTTTTCTGACGCCACCTGGGATTTTGAACTCATCATTGAGTTGCACATTACACTGTTTTTGAGAGACGCTCAGACAACATTCCAAGGATTATTTCCTATAATTTTTTTCATTAGCCAAACCAAAGCAAAGTAATGTGGACCACGGATTTAAAATATCGAACAGATCTACCGACATCTACCAGGTTGCATTACATTGCATGTACCGGCTATATAAGTGTACATGTAAATCGATGGTTTGGTAACTTCTAAAGATAACAGTTAGTGAGTCCGCGCCACACACTGGACATGGTCCAACTGGACATTCTCAATCGGAATCTGTACATTAATAGTAAATTATATGATGACGTCATAAAGTGTCTTAGTGTAAATCTCATCTTGTTCATTTTTGAACGAGACGTGTGACGTGTCAGTTAACTATACCAACTGAATATTTCAGGTCAAAGTTATTTGGTTTTTCACTAATATCTGCTCTGTATGTGGATCGATTTGGATGAAAATTAAACCACAAGATCCAGGTGATCCGCTGTTTAAACGACACCTCAACCGTTCGAAGGTTATGCAGGAGTATGTCTTCCAGATAGTTTTAGCCAGGTTGGAAATATTTCGATGTGAAATGCATTGGTTTGTCTCTGTAATATCAATCTAAATTTGGTCGTTCTTTTGTTAATATCTGCTCCATGTGTGAATCGGTTCAAACAACGAATAACCGTGTTCGTGTGCCGAAGTTTGTGTTCAGAGAATTTTCGCCCGAAAAATAACAATGGGGCTCGAGCCCTACGGGCTGGACACCTAAATCTAGCTGCAGGCAGCAATACGCGGGGTCCAGGGTAGTCGAGTCCAGGGTAATTAACAGACGAGTGTGCTTTCACTCTACGTTCTGGTGTGTTTTGTGACGGCAGAAGTTAATTTGTTTGGATATTCCATAATCCAACTGTCTTGTGGTCATACTGTGACGTATTTTTTTCAAACATAATAAAGGTTAATAGTTATGAAATAATACCTAATACCTACATCTTTGTGATTGGGTATAGGTAACAGTTCTTAAAATCATTGCAGGGTATTAAAAGTCATAAATATATCCACTTCTTTGGACAACTGACATGCACCAGAGTGACTTCTACAGAATACAAAGGCAGTAATATAATATTACTGTCATAATTTGTACTGTACTGTGTATCAAATTTTTAGTATGATTCATGGTGAAAGGGAAGGCGAGAAGTCCAAGTGAAGGGAAAAGCATAACAACTTGTGCAAGAAAAATGTTTTATTGAACAGTAGTTGGACAGAACAAAATAAGGCCAAAATATAGCAATGTGTGTAAATGGGGTACGAATATGTCGCACTCCATTTACACACATTGCTATATTTTGGCCTTCTCTTGTCTTCACCAAGACTTGGTGTGTAATACTAATGAGGCCATTGTTACGTAATGTCAGGAAACTACTTATTTTTCAGTATAATATAGTAGTTGCTGTTGCTGTGTCATCCATGTTAATTTTGGTAATGTTAGTGTCCATATTGGTCTCAGTGTAGGTGATGTGGAAGTAGCGCCCCTGGAGGAAATGTCCCTCTATGATATTGGCATCGCGTAGCAATGCCATGAGCATGTACTTATCCAAGTATTTTTGCAGTGAGGGCATTGCCATTGTTACTGTAACAGTAGGCATTGCATCATTGCTGATATGGTATGGAGCACTGAGTTGTTCACCAGCTTTGACAGCGGTGGAATTGGACGTTAATTTCAAAGGTGTCTTGTTTTCCTGCTCACGACAGGCATATAATGTGCGTTTGTTAAAGCAGCTAAGGTTTTTCTAACGACTGCTTCCCGTAGTCCCTCCTCTTGGAGGTTTATGTCAGCGACAGTATCTGGGATGGACACGTCTGTAGATGGACTGTAGGTAGAATTTCTGTTTTCTTCGTACATGTAAGCGTACACCGCGTTACCCTGGCGTCGGGTTGCTAGTGTTTTTTATTGTGTATGATTGGCCAACCTTTACTAATTTAATTGGTTTTCCCAGTGACTGAATCTAATTGCCATAATGTTGTCAGCGAGGGTGGATTCTTGCAGTCCAATGTCCTTTCCATGAACTACTACTATTACGGTTGCGGTCACCATCTGACTTTGACTTGGATTTCACCAATCTGAAAAAGACAGAAATAGTGTTTGTAGTCAGCATTAATAGGAGTAGGGCCTCAATTATGAGTATTGCAATGTTTTGTGGAAATGTATTTGGAAGTCATTCGTTGACAATGTGTACAATTGTGTGGAAATTTAAAGTTTGAACTAGACATTTCCGTGTTAGTTATACTGTACTGTATGCTGTGTACTACTAAAACTCAGTGAGAGTTACAGGCTGCATTATACTGAAACTTGGTGACAGTCCCATTTTATTGGAACTCAGGGACAGTTTCATGTTCTATTATTGTTTCATAGTGAAAAATGAACAATAATAAACACACAGTGTCAAACTCATAAATCTCACTTTTGTGGTCACTGAAAATTGCAGCTGTAGTCGGTATTTGCAGCTGTCCCATCATGATAGCGTGATCAGATCACGTGATACACTGTTTTTGTCATTGACGTACAGCAGATATACCCAATGAAACCAAATGATATGAAAATTTGATTTCTCTGATCACGGATATGTACTCAAAATGATTGAACAACAATATCAAAGTTAATAAATAGTCAATGTTTTATTATGAACAAACAAATTAAATGAAAATCAGAATCGGCCAAAATCAGAATCGGCAGGGCCAGATTTTTAGAAATCGGAATCGCCCAAGAAAATTGCATTCGGTGCATCTCTAGTCAGTAAACATGCTCTGTCATTTCGGTACACTGAGTGTATGTGTGGTGTGGGGGTGGTGTGGTTTGAGAAGCCACACCTGTCCTGGCTCTAGGTGTTGAGGCCAAGGATCAGTGTGTCTGTATTGTATTCTCTGTAAAGATAAACATTTCATCCGTGTAACTTGCAAATCATTTTCAACAGAAGAGTACTCATGTCTGAGACTATTAATGTAAGCAAACAATTTTTTTTGATTGTTTTCGTTTCCACTCATTGCAAATGATAATGCTCTGAAGAAGCAGTTGCCATCCCTCACAATAGCTTTTATTCCACAAGGGTCACCCATTGCAATTGCTGCTGGGTGAATACAACTGTGCTACGAGCGTGTGAATCTACAACTGCATAACATGATCCCTGCTTAATAATTGCACATGTATAGGCAGTAATTGTTAATTAGCATGTGTGTTAGTGATCTGTGAATGGCTTTATCAATTGGCATGGCTATATCCCGTAATGCAAATCATAATTTTTAACACCAATACATCCAGTCACCGCTTCAGCATACGTTAATGCAAATTCTGATATCGATATTGAATTCTGCATTGTCTTTTATTCTACCAGGCGTTTTGATGTCCTGAAAAAGGCTAGTTCCTTCTATCAAAATATGATCTACTTGCTGTCCATGTCAAAACATTTTGGGTCTTAAGTATTGCTGTCAAACTGACAGCTGCACACTGCTTGTTCCTGGACCCTCCAAACCATGCGTCACCCTGATGAAATGAGCCTCTTAACACTGAGATGTGTGGAGTATCAACAGGTATATTTAAAGGAACTTCATTTATATTAAATGTCAGAGTTTTTGCAGCACTCCTATGGGAGTTTTTCCAGTCGTTCTTTCTGAGTTCTTTGCAGTCCTTACGTTAGAGTTTTTTCAGAGTTTTGTTCAGAGGTTTCAGAAAGTATTATATAATTATATAATTATTTATATGATATAATAAGAGTAGAGTGGCTAACCTCTAAAGCAGCATGTTATGCCCACCACTTCTTTGGGCTTCTTTGAGGCATCTAGAGCCCAAAAACATAAAGAGAATGAAAATATTTCAAAAAGACATACACAATGTAATGTACAATGAATATATGTTCCTTATATTATGTAATTGCTTATGGTTATTGTTACTAGTAATTATAATTTACCCAAGCTATTCTCAAATAATTCTCAAAATAATCCTCACAATAGTTTTGGCCCCAAAATTTAATTCTAACTTCAACTTTAAATGAAAGAGGTTATTTCTCACGTTGTTGCCCTATGTTTGAATTATAATGTATAAAGGTTGTTGTTTTTTTATCTTTCATTATACACTGCAGATTACACTGCAGACTTAACAGCACAGAATCATTTTTTCATAACTATCTATCTATCTATCTATCTATCTATCTATATATATATATATATATATATATATATATATATATATATATATATATATATATATCTGTGTGTGTGTGTGTGTGTGTGTGTGTGTGTGTGTGTGTGTGTGATTATATGCGTGATATACTGTATAAGATATACAGTATGTATATATGTAAAAAATGTGTTCTATGTTGTTGCATGTATAGAATTTTGGACTCAATCATATCTAGCAATAAAAAATCTTCTCAAATTGGTTTCCCAGAGACAAAAAATCTTATTGAATGGTGTCCATGGCCTGACACGTATCATACTGAGGGTCCTCGATATGAAAAAGGTGATACAGTGATAGAGTAGTACAACCTGGACATACTCTGTACAGGCTTAGTTAGGACGTTTCAAAGGGCCTGTGACTGACAGGGACCCTAAAAACTTATTTGAACATTAGGGTGGGACACAAAAAGATATCTTTTCACGGGGCCCAAAATCCCTGACGGCGCCATATGGATGCATATGGTGGTGGCCAAAATATATCCTCTAAAATTCCCAGACAAGAAAGAGTATCCAGGAATCCTTTCTTTTTTCATCATTGGAATGTTACAGGGAAGAGTTGCTCTTTAAGGGTAACTGCCACTGTGAATCCGTCTCCATCTGTCTACAATTAATTTGTAGAGGTCTTTTTTTTTTTTCAATCACTTTTTATTTTTATTGCAAAGCTGCAATCTGTATTTTTGCCACTGGGGAGCAATGGTGTGTTACAAGACAGACTGCTGCTCAAACTACCACTTCCATGACATTGAGCGGGAAAGTGATTGTCAACTATGACAGTGGTTCTCAACGTGGGGTTCGGGGACCCCAGGTGTCCTTCGAGAGCAAGCCGAATGATTAATAGTTCACAAACTTCACCGTTGTTTAGTTTACGAGACGTTGGCAACATTAGGGAATCCAATAATGACCATTTTGATCATAGTTTCACTGTTATCTCCATAACTGCAGTATAGACAGGTATGGAATTTGGACCAAATCATACCTAACAATGCAAATATTCTGAGATTGGGGTCTCCGATACAGAATTGTATCAAATGCAGTCAATGGCCTCACGCTAATTAAATGGAGAATCTGTGATAGGAAAACGGCTGAGAATTACTGACCTATAAGGTTTGTGAGTACTTGATCAACAACTTGATTTCAATCAAACATCAGAGCTAATCATTCACCTTGAATCGTACCGAGGGGGCTTCAGCTGTGTGACTTTCGACGTGTCTATTTACAAACTGAAAATCCATCTAAATGCATATGCAGAGTGCCATTCAAAATGGATTTGATTTAAACACGGTGGAATTACAGTAGGTTGAACGGCCCCATGACTAACTGCGAATGAAGTGTCGAGGTGGAAGTGACTCGCGTGAGATCGAAAAACACTTGAGCATGCATGAGGGAATCAACGTTGTCTTTTAAGTGTTTTGTCTGCTTTTTTAAATGATTTTAGGCATCACTTGGGGATCAATCAAACACTGTCGGTGTGGCATTTATGCCCGTTGTTAACACACTGATTTACAGCCAAGCAAAGACATGATCAAGTGGGACCATTAGGAGCTGTGTGTTCTCCAACCATCTGGCACATACGTTGTGAATGTGCACGGAGAGGAAGATGAGGCCAACCATCCGGAATGGGGCGTCACCGTCCCAATCACCCACCCAACAAAGAGCATTATGTAGAATATCACAGTTAGAGCTTCATTTTTAGGTGTCCCTAAAAATGGGGGTTGGGGGGGCTATTGTTTTTGTTAATGAAAAACTGAGGTCAGTGGTGTATGGATGTCATGGATCCGACACACGCACAAACATTATAAATAAAATATGAATTTGGCACGCAGAGGTTATGTGATAGCACTGCAATCTAGGGATTGGTCAATAATCGCGACTTCACCAAGATGGCGACACGTCCAGATGTAACTGACTTCAGAACTTTATGGATGTCACGGATCTGACAATCCCACAGGCAAAATGAATAAAAATATGTATTTGAGACAGTTCCAACATGATGCTGTTTAAGTTTCATCCAGATCTGTTCAGTATTGTGGAAGAAAGTTGTGATTAACAATCCCAACCTCACCAAGATGGCACACACGCACACATATATGCGACAATGGAGAAATCCTTATACGCATGCGCAAGTTGATGGAGTTCACAGATCATGTGAGTCAACAATCCAAACCTCACCAAGATAATTCCACAGATAGCGTCCCAATTGGACTTTAACTAAAGAAATACAAGATACAAAATAAAAGCCCAATAATATCACTGTCAGAATTTACATGTATTGTTCTGTCTGTTGAATCAGTTCACTCTGTGGTCTAGCAGGTCATTTATTATACCCAGTTTATCAATGAGTTCTTATCAATGAGTGCTTCTTCCAAATACACCAAATTGTTTATTTTGACAGCCCAAACATTTTGCCAATGTGTATGATCTGATGTTTTAATCCTTAATATCATGTCCCTTTCCGAGTCGTCCCTGACACAGCCATCCTGACAACACAATGTGGTCCTTGTCAATGTCGCTCAGATCCTTACACTTGCCCATTTTTCCTGCTTCCAACATATCAACTTCAAGAACTGACTGTTCACTTGCTGCCTAATATATCCCACCCCTTGACAGGTGCCATTGGAACAGGATGAGCAATGTTATTCACTTCACCTGTCCCTGAGTGTATATGACACGACATGTACGAAGATATGAGACGAATCGCGTCCCTTATTGATTCAGTACAGGATGCAGCATTTTATTTTGCAATACAGGACAATCCCGTGTTATAAGAGACGGGTGGCAATCCTAGCTAGGACACCCGAGGCATTGGCACCGCTTAGCCATCCGTGCACACGTGCACTAACACACAAACACACACACACACACACACACACACACACACACACACACACACACACACACACACACACACACACACACACACACACACACACACACACACACACACACACACACACACACACACACACACACACACACAAAGAAAAAACTAACAAGCTAACCCAATTCACTTCACCAAATATTAAAAACGACACACTCTCCCTGACAATAGGGAAACCAAATTGAGGGGAAGGCCGAGTGGAATTGCCAACCGCAATGATAAGTGCTGAAGTCTTGAATGCCAACAGGCAAATTTAACCACTTGCAAAACAAGAAAAAGAAATGACCCCAGGCCGCTCCGCCGAACACAACTGGCACAGGGAGATCTTGTGCTCTCAGGAAGTTGCTTATCAACGCGCAGCAATGTGCACTTTGAAGTTTCTAACTGGGGGGAGGGGAGAAAGAAAGAAAGAAAGAAAGAAAGAAAGAAAGAAAGAACGATAGCCAGAAAAAAAGCTCCACTAACACGGCTAGGTGAGAGAGCAAGGTTGAACGGGGCACACGCTAGAGGACCAACCCCTCCACACACACCTCTTTCCCACCAATCCACAGTCAAACAATTTGGCTGCCACCGCTGATCTCCCCGCCTCTTTGTTCAGTGTTCCCATCAACTCCACAGTGGGAGGTGTGTTCAAAAAGAGGGGGGGAAATTGCTCTGAATTTGCCGGTAATTTAAAACACCCGCATCCCCCTTGGTCTCTGTCTCTCTTTCTAGCTGGTGTGTACTGTATATGTGTGTGTGTGTGTGTGTGTTTGTGTGTGTATATAAATATAAATAGATATATATATATATGTATAGAGCACATCCAGCACATCCTACAGATGCTTGATTGGAATGGACACTATTCCTGGCAATCCACACGATGTAGAAGAGAACCTGATTAATCAGAACAGGCGACCTTCTTCCATTGCTCCATGGTCCAATTCTGACGCTCATGTGCCATTGAAGGCACTTTCTGTGGTGGACAGGGGTCAGCATGGGCACTCTGACTGGTCTGCGGCTACGCAGCCCCATACGCAGCATGCTGTGATGCACTGTTTGCTCTGACACCTTTCTATCATAGCAGCATTAAGTTTTTCAGCAATTTGCGCTACAGTAGCTCTTCTGTGGAATCAGACCAGACGGACTAGACTTTGCTTCCCACGCACATCAATGGGCCCAAGGGTGCCCATGACCCTGTAGCCAGTTCACCGGTTGTCCTTCCTTGGACCATGTGGCACTTTCGCCTACCACATGCCAACCAAGTGGCGTTTTCAGGGACCTCCGGCACATAGACACAGACGACAGGGTTTCAGAGACATTACATTACATTACATTTAGCAGACGCTTTTATCGAAAGCGACTTACAATTGTTTAAACACCGACGGACGCAGCCATCAGGAGCAATTAGGGGTTAAGTGTCTTGCTCAAGGACACTACAGCATGCTCGCAGGAGGAGCCTGGGATCGAACCAGCAACCTTTAGATCACTAGCTCTACCGCTTGAGCTACCATCCCCCGAGACACAGTTTATGGTAGAGAGTGGGCTAGTTGGAATAAGCCCAGGAGCAGATGGAGATGTGTCATGACAAGGGATCCTCTCCTGAGCGTGTGTGGGGATGGGGCTTTTAACTGTTGCTCGTTAGACCAACCAACGAGCAACAGGTACATATGCAGCCACTCTGATCCTGGGCCCCTATTACCTAGACCCAGGTCAGGTGTGGCTGCCCAAACCACACCATCCCCACTCCACAGACCACTTTTGGTCGGTACTAACCACTGCATACTGGGAACACCCACAAGAATCTGCCATTTTGGAGATGCTCTGACCCAGTCATCTAGACATCACAATGTGGTCCTTGTCAAAGTCGCTCAGATCCTTACGCTTGCCCACTTTTCCTGCTTCCAATACATCAACTTCAAGAAAGACTGTTCACTTGCTGCCTAATATATCCCACCTCTTGACAGGTGCCATGGAATGAGATGAGCAATGTTATTCACTTCACCTGTGAATGGTTTTAATGTTGTGTCTGATCGGTATGTGTATATATATATATATATATATATATATATATATATATATACTGTATATATAAAAATAAACATTCAGACACCTCTTATATTCCACCTTCTACACCAATAGAGTTCTAATGGCACCCCTTCCATGTCCTGTCCTCCGTCTCCCACTGGACTAAATTGATGCAAACGATTGTGGGGCCCTTTTACCGTCTGTAGGAGAGGTGACCCGCTAGCACAGAGTTCGCTTTTGCCGGCGCTCTCCCAGCCCCGCCTTCTGCAAATTGCAGGTATTGATGCTCGCACTATTGTTTCCCCCTGCCCAGGGGGTGGAGTGGTTTGTGAGGAAAATTGGGGACCCCCCCACCGTTAGATGGCTTTCATCGATTTCCCACCAGACTCTCCCTCTCCCGTTTACCTTTAGCCTGGCCGTACGTAGCCTTTGAGATTGAGCCGGGCGTCTGTGATGGTGGGGTATTGTCTAGTGGCATTTCTACGTTCCATAGAGGCCGAGCAGATGTTTTCTCCCCCTTATGCGTGATTGATCAACACCGAGTGGAGGAAATGTTTCACACAATGCCGTCTGACGGGGGTCCTACCGCTTGACGAATAAAAACCGGGCTATTTTCAAATATAATTATCTATTATTAATCGGGTCATGGTGCCACTTGGCCTTGATAAGTTGTTTACAAAGTGAATTTCCACGATGATTCAAGGATCTTCTTCTTCTGTCTCCTGCTGCTCCCGTTAGGGGTCGCCACAGCGGATCATCTGCCTCCAATACCTTCTGTTCTGCACATATTCCTCCCTTACACCAACCGCCTGCATGTCCTCCCTCACCACATCCATAACCCTTCTCTTTGGCCTTCCTCTTTTCCTCTTGCCTGGCAGCTCCATCCTCAGCATCCTTCTCCCAATGTAACTCTCATCTCTCCAACACACGTGTCCAAACCATCTCAATCTGGCCTCTCTCACTTTTCCACCAAACTGTCCAACCTGAGCTGTCCCTCTGATGTACTCATTCTTAATCTGTCCATCTTTGTCAATCCCAATGAAAATCGCAACATCCTCAACTGCGTTCCTGAAATGTAGGACCTACATTCATTCGTCTTGGGAGAAGGTTCCCAAAAATAGGAGGAATGTCACTTGCAAAGGTTAATTTGGACTTCTGTACCCAAGTAAAATCAGTAAAATCCAGCAAATATCAGTGTAGTGGAGTTTCATTGTCTCAGCAAAAATAAGTCCAATGAGTTTAAGTGTCTTATTTTAGCGTGAGCTCAGCTAAGCCTAGTGGTCACATTACATTACATTATGTCACTTAGCAGACGCTTTTGTCCAAAGCGACTTACAATAAGTACATTCGTCATTCGGGGTCGAACCAACTGAGAATCACATTCTTTGTCAGTCAAGCCTTCAATAGGAACAACCGTAAGATCCTTCTTTATGTGAAGGATAAAGAGGTGAGGATCGTTAGGAAGTGGCTAGGCAGTGCAGGTTGAATTCAGTTCTAACCTGAAGAGACATGCCAGTTCTGGGGAAATTCGCTTTTTTGTCCATCTTAGAGATTCAGAGACAAGGAGGTCAACACCAATTTCATCACTGTGTGTCCGATACCGAGATATTGCAACATGCTAACCGTGCTAGCCCAAAGCAAGGCTGCAGATGGGATCAACTAGCTTAGCTCCTGTGAAATTCGGGAAATGGACCTCCAGCGTCTCAAAAGCTGAGTTGTTCAAGCAATGCATCGTGTGTCTTTATCACAAGCAAACATGTGATTCAACAAGTCGTTCAGATTTGCGATCCCTTTCTACGTCACCTACGAACCCATCACCCCCACCCCCCAATATCTGAGTTTCTCCACCCACGGCTGGAGAATAACAAGCACCGCTTGGAACTGCTCTGTTGGTTTCACAGACCAGCACAAATATTTTCAAAGAAAAAGTTATTCATACCACCTGTCTGTGAAGAAACTGCAGATGATGGAAATGTAAGTACTTAAAAAATAATTCTGCCGCGTGTTTCTTTCTGAAAAAAAAAAAAAAAAAGGCTGCGGGGGAACGGGAAGTCGGACAGTTCAACCGCAAATCACATTGTTCGATGCGTTGGTGAGATTTGGGAGGTGCACGGTGACGGCTCCTCTGCAAGCCTCTGCAACCTACGCTTACCCATAAACCCCTTTGCTGCGTACCTCCATGGAGACGTTTGCGCATACTTATGGAGAATCATAAAGGCAAGGCAAAGCAAGTTTATCTACATAGCACATTTCTACAACAAGGAAATTCAGAGTGCTTTATATAAAACCTCAAAAGCATTAAGACAAAGTTGAAAAAAACACATAATAAAATGACCTAGAATGCATAAAGTTCAAAAATAGAATATATAGAATGTATAAAAATGACAGTGCAGTGCAAGAAATGAATCAAAGAAACCTTGTTTTACTCTTTGTTTAGAATGATTTCCCTATTCCCTGTAGCGTTTTACCTTGTCAAGGCGATATCCTGCGCCCATTCCCAGGCTTTAGTTGTAGGTCTTGAAGCCAGCGTCTAGCATCTAGTTTAAAGCATGTCGGCCATAGGCTTCGGCAAGGGCTGCCGCACGTGTTGGACGCGTTAACCCACCAAGAACCAAATAAACCTCTCTACACCGGAAGCCACAATCTCTCCAGCACCCTTCCACGTCCTAGCAAATACAGATTTGGGCCTACGGAAATAGAACTATGGAGAGACTGTTTGGGTCCCAATGGTGCGAAGGAGCCGTCGAGGAGAGAATCAATCTTTGCACAGGGAGAGAGAGAGTCAGGGCTCTGTGTATCACATCATAAATGCACAGCTTGCCTCTCTGGAATATTTAATTCTTTCAACTTGAGATGTGGCTCGTGTTTACCTAACAATAGCACCCCCCTCCCTCCACCCTCCATCCTCGCTACTCCCCCTCAATTACAACATGGAAGGAGGGGGGGGCAATTCTCTTCTTCTACCCCCACCCTCTCTCTCTCACTCACTGCTGGATGTCTCTCTACCCGTCCACACATAAGTACACACACACACACACACACACAACTACGAACACAATCTAAAACGTGCACAACAATCTGTTAATTCCATAATGGCGCTCTTTATTTGGCACGGCGGCGATAATGAGATTAAAATTCTATTTTTGCCCGCCCGACAAGTTACCTGCAAGTGACGCATATGCGGATACATTCGACGACACCACAGCACAAACAATGTGGCGCAGGTGGAACGTGAGTGGGATTTCCTCTCGCTAAATCTCCATTCTTTGACCTCGGAGGCCCCATATTTAGAGACCTGTTTAACTGCTTGGAAATTGTTTGTGATGTGAATTTCCATTGTTGGTGGTGGTGGTCAGCTTTGGACTGTCCATATGGATGAATGAATGGATACGGACATTCGATTTGGAGCGAAGGACCAGGGTGAACCCAGATGTTGAAAAAAAAACAAGAGAACATTGCAGTTTGGAATGGAATTCTGGGACTTGGTGGTGTTATCCACTCAACACAGATAATGTAATCTGAATCTGAATCTGAATCTGTTTATTGAGCCAACTATATTCTCCTGTATGCTGACTTTGTCATGGTAACGGTTTGGTGATTTTTGTAGTGCAAACAGATGAGTAGCATAGAAAATGAATGCTAAAATAATTATATTAGTAGTAGTAAGGCATTGGAAAATAAATACATTATATACAAAATGTGCTGTGCTCTCAAGATGAAGATACATGACAAAAGGCTATGGCATGAGCTAAGTGGCCGTAAGGAAGCAAGTATTGACAGGATTAAATATAAATATGAATATCATTGGATATTTCTGTACACAGGCTGCACGGGATGTAGTGTGTGTGTGTGTGTGTGTGTGTGTGTGTGTGTGTGTGTGTGTGTGTGTGTGTGTGTGTGTGTGTGTGTGTGTGTGTGTGTGTGTGTGTGTGTGTTTGTGTTTGTGTTGGATGTTGTTCAGTGTCCAGAGTCACTGGGGAGCAGGGGGCGGATGGTCTGTTTGTGAGACATCTAAATGTTGAAGGTTTGTGTTATGAATGTTATTATTATTAAATTATTAGGGGTCCGGAATACAGGGCTGGAACCCTATGGTTTTAGTTTGGATTTTTATTATGATTTTTCTCCTTGGCATTTTCCCAGTTAAAAGTGTCTGACCCACAGCAAACGCCAAACCCACGGACATGAATAGGTGTCATTGGATCTTTTGGTCCAAGTTTAAACCACATTGAGCCACATCGAACCACATCGAACCACACTGAACCACAAATGTTTGTCACAAATTTCAAGCAGGAATTAATGAAAAACTGTTGCAAAACTACTGGAAGTTGCAAAACATTGCGTATTGGCAAGTTTGAGGAGCGGAGCACTTTGTGACATCATCATCCAATTCATTATATATGTGCAGATTGTGGCTCTGGGGGGCTTTGGCATGGAGCAAGGTGCACGGTGCAGACTCTATTGGTCTGTTGTAGTTGCTTCACGCAGGATTTTCCACATTTTCCTTGAAAATACAGACTGTAGGAGCCGCTGATGCGTTCTGTGGGAATTGTAACCCGTGTTAGTAGGAATGCCGCGCGCAGGGTTGCCAGGTCTGTGTGACAAAACCAGCCTAATGGCCAGCCTATTTATGAAAAGATATGCATGTTAATAATTTGAAAATATTGTTTCCATAATCATTTCCCATTATTTTGTATATTTCTTTCCATATTTTGCCCACTTACATGGTACCATGACGAGAGGCAACATGACACAAACTCCCGAAATACAAGCTGCTTATTAACTGTTTGAGTAGAGAGGAGAACCCAGTGGATCACCGCAACACCACCGTCCACAACTCATATTACAGTTTGGATCACTGTGCTGAGATGTCATATATCAGTCTCTGAGAGTACAGCTCTATTCGGACAAACACCATGGTGAGTTATAACAATAAGGCCTGGCTTACAGCCAAATGCAAACTGTTTGGTTTGGAATAGGAGGAGGCATTTAAGAGTGCCAACAGGGAAGAGAATAACGTGGAAAAACACACTTCTGTGAAGGCGGTTACTTCAATTTATATTAGTCCTTCCATAGTAAGTCAAATTCCAGAGTCATGGTAGTCTACAATAAACGTTATGTTAATATTTCATAGTCAAATACAGATTTCTGGACATTATAAAATAGGATTGGATTCCATTAATGACAATTTATTTGCTTATCTGTCATGTTGAATTGTAGTTAGTTACAACATTAATCTTCACATACTCTAGTCAAAGTATTCGTCATTGGGTGAAGTCATTATTTTGTCCAAAAATGCCACAGCGGGAACTCTGAAATTTGTAATTAGTGTGGATAGGAAGTGACGCTGCGTTTCACGGGAACTCAGATAACTGTAATTTGTAACTAATACTCCTGAATCTTGAATCTTGAATCTTAACCTTGACCCCATGCATTACTGCCTGCAGCTTTATTTATTATTAGCTGGCTGAGCCCCTAATAACCACCGCTGGACTCACGGACATGGTTGAGGTTTAGTTTGAATCAGGACGTCGCAGATATCTTGTGGTTTGAGTTTGATCCATATTGATCTACATGTGGATGAGGAATTTGTGAAAAAACGATGAGATTTTACTGGAAGTGGCAGAACATTCGTGCATCGCCAATACACCAAGGTTCTCAAACTTCCGGTTTTGTTCCAACTCTTTGAGACATTATCATCAAATTAGTTATATATCTACAGGTTGTGGCTCTGGACACAATTCGCATCATGTGAACCTGCAGGCTGGACCCCTTATAAGAATAACAATAACAATAATAAAAAATATAGCTGCCGCAATCGATCTACATTGTCCAGCATTGTCAATTGGCAATGTCCAGATTAGCTGTGTTTGTTACGAATTCCAGTTTTCAGAGTTCCCGTGAAACGCAGCTTCACTTCCTACCGACACCGATTACAAATTTCCAAATTCCAATGGAATACAGCATCAGTTTGTGCTGTTGCTTGTCTTTACCCGGTGCTGTGACCTTTTTTGCCAAAATGACCTCACATAATGACGAATACTTTCACTAGAAGAGTAATGTTATAACTAAATACAATTCAAGATGACATACTGTATAACCAACTTATACAATTCAACATGACATATAAAGCAAATTCATGTCTGTAATGGAATACAATCTTATTTTATAATGGCAAGGAATCTTGCTTTGACTATGAAATATAATGTTTATTGTAGACTATCATTACTTTGGAATTTGAATTACTATGGAAGGACTACCATAAATTTATGTGACTGCCTTCACAGATGTGTTTTCCCACGTTATTCTCTTCCCTGTCGCAACTCTTAAATGCCTCCTCCTTTTTGTAACAAAGCCATCTGCGTTTGGCTGCAAACCAGGTCTTGTCATTGTTATAACTCACTGTGGTGCATGTCGGAATAGAGCTGTACTCTCAGAGGCTGATATATCACGTCTATTACGGTGATCCAGACTGGTGATTCGAGCTGTGGATGGCGGTGTAGCGGTGATCCACTGTGTTTTCCACTGGACTAGGACAGTTCATAAACTGCTTGGGGAAACTTGAGAGATTAAACATACATTTCCTATAGTTATAATGTCTTATTTTCATTTATGTTCTGTTTAATTGGTTGGGTATTCCTGTGCAATTTGTTCAATAAAAAGATGTTCACAATAACTTATTTAATTTCTTAATTCCATGGGCATAGGCTATTCACTGTTTGTGGTCTATGTTAGTAGTATACATATTAAAGCAGAAAGACAAAGGAACTTTATAGCTAATATGCACACTTTAATATTTGTTTATTTATCACAAATCATATAGTCATCGCAATATTGACTAATGTTGTCACACATCGCAGATGTTCCCAATATCGCGCAGGCCTAGCGCGATGTAGACTCCATTGGTGTGTAGTGGCTGCATTGCACAGGATTTGCGCTGGTTCGAGGCGAAAGACAGCAGGAGCCGATGCTGCGTTCACTGGAAACTCAAAAATTTTAATTTGTGTGAGTAGTGCAATTGCAAGTACAGACAATTAATTTGGTTAAATGTCATGTTGAATTGTATCATTTGGTTATACGTCATCTTGAATTGTAATTAGTTATAACATTAATCGTAAAATATTCTCATCAAAGTATTTGTCATTATGTGAAGTTATAATGACATTATCATAATAGCTATAATAAATTACACAGTAACAGTAACGTGTATTTATTGTTTTTGTGAGTGAAATAATTGTATTGTGTGGTGTGGAGGTGGTGTGGTTTAAGGAGCCACACCTGTCTTGAGTCCAGGTAATTGGGGCCGGGACCAGGGTGGCTGTATGCCTGTTGCACGTAGATTGGTCTAACGAGGAACAGGTATAACCCCCCTCCCCACACAGACAGGAGAGGAGCCCTTAGTTTCCATCTGCTTCGGCCTTGTTCCATCTTGCCCACTCTCTACAATAAAACAGATACTTTTCAACCCCATCGCCTGTGTCTCTGTGCCGGAGGGCCCTGAAAACGACACTCAGGTGGCGTGTGGCAGGTGAAACTGCCACATATTGTTTGTGTGGTTTTGTGTTACAGATGCAGAAAGTCTAAGACAATAAAGAAGCAGCGGGCAGAGCGTACATCCCGCGTTCCATGTGAACTCTGAAAATTTGTAATTGGTGTCTGTAGGAAGTTAAAGCTGTATTTCGCAACTAACACCATTAACCTGGCCCTGCATATTCCTGCTTGCAGCTATATTTATTATTATTATTATTATTATTATTATTATTATTATTATTATTATTAGTAGTAGTAGTAGTAGTAGTAGTAGTAGAAGTTATAATCAAAATCACAATCATAATAATAAGTGTTTTCTATTTATTTAATGTATATATTTATATTTATATATACAGTATATAAATACACACAATAAAAAATGCAATGACACAATGAGGAATTAATTGGACTGTGGCCACTAAATTGAGATTTTATATGGTTTGATTTAAAGCGTGAAAACTTAATTTTGAAAATAACCAAACAAGAGCTTCAAAAGCATGTCCTCATTAACTTGTCTGTCTTTAAATAGCTCTTCACACTCATTAAATTGCTTGTTACAATCACCAATGATGCACATCCTTGTAAATAGTTTGTCAATGGCCGAAATACAGACTTAATCAATTAAATTTCATAAATTCACCTACATTACAAAGCCGATGGGAGTTCAACCTGCTGTGTGGCGGCGTTTACCTCCGTCCACGTGGCAGGTTGCAATTGTCAGCTCCGCTTTGAGATAATGTGATGTATTAGTGTGACTGTTAGGCAGCAAGCTGTGCAAACAAGCACGAGCGAGATCGGGCTGGGATTGATCTCAGGAAAAAGGTGGGTCAGACCGGTGCCAATAGGCCTGGGCCCTGCAGCCTGGAACCAGTCAAATTTGCCATTATTTGAGTTCAAACTGAGCAAAGGTTAACAGTAAGTGACTTTGGGAGTCCACGCTAAACATTATTATGTGGGGTGAAGCGAACATTTTAACGGCACACACGGCAGCTCTTCAAAATTGGTTTTCTCCCGAGTACATCCACATTTATGTCATTAATTGAAGTATACCAACAACGGAATATGTGTTGGCAAAAAGACAGAACACTCCCAGGCACTGTGAAGACTATTCAGGACTCCAGGGTAACCAGCCCTCATTTGTAGGTGGGCTTGATTCAACATTTTTGCGATGAAAATTTCCTTTGCAAGAATGTCTAATGAGAAACTAGGTTTCTTTTTAATTAATTTAAAATCTTGGGCTCATGAAGAAGATGGTTTGAAATGAAACATTTTTTTAACTTTTTTTACCAGCAGAAGGGGCAAAAATGCAGGAACAATGTGGTGTTTTAAGTTTGTGGGTAAAAAAGCCATTCTTTGTTTTACATTTGGGCCAGTGACATCACAGGGGGGAGTCGTTGTCTCTCTACCACAGCGTGATAGCAGGGTGGTAGTCAGTCGGCAGGTCTATTTAGGAGGGTGAGGTACTGTTTTTAAGAAGTAGGAAACTGGGAAATAAATCAAAATCTTAAATAAAAAACTCTGAGCGTCTCTCCTCCTCTTGCCAAGTTGCCATTCACTGTTTCACCCATGTGATGTCACATTCAAGTTCGTGGGCAACGTCTGATTTTAGGTGGGCGTGGCATTACAAAAAGAAAAGAAAATAATTCCTAAATCGAATTGGGACATAATTTCCACACATTTTATTTCGCTGGGTATGCCAACCTGCAAGTTGACCTGTAATATTGTTAGAATTCAGTTTTTGATGGCCACTATTTCTAGTGCAGGTGTTTCAGTGGAGCATTTTGCTGATCCTAATCTCAGCAATTTATTTTGGAATGTGGCGCGCCGCTTCCCTAAATGTTGGTCTTAGACCCGGGGTTTGTATTCCAAAGGGGTGTGGTGTGTGGAAACGAAGCCCTGCTAAGGTGTCTCCACACAGAACCGAGAGATCAGAGGCTTTCAAGTTTGTTGAGCCCAGCACCCGGGTAGGTGGTCTTCATTCGTTTGCAAAGGACAGAGGCTGGACAGGGAAAGCCGCTGAGCAAGGGAGCGGCTGATGAAAAAAGAAAGGGAGACACTGAGAGTGGAGAGGGGAGGGGGAGAAGGAGGGGGAGGGGTGCCGCCTTCCCTGCTGGCTCAGTAAACTCCAAATCAAACCAGATGGACTCATTTATGGCCAATTAGCCGTGCACTGTGAACAGAGCTCCGGTGACTCACCTTGCTTTGTTTTCATTTTTATTATTATTATTATTATTAGAGGCTTGTATCTGGGCTCAAGATAAATACTTAAAAAACCCAGCGGCTGCTCAGTTGTGTCTTTGAAGGGCCGACTGACCCCTGGACCCCTGAGGAAACCAGAGAGGTCGCTAACTCCCCTGAGCGAAAGCGAAGAGATTTCGCAGACTGCAGTCAATAACCTCTGGGCTTAAAGCAACACTATGTGACTTTTTTACGTTAAAATAACAGCTTCAAAATCATTTTGATGGTACACTGACTTGTAATATGGAGAATAGCACCTTTTTCATTCCCTCCCACCCCTCAGACGCCTGTTCTCAAACTATATGACTTCTGTGTTCGGGTTTGAAACTGTTGGGAAAGTGTGTTACGCTTTACAGCACTACGTCACTTGCTTGATGTTTGGCTCCAGCAGTTATGGTGTTTTGCATGGAAAATTTTACTTAAATATATATAAATTATAAACTTGCTGGTCCAACTGTCCGATAATAATGCTCATACAAAGCGTAACCGGTCCACCTCCCGGATGCCGCGGGCGAGAGGGTCCAGTGGTGCCCCCGGCACACGCACATTAGCCGGCATGTGCTGGCCCCCCCTCTCATTGTGCCACGGGGTTTGTTTCACCCTCTGACTCCCGTATGCGAACCGATATGCCAGCGTGAGCACATCTTGTACCTTCAGTGGTAGCAGGGGGCCCTGTCCCTCCCCATGCAGCTCCCCCGGAGCTCCATGAAGCAGCGAGGTCCGTGAAAGGGGCACTGTAACCTAGATGTACATTATGTTCTTAACGTGGACTGTTAAATTTGTCCGGTAAAATCAAGACTTTATGGAGACTGGACTAAGTTTTATGACGGTGGTGTAAAAGTGAAATTGCACTCAGAAACTGGAGGGGCGCAAATACCGAAAGTTACATAATTCTGCTTTCACTGGAAGGCCTATGAGCGGTTGGACGGCTACTGACCACGGGACCACCCAAAGAAAAGAATGCCTTAAAAAAAGAACAACAACAACAGAGACAGCCTGGTTGGGGGCTAGGGGTTGGAGTGGGCTGCGTCGGTTATGTTTCTGGCTCACTCTGCGTCACCATGCCAAGCGCAGAGTGATTACTCCAGGAGTGTCCTGTTACCAAGTGCACTCTGTAGAAAGAGGAGGAGGAGGACAAGGAGAAGGGTGGCGGGTGGTGGTGGTGGTGGAGGTGGAGGTGGAGGTGATGGGAGGTGGCTCACAGTCCTATGCAGGAATGTTGCACCCCCTACACGACTTCACTCTTTCTCCCTCTCTCTCCTGTAATCGCTCCCTCCATCGCAAACTTGGCCTCTGCTTGACTCCCTCCATGATGGTCCACTTCACTCTGCTCATAAACAACGCCCCCACCCACCCCACCCCGGTTGCCAACCCACACCCCCTCCTTCCACACCTTCACATTTCTGCCTTCCCTTCCCTCTTTGCCGGCCGCCCATACACCTCCGAGTCACATCCGACCTTTTTCACCGGTAATTAGTCGAGGGACTGCAACACAGCGAGCTATTTCCCTAATTCCTCCCCCCATCTCCTGGAGAAGTGAATGAAGGGCGGGTGAGCGGTCAGCGGGTGGCCGGTGTTTGGTTTGAGCCTGCTGAGATAATGACAGGCTCATCATGCAACATCCAGACAATGTGACGCGGTGTCTGCGTTTAAAAAGACAACAACCACCTCCTCCCCCCAAAAAACATGTTTTTTGGGGCTATTGTGTTTGAAACAGCAATCCAAACAGCACGGTGTGAGATGAAAAACCAAGAGGGAATTCAAGCAGCGGGAACAGTTGTTTTTTGGGAAGGGGGGGTTGGTTAGGCTAGGCTAACATTGGCTGGGTTATAGTCAAAGTCATCACCACTGGGCTTGGGGATACCATGGTTGGCATCCGCCAGCCCCATCTCCAAGTTGGTGGCCATGTTATGGGATCCATGGTAGGCTCTCTAGATACAGTATATATATATATATATATATATATATATATATATATATATATATATATATATATATATACACACTCCAGCCTTTAATTGTACAAACGTTTATCGACACCGCCAATCCCAACTAGAGCGGAAAAAAAGCAGAGCAATTTTCCCATTACGGCTGGAGCAGAAAAACGACGGGGAGAGAAGAGGGAGCGTCGGCCTCTCCAGAGAGCACTGCAGATGGCTCCATCTCAGAGTAAAAAAAACAGACTAAAAACAAGATGAACAGGAGGAATGGAAGGCTGGAGGGATGGGGGATGAGGGATGGGGAGGGACTGGCACTCAGCACATGGCCCTCATGCATGTTGCTGCGACAAGCACATGCTCGTCAGCGACATACCTATGACATACAATCAATTAGCTTTCGCGACCTTGTTTCCGTGGCCTTGGCCGGACGAGCAACAATGTCATAAGTGTGTTCTAAGCTAGGCGACCCTGCCCTACCCTACCCTACACTGCCCTACCCTACCAACTATCGCGGCAGTTAGATAAACTTTAAAGCACCTCATCTGACCCTGGCTTTTAGCTCTGTTACACGTTGTTATTGGTAACCCTAAACCTAACCATAACCCTAACGCTCAGTAAGGCTACAAAAGGGCCTATTGCATGTTTTTGTAGGGCTTCCGGCTTAGAAATGCCTAATATTTCTCCACACCGTCGTGGGGTGAAACTATACAGTAGTTTACCCTGAGTGCGAGAGGGCCAGTGTGGTGAGATGGTTTCAACATTTCTGAGATGCAACTTAGGTTATGAGAGGCAATTTGGCCGAATGTTGGAAAGCAGATTTAGAAAATGAAAAATAAAAAGATATGCTTGTGTTTGAGCTTGTCTTTGAAGGAGAGACTGCCCCCCCTTCCGTATTATCAAGGCAGACATCTTTTAAGTGTCTGTAGACTGGCTCCACAAGGCTTATCTCTTCCTGGTTGACTTACGCAATTATAGAAAAAGGCATGCAGGGGAGTGTGTAGCCACGCGTGCGCACAAGATCATGGACTTGCGATCTGTGCATGTACGGATACACGTGCCTCTACACGTGTACACATAGACAAACACACACACACGGTCAAACACAAAAGCCTGTCCCCCACACACACATACACACACACACACACACACATGCCGACCATTTACAGTACCAGCCCACTTAGCTCGAAAATAGATTAACTTAACCTGGAAGCAGGAAAGTGGTTTGCGCATTACAGACAAAAAAATGCTCCATGAGTCAAATGGACAGAAATAACTGCATCCACTTTGGTTTGGTTTCAAACTCCCACCCCACATAAAACCACCCACAAACACTAATAGACTCCGCTTAGTTTAAGACAGCCTCTATCCTTTATTTATGATTATTTTTGAAGTCGAGACCAGTAGAGATAGAGATGAGGAACAGAGATAGAGGCTGGGAGGACTATTGGCCAGGTGTCTTATCTCGCACCAGCTCTCTTCACCTCCAACAGTGACTGATTCTCAACGGTGGTTGACAAACCTCAAACTGACATCCCTGGTGTAAGGCATTCCCCTGCCATCAAAGAGGGCTACACAACAAGAATAAATGCAGCTGTGATATAGCAGTAGGCCTAGGTGATATGGAAGAAGTAAACACAATAGTCCCTTTATCAATACAAGTGAAATTAGGGTGTAGTCACACCCGTTTGGAGCATTTGTTCTGAAACCTGGAGCGTTTCCCCCCCTAGATAATTTTGTTTGGGCGTTATGTGAACACAGCAATTGCACTCACTTCCGGACCAAATCAACCAGACCGACATTGCCTAGAGAGGGTTGTCTCGGCACGCTTGCAACCGCTCCATGGAGAGGATCGTTTGCAGTGAGAATGCAACCGACCCAACAAACCAATACTTGCTGTACTGTATACATGGGATGCTCATATTGTGTGAGAATGGATGTTTTTCCATCATCATCCATCACAGAGTTCCGTGACACCCTGTGTCCCTGTGTCGCTGTCCGTGTCCATGTCCGTGTCCGTGTCCTGAGCCCTGCTCCCCGCCAACCTCCCCTCGTCCCAGTCCCGGTGCCGGTGCTGGCTCCAGCTCCGTTCCTCCGGTTCTCCACCAGCAGTTTGTCATCCGAGTGGTCTCGGTGCATCTCCTGCGTGCTCTCCTCGTATGTGGGCAGGTACTTCACCTCGTCGTAGGAGGGCAAACTTGGGGATGCGAAGTCCCCGATGCCACTGCACCTCAGCAGGGAGTCCCGTGCCGTTTGTCGTGTGAACACAAATCGAACCAAGGTCCAAGTTCAACATTGTAACATATTATTCCCTGAATCGGAACAAAGCAAACAAACTACAACCTTACTTCCTGGTACTTAGGAACTTCGGCATTTTTTAACAGGGGGTGGTTCCAAATCTGGTTCCACTGGTCCAGTTCCTGATCCCAAAGTAGTCCACGCTAGCGAAGTGGTACTTTTTGGAAATAACTGAAAAACTCTGATTGGTCAAATGCAAACTATGTGAAAATAGCGCAAAATAGACACTGTTCCTTGGAGCAATGCAAAAGCAACCAAGAACCCTTTCAGGGACTGCTAAGGTTCCCGTTTCTAAAGGTTCCAGGCCTAAACAGTTCATCCTCATTTCGTGTCTGTCTCGTGTGTCTCGTGTCTGTACCTTCGTACAGACACGAGCAGCTAAAAAGCAGCTATTGCTACAAAATAGGCTAATATATTGAAAATCTCACGCGGGTCGACCTGCCAACCAACCGTAAGATACAGCGTTTCCAAAACTCTCCTTTTTTCTCCCCTCACACTCACACACCAAATCGTCACATCGCTATTGTCTAACCGCACAGGTGTGTGGGTGCTGATAAGGGGCTTGGGGTGCTGGGGTGAGGTTTTGCATAGGGGAGAGCTCTGCCCTTGGCCCCCGCGTTGCCATTTCCAAGCTGACTTTGCCCACCACTAAGAGTGATAGAGCACCCCAGTCGCGCTTATCAAACCCCCGTAGAACCTCGCACTCGGTTGGCCCCGATCGAGTCATGGGGAGTTGACCTCGATGCTTGCGTCGGGGGGCTAGCGTCTCTCCCGAAAAGGGCGCTGCTATTGTGTGGCAGAGGGCCCCTCTGATGGTGTCGGAGGTAACCTCACTCGCCCTCAACTGGCGAATTGGCAGCGCGGAACCCCTTAGCCACAGTCTGCAATGATATCTCTGTCTGAAATGTCAAACCACAGCATTGCATCACATGCATACACACATACACGCACGCACACACACACACGCCCACCCTCTCACACAGGCTGACATTTCAGCGCTTCCTCGTCTCTTGAACGGCATGTGTTTTTGCTGCTCACCTTTGAGTGATGCCACTGTTGGTGAGTGGCGTGCTTCCATGTTTGCAATTTAAAATGTATGTAATCATCTAACATTTAGAAACAATCCATTTTACTTCTACTTGATTATACGTTTAAAGGAGGTGATAAGCAAAATAAGAAAAATAAAGCCTTGTGTAAGATATTTGATTATTTTGCTTAATTTGATCACATCGCTCCTTTTTGCTGCCTGTCAGTCATATTAAGTTATATTTCTCCTTTAAAATATGTATTGTTCCAATTTTATTGTGAACCAACAACAATATAATACAGTCAAAACCACGCTCAAATAAATAATTTGTCACTGCTTGCAGATTTACTAAGTCTCTCCTCCTCATAAGATCAAATAAGAGGGTCCTGCAATGTGCCAATGTGCCTTTCAATTAAAGCATATACTTTGGCCCCTATGTGCTCTTGATACCGGGTCTTTGCTTACATTCACATTCAGTGTGGACATTTTTCTTACCCCTCTGACTGCAACGTACTTGGGTTCACTTCCTTCAAAGAGGAAGAAAAAGGTGACATAAGGGAATGATATATGATCACAGTCACTCTTCTTAATTGAACAAATGAGACCCACACGTCCGAGTTGCGAAAGACCTCCTCAATACAACCAAGTGTGTGTGTTTGAGGCGGGGGAATGTGTGTGTGTGTGTGTGTGTGTGTGTGTGTGTGTGTGTGTTTCTATGCGCTGATCTGATCTCCACACTAATGTTTTCAAACTACTCAATATATACGCACAGTATATGTGCATTTTTAAGCGCTCTTGTCTGTGCATGCGCGCACGCACTTGTGTGTGTGTTTGTGTGTGTGTGTGTGCAAGCATATATGCAATGGCGTGTGTGTGTGTGAGAGTGGAAGGAAGGCAGCGGGGGCTGTTGCATCTGCTTCTCATTAAAAGGCGCTAATGAACACACGTGCGTTCCACCTGGTTTCATAGAGATGGGGCCGGGGTGGGGTAGGATGGGTTGGGGGCCCGCGGTGTGAGCACAACCTGATGAGAGTCTGGCCTTTCCCAAAAATACTCTCCTGGGCTATCCGGATAAGATATAGGAGGGGAAAGCACCCCCCCCCCCAGCCCCACCAAAAAGAATTATACCCCAGACAATGAAGGGGGATAAAAACAAAGCAACCCCAATTATTGAAATAAATAAATTAAAACTAAAAACCGCCAGGCCACTTGGACTGGTGCTGTGTTGAAATAGTGACTAACTCCAGCGGCAGCCATTTTGTACGGCCAAAAATTTGATACGTGATAACGAATGGCCCAAAATGCACATGGAAAAGTTACGAACGTTCATTATGAGAGTGCAAATTTCCCAAAATGCAAGTGGTTCTGCAGCAGCAAAACATTTTTTTTTTGTGTGTGTTTTTGCTGAGTCATGCCCCATGTAATGAACTGAGTTGGGGAGATATCTGATGCAAAGTTACCCATTAAACAAATGTTCATCCCAGGCTTGTGGTTATTTGCTGCTTTGACCAAGAAAAAGAGATGTCGCCAATGCATGGAGCAGGTAAATCCACAGCGAGCGAGATGCAGAAACAGCCTTTGGCTTCTGCTTTTGCTTGGCCACTCAAATGCAGACAACCTGCTCCCCAGCTCAAGTAAATGAAAAAATCAATAGTGTTTAGCGACAAAACAGGCTCCGGTTTACCTGCAGATGCTCCCCCAAATTGGACCAGTCGGCCTAATCTTTCAAAAAAGGAGCGGTGATTTCGCTGCCGGCAGGTACACTTTGCACTGCGGTGTTTCACTTAAGGAAGTGAAATGTTCTGTCTGTTGGAGTTGCGTGGTTCTTCTACAATGCTTCTTCTGACCTGCTTTGCGGGCTGGACGCAACTAAATTTGAATTTTAAATTGGAGGTTTAGGCCAGTGTTTCCCCATCCTTTGTTTTTCCTCCACGGCACACCACTATTCTTCGAACCACTAACAACATCAGAAACATGTAGAGCTGCGCTCATTATTACAAGCTCCTCATAGCGATGCTCCAAACCTTTTGATTCAAGAGTCGACTCACAAATTGAAAATAACTACTCAGGATTCAATAAAGGATTCTTGTTAGAATTCCATTCACAACTCAGAGACAAACCGGCTCTTCTGAGTCTTGTTCGTCGTTCGGAAAGTCCTCCGACTCGGAAAACCAAAGGACTCTTTTTAACTGAGTGACTCGTTAAGAACCAAATCTCAAAAAATTTCGAAAGGTTCATCACTATGAAGAGTCCTCCCTTTCGGAGCCACTATTCTGTCCGGAAGTGACACATGACACAAATTGGTTAAGGATCGCAATTTTGATCTTGCAACAGGAGAATGTTCAAGGCACACCTGGCGAGCTCTCGGTTCGCCCAATCTAGTTGGAATTCGCCTCATGCTGCGCTCCAAAGTCTTCATCTCCAGGGTAATCCGATGAGATTTGTTTTTCCTGTGGGGGCGCACTCCCCTCGGAACTGCCGCTGCTCCATAAGACACCCCTGTGGGCTTGCTTAACACCTGAGAAACATGACAAACCACGGGGGTCGAGCAGTTGCAACTTCAAGAGATTTGTTTCTCCATTTGGGTCCGTCGGCTATGACTTCCATTCAATCTTTCTTTCCTTCTTCCTCCTCTCCGGCTAGCCTACCTTCCTTCCTGTCTCTCTCTATCGCTCCCTCTCTCTCCCGCTCTCAGGACGCACCATTCATTCCTCAGCCGTGTCCGACGGTGACAGCCATGGGTAATGACAGTCGAGCGTGCGCACACAGACACACACGCTCGCTCCTCATTTTCCTCTGAGCTGGCAGTGTAACAGTTCCGCGGCACTCTTAAGTGGATGTTAATTTAATATGCAAATAAGTCTCCTGTCAATCGGAAAGCATTTCCTAATAATAAAAGAAAGGAGGGGGGAAAACACACGGCCTTGCTGGCGTGTCCTGATACCGTGAGATAGGTTGCATACAGTACAGCATTCATACGTGCAGAGTGCCATGATGCTATAGGCTGCCAATGTCGAACCGCGTCAAAAAACGCCGCAAGGATGCGGCTCTGCGCTAACAACAAGAACCTAGAAACTCAACCTTTGTCGGGTTAATGTCGACACGTTGGAGGTAAGGTGAGCGTGTTATTGGGGAGGCGGTTGGGTGGGTTGTGGGTGTGTGGTGATGGTGGTGGGTGGGGGGGGGGTCGGCGTATTGCAGGCGGTGTTAAGTCAAGCAGGAACCCTGAATGTTGCTAATTTATTTACAGATTTAATTAGACGGATAGAGCCCTCACAGATATAAGAGAAAGAGAGGAGAGATGTTGCCAACGTTACAGCACTTTAATTATGGTAGCGGGCTCCTGATCCCTGCGCTCGGCTGTCTGGGGAGCCAGTTAATTAAAATCCTCATTATTTTACTTTTAATTAGTTCCCCCCTCTTTTGTTTCCTTTCACCATATGGCCGTGTTCCGTGGTCAAATTAACGTAATTGAGCTAATTAAGCCGATCACTTTAATTATTCAAAGCGTTCCGATTGGCCACGAGAACGCTTCTACACCCCACCACCACCACCACCACCGCCAAGCCCCACCGCTCCTCCTTCACATTCCTGCGTGAGGTTCCGAGTCGATCCCTTCCTTTGTCGTTTGGCCTTCGCCTTCACTCCCGGTGAGATAGTACGAGTCTAGCTGTGAGGCATGGCTGAATTGAGCCGTGTTTTGTTTCGTGTTTCTCTCCAAATCAAGGTGGCTTATGCGGCAGAGCCGGTTGGCATTCATCATTTTATGTTGTCCATTTCCCGCCCACAGCGACGTCACATTGTGGACGCTCCTTACCCGCTAACCGATCTTCTATAGGCTGAGGAATTGTAGCCGCCAAAAGTGTTCATAGATGGAGAGCCTTTTGGGGTCGGGGGTTTAAAGCCACATTCCAGAGATCTATTAGAGAGCTAGCACAGATTTAACATTCTTCCATATTTAAAAACTGGTGACAGCTGGGATGGTGCTTGTACAACAAGCATACCTCTATGCGAATTCCATGGTTAAAGGTAGCCTGTGGTATCTCTCCATCATCACTCGCTGAGAAATTGCCGCCCAAACGCCACTCGGCTGGTGATGAAACAAAGCTCCTGCTCAGCCCGAGTTGTTTCCACGTGTTGAACAATGTTTTCTTTCCATCTAATTACAAACCGTATCCTTCCAAAGTAGTATCCAACTAGAGCACTGTCATGAACTGTAACCCTATATTATGAAGTGCCACACACATTTTCGGAAGGCCTGGGGTGAAGGTAAGGTTCAAATCTCTGAAGGTGTTGCGGCGGGGTCTGGTCAACATCTGACAACCGCCTCTGAGTGGAAATGTTGCTCAGAAGAGGCTGACACCCATTTACTTTCAAAGTCCTCGAAAACCCGTCTGTCTGTGGGGCCCATGTGAGAGAGAGAGAGAGAGAGAGAAAGAGAAGCCCTGGCATTGAGGGATGGACCAAAATCAGAGAGGATCTGAGCTGTGACGAGGGACGCCATCTTGGATCCGTATCACAAGAGGCCTTGTTTCTCCTTCGTGGCTGGCGTGTAAAAATATCCTGGCTCATCTTTGCATCTTCACGCAGTGTGAGGTGGAGGATCTCAGGCAATTACACTCATCTGCATGTGTTAATATGATTAATTAGCAGGAATAAACACTTTCCTATGACACAGGCTACATGGTGAGCCACACACCTGCAGAAGCTCTGATAAAAGACAACGCCTCATGGCAAAGAGCCTTTTCATGAGACCTGCTAATTGGCATCTGAAAACATTCCAGCTAATTAGGGAGAGGCAGATGAGGCTTGATTGGTTTGAATGCAAAGTGTAACTTGCGGTGCGGTGGGACTCCAAATGTGCCGAGGTTTTAGTTCTTTGCCCGCCGCGATACAAAGATAATTGTAATTGTGATCATTTGCATACGTTAATGAATTTGCGTGACACTTCCCGATCAGACGTGGAATAAATAATTGATGCGGTATCAGCACCTAACCATGACAAGTGGGAGTTTTGAAACAGCTAAGCGCATTAAGGTGCAAGTTCGACGGCTGCTGTGCTCCCAGGCAAGGTGCGAAAGTGGAGCAGATGCTATCTTGTTTCACCCGGCCCACGTGGAAGTTTCGACCGGCGAAACAACGACAAAGACGACTTTAACGTACAGCCCGGCCCAAAGCAGGTGCAAGTGAAAATCGGGAGCGAATGAAGATACGGAGTTTGCTACGGTACGTAATAAACATGGGCGAAAATAAACCAAACACATTTCAGGATGACAAAGAAAAACATTAATTTAGAAAAAAGTGAGATGGCGGAACAAACTGCGTCGGTGTTGCTTTAATCGTGGTACGGTAAACATCAAATGGTTCCAAATGGGGGAGGGGGCACGCCCCTTTAATTAGCCTATTTACAGATTACGCCTTATAAGAGGCAGCCAGTCAGTCAACCACGGGATATGCCCAAAGTTCAGCCTCCCAGGAGCTCCACCAGCACAGATACAGGGCTCATGTTTAATTGCTTCTGTAAATGGTCAGAGCTCAAGCCCCCTAATTCCATTCCTTGGGGTAATCACACACACACACACACACACACACACACCCACACACACAGAGAGACAGAGAGACAGAGAGACAGAGAGACAGAGAGAGAGAGAGAGAGAGAGAGCACAACTAGGTACCATACCACCACGCCGGGGGGGCCTGTGAAATGAAACAACGTGACCTCAGTCCGGTGAATGACATAAGAAATGGTAAAATCTTTTTAATAGGATTTTCTTTTTTTGTCACTGTACACGCTTCCCTTCCCCATCCCCTCCAGACCCCCCCCCCCACTCACACACATTGAAAAGGTGTCTGATGATATACAGAAATTTAACTACAGAGCAAATACCATCAATACCTTCGGTCCAAATAATAATAATAATAATAATAACAACAATAATAATATTAATAATAATAAAAACATCACCTTTCCTATTTTCATTCTGGACTCCCGTCCAATTCAATGTCACTCAGTTCAGTTTGTGTCGAGGATTCATATTTGTTACGTCAGGAGGCAGTGGGCTGGGGGGCGTAAAAAGCCGGATGAGTTTACCAAAAAAGAAATGCCGTCCGTAAACTTTAAACACTTAAGTGTTTTTGCTTCCATCCCCATTGGCAGCACAGGCTTTGACTTGTCCCCCCCACGTCCACCCCCCCACCCAATCGCTCCCATGCATTCCGTAGTCCACACTCGAGTGTTGGAGACAGCGCGCCTCAAAAGCAAATACAACGTTTAAAAAAAGAAAAGAAAGAAATGTGGCATACTGCCCGGGAGGGGAAAAGGCGATCTCGGGTCCGGGTGGCGACGTAAAACCCGCCCCCCCAACGGTGTTGGCAGCAAGTGAGAAGAACCGCACCGCCGGATGAGCAAATGGGACCGATGCTTTGGTGGTGGTGGTGTGACAGGCGTGGGTCCCCCCGCCTCTCAGCAAACCTATAAAAGGGCAAAACAAGCCAGGGTTAAAGGGGAGGGCGGAGCATAAAGAGAACAGCTGCCGACAGCCCGCGGAAGATTCAAGCTCTCGTTGAAGTAACTTTTTCGTGCGTTTATAGGGGAAATGGGTTTGGTTTGGCTGCCGGGTTACGCTCCAGAAAGTTTCCATTTCGGACAGGACTCTGAACCAGGAGCCTGGTTTAAGATCTGACAAATGTGTAATTAACAGATACGAAAAAAAAACCATTCAAATCTTGATACTTGCTGCATCTAAACCTATAGGGGAGAACTGCACTAGTCGGCCGGTGCAATGTTACTAAGTTAAGCTTGGACAAAAAGAGAGAGAACAGAGAGACGGTTCGACCTCTTAACGCTTGCACGTGCGGCGGGAGGGTGCGTTGAAATACGCTACACTTTATGTTGTGAGGCTCAAATCCGATTTGGTTAATGCCATCGCATTGATCAGCCGGGATGATCAGGTTGACTTAACTACAGTACCCTGCTACACTCAATATCTGCCCACTCGACAACTCTCGACCCGCACACACGCACTGACACACCACCTCTCACCTTCTGGTCCGCCAGCACTGAGTTGCTCTGCAGTGGCTGCAGGTGGCCACCGAGCAAGGCAGCCCCTGGCCTGTCGTGCTCGCAGAAGATGGTGCCGTTGACGTAGTGGAAGCGATCACCGGGCAGGAGTCTGTTTCTACAGGTGGCACAGCTGAAACACTGCGGTGGGATGGGGGTGGGAGGTGTTGATATGAGTTTCTGTGTGTGTATGTGTGGGTGGTTAAAAAACATGGGGTCGTAGTCCACAAGACAGCGTCTCACCTTGAGGTGGTAAACATTCCCTTGTGCCCTCATCACCATTTCGTTGGCAGGGATGGACTGGCCGCAGGCGCTGCACGCCCCGCTGTGCCCGAACAATCTGCACGCACAAAAAAAATGAAAATAAACATCAGATTGTTCTCACACACACACACACACACCCCTCTTCTCACCTGATGTAATCGCTCCGACACAGAATCATGCCCCCTTTGCTGTAGCAGGTGGTCCCGATGTCCCCCAGCTGTGCTTGGCAGCAGGAGCACTTGAGGCAGTGCGTGTGCCAGTAGCGCTCCATGGAGAAGAGCAGGAAGCGGTCTGCGATCTTCCCCCCGCATCCAGCACACGACCTGGGGGCTGACGGGACACCCGGCGCCTGGCTATTCACCATCCTTGGAGGTCCCTTTCGGTCGGACACCTCTCCTGGGGGACAAGGGGGACAGCGGCCAAAGCGCTCTTTTATGTCATAGCCGCGTAGTGGGGGTTGGCGGGTCTGGTGTCCTCACCAGACTCTCGTGGATTCTAAACAACACAAATCGTCCACCTGTGCTTGTCAACAAAGTCCACAATTTCAAGCAACATATATCAATCTGCCCCTTCATCGCTGTAGCAGACACTAGAAGGTGGGGGTATAAAGCAGCTACCAATAGTAACAATAATAACAATAAGTCGAGCAACTGTGACGTCACAGACAGATCAACGGGCGGGGGGCGGCTCGTGCAAAAAAGTAACGGAAAATAAATGCTAAATACAACAACCAGGCGTGATGACTTAATACATGGACACTACTGATATTTTGCTTTTGCACTTTAATTAATTTATATGTAATGCAATTTACCCTGGAAGAGTTGACGCGTGTGCGTAAAGGACACCTTTAAAACCCGACAATTTACGCACAGAGACATTATATTATATATATATATATATATGTAAACAAAAGGAGACGCTTACCTTAACAGTTCCGGCGGGTTTTTTTCCCTTCTTCTTTTCTTTCGCTTGAGGAGAAAAACCAAAGCTCACCAAACAAATCAGCGCTTGGTCGCTAGAACCCTAGTTGCACACGACGTGATTTCCACATCGCCTCGGCTCCGGGAGCCCGGGGGGAAGGTCCCGTCAATGAAAGGCTGCGCAAACTCAAAAGCAACGACGATGCGCTCGGGAAAATAGTTGCGGAAAAAGTCTCTCCGCGACGTCAGGACGCGGGCGTCCGAGCGACCGTCGACGAGTGGTTTCGTCCTCCGGACCCGCGTCGGTCTCCCCTCGGAAGTCGCCCCGGCGCGTTGCCCCCGGCGCGTTTGACAGCCGCTCTGGTGGCCGCGGTGCGCAGGCGGTTATTTAAATCGGTCCGCGGTGACGTCGCGCGCGTGGGACGCAGAGCAGCCAATGGGGGACGAGGCGGGGGGCGGGGCCGGGGTCCAGATGGGTTACGGCTTCATAGTGACATCATTATTCAAACGAGGAGGCCGCAAGCACCGAAAACAACGTGACGACGTGACGGAGGCGTGAGTGTGTGTGTGTGTGTGTGTGTGTGTGTGTGTGTGTGTGTGTGTGTGTCAGTTTGGACAGAGGGAAGGAGAGCGAGCGAGCGAGTGGGTGTGTGTGTGTGTGTGTGTGTGTGTGTGTGTGTGTGTGTGTGTGTGTGTGTGTGTGTGTGTGCGTGTGTGTGTGTGTGTGTGTGTGTGTGTGTGTGTGTGCGTGTGTGTGTGTGTGTGTGTGTGTGTGTGTGTGTGTGTCAGTTTGGACAGAGGGAAGGAGAGCGAGCGAGCGAGTGGGTGTGTGTGTGTGTGTGTGTGTGTGTGTGTGTGTGTGTGTGTGTGTGTGCGTGTGTGTGTGTGTGTGCGTGTGTGTGTGTGTGTGTGTGTGTGTGTGTGTGTGTGTGTGTGTGTGTGTGTGTCAGTTTGGACAGAGGGAAGGAGAGCGAGCGAGCGAGTGTGTGTGTGTGTGTGTGTGTGCGTGTGTGTGTGTGTGTGTGTGTGTGTGTCAGTTTGGACAGAGGGAAGGAGAGCGAGCGAGCGAGTGTGTGTGTGTGTGTGTGTGTGCGTGTGTGTGTGTGTGTGTGTGTGTGTGTCAGTTTGGACAGAGGGAAGGAGAGCGAGCGAGCGAGTGGGTGTGTGTGTGTGTGTGTGTGTGTGCGTGTGTGTGTGTGTGTGTGTGTGCGTGTGTTGATGAGAGAGATTTTAAAAATCTTTTGTTGAACCTGTGAATGAAGAAAAAAGGCTTTATTTACAAAAAAAGTTAACATATATATATATATATATATAAAGATAAATAATAAAATCAAATAAACAAAAAAAACACCAAAGAAATGTATAAAGTACAAGGTAAGATTAATCTCATATTTCATATTTAATACGGAGATGAAATGTAAGGCTTGTACTGCATGCTAAGTGCCAGCAGAGGGCAGCCTTCTGTTACGTTCAGCGATTGCCATGTTTTTGAAGTCAATGTAAAGTGACTTCAGGGATTTCTTTCCCAACATATTGTAGATGTTTGAAAGTAATTGCTGAAAACATGTGGAGAAAAAAAAACCTGTGAACGGTGTCTTACTGAATTGTGGCGTTAGACTGTTAAACCGTTTCTCACCCTTCTTGTGGTCCGGATTTTTGGGGCGGGTCTAAATCATGAGTTGCTGCCTTGGAGGCGTCATTCTTGGCATGTCCCCTGCCCTAACACTATTGAACGGCCACGGTCGGAATCGGAACATCGGTGGTGATAAACTAAGCTAACAGCCCAGAGTTTGGGATTAAACACTGTTTTGGGAACTGTCCCGTTGGTTTGCGGGGTCTGGTAACGTTAGCTGCATGCTAGCAGGCCGCTGAGCCCTGACCTGGCCTGCGGAGCAGCCAGCAGGGGGCAGCAGAGAGCGTGGAGTCCCACAGCCAGACAGTGGCACTTTCAGGTGAGCAACTAGGGACACAGGACTGGGTTCAACAGAACATTTAAACATGGAAGTTACTCTAGTGTAAACACATATTTTATTACATTTTATTAACCCGATTGGGCGTGATTTCAGCGTATTCACCGGACACGTCCTCACCCCCCTCTCACAGCAGAGGGAGCTGCCTACTTGGCGATATACAAATAATTCTAATTTGACTTGATGGTTAATAACACATTTTTCTGTGGTGTGACAAACTCAGAACACAACTTTAAATCGTAACTTTAAGTAACTAAACTGTATTTTGGCATTGTTTTATTTATTGTTGTCTTTATTTATTATTTTATTATTTATATATTTTCATCAAGATGTTGTACAGTTGTAATTGTTTTATATTTTATTCTATTTTATTTAATTTGTCATTAAGAGTCGTAACTGATACAGCAAGTGAAAGCTCGTAGCTCATATGTTGCCGTCCTCCTTAAAAGAAAAGAGTAAATAAAAAGTATTGCTGTGACTATGGCGTAAGCCCATTTGTATACAACAGGACATCTCCACAAATTAAAACGATTGAGTCAGGACATTTGTACTTATGCAGCAGAGTACACACACACACAATATATCTCATTGGCTCCATCCCAAAGAATGTTAACACACATGAACAATATCATGTACACATAACATGGGGCATTATTAACTAGGGCAGCGTTGAAAACAATCACAATCCATGAGTGTACTGATTTAAATACATCACCCCTCCCCTCCGCAGTCCAGCAATCCTCACCACCCATTTCCGAGGTCCTCTATATGATATCTGACATACTCCCTGTTCCGCCTGTCAAAGCCACAGCGAAGCTCACTGCTCACGGTGACAGCACCTGTAACTTCCAGTCTGGCCTCAAGACCAATATAAACTCCCCGGTAGCATCTCGGCATTGTGCCTCGCAAAAAAAAACCCAACAACTGCAGAGAGTTGCTCCAAAAGACGAAGCTCTGAGGTCCTGTCTGTTTGTCATCCTCATGTCTGCAAGATTAAAGCGGAACTTAACCACCAAACTCCTCCAATGGAGAAAATGACTCAACAATAGAAGATAGTTGATCCGGACAACTCCTGAGTCGTGAATTTGATGTTTTCGTTTTTTTTTACCCTAAAAAAGGGTGGGGATATATCCAGCCAATGTTTAATTTGTAAATCAGGAGGTGGAGGAGGTTTCCGATCCAGCAGGTCGGGGGGAGAAAAAAGTCAAGGAATGTATGCACGGAATGCACGGGGGGGGTTTAAGCTGCCAGGCGTTACGTGGCACGGTGAAAAATAATAACGGAAACCTGTCAGTGGACTGAGACTCTTCAAATCGAGCGGTCTTTTATTTTATTTTTTTATTTCAGTCGGCCAGTCAGTCTGCCTTACAATAACAGGATAAAACGATTAGAAGCTTACAAAATGGGATAACATTTCAATGAGGAATTATAAATAAAAGCAATCATAAATATATTTTTATATGTGTGAATCATCTCAGCCGTGTCCACCCGTGGCTGAGAGCAGCATCGGCGGAAAGCAACACGGAGAGCCTTGCTCCGTTCCTCCAAATAAAACAACCAAAAACAGTGCGAGGACAAGGCATGGAGGAACGGGGCAAGACTCATAGACTCGTTAAGATTTTTTTCTGCGCATAAGCTCACTGCTCACGGTGACAGCACCGGGGAGAGAGTCACGGAGAAAGTGTTGCCATTACACGCAGTTTCACTCCTTAAGTAGACGTAAGATAAAATACACTGTTTTGGCCCGCTGATCACGGGCACTCCATCGACGGTAAGTGCAAATCCGATTCGACCGACAAAGTTCTGAATCGGGTACAGCCCTAAAAAAATACTAATCTCAAAACACACTATTTCTATTTGTTTTGTTTGGAGAAACTGTATCGCAGCTCGCTGAATCGAAGCTTGAGCCACAGCTCCGCAGCTTCTACGGAGGTGCCGGATCCAATCAAATAGGTGCCGGTCCCAATCTGGGAGGTCCCGGAACATGTTCCAGCCACAATTTAAGCCATGCATCCAGCAATTAAAACAAAACAAGAGAATACCTCACTGTCTGGGTAAATACAGACTGGGAGTGTTTGGGTAGCTTATTTCCTCTGAAAAACATCACCTATGACTAGTCCCAGGCTTTGACGAACCATGGAGCTCCCCAGCCGCATCCCACTGAAATTCTAGTCGCTTCAAAAGTTTGGATGCTCAGACGTTGCCATGGTGTAGCCATGACTCTGGTTTCTGTGATCGCATGCAACAAAACAGGCCGAGTGGACAGACAACGTCATCCAGTTTTGGTCACACCTGCAGTTCTGGCCCAGTCAGAACACTTCAGTGACGACGACAGCACATGGTAGACGCGTCTCCGCGGTAACAACAGAATGCCATGTGTGCTTTAGGGTCTTGTCTGTCTGTAGGCCCGGGAAAGAATTCAGCTGTGTGCGGAAAGGGGTGGTGCTATATGTTGTTATCAGCTTTGGGTTTTTATTTACCACGTACAACTCAGAGCTTAACCCTTTGCTGCCCAGCAAACTCCAAACCAAACAGTCTCCTGTAGGGAGTGGGAGGCGAATGCGTCATCATTACGTCAAGGGATATTGACACTTATTGTCTCATAACCCCACCTGGACATTACCGGGGGCAAATAATTTGCCGTTAGTATTCGACTTCGGGTCAGAGCTCCACATGTCTGACGCGGCCCAAGACTTTTGACATCTCCCCTCCAATCGTGTGTGAAGAACAGGATAAACTCGGCCTGAAATTCAGACACGCAAGCGGACGTTTTGGACTGGGCTGGGTGGTGGGGGTTCTAGTAGGTCAGTGTGTTTCAATCCCAACTCGGGAAGTAAGGATGTGTGTGTTGGAGGGGGTGCAGAATTTCGAAGCCTGCCGCAATATTTGTGCTCAAGAGCTAGCCTGTGGGTTGTATAAGGGGCATGATGGCAGCACTGGGCTTGGAGGCCAGACACAATGTGGGACCTTGGTGGGCAACCCCCCCCAAAGTGGCACCAAATGCTGCCATCACTTTGATAGTTCCAATGGCAAGAGCGTAGCATTTTATCGGGGCAGGGATTTCATTACTTTTGAATCCAAAGTAGTCTATTATGTATAAAAGAGTCGGAGATGCCAAGAACACATTGAAAAGAGCTTTCCACCATCAAGTTTTTTAAAACTCATCTTCAACACCTTGCATCAGCCAAACTATCTAAGCTATGTACAGTAGCCTCCATTTAGTTGGCATCAGAGAATGAATACAAGAAGACAGCCATAAGGTAAGACATTTATCCCCCACACATGCACACACAGTGCACAGTCGCCATTGTGAAGCTACTCAGATGCCAGCGGGCAAAGTGTGATATGGATGCATAAAGGATATACAAATATTGAAACTTTCACGGTTAATACCTCAAAGCCTCTGCATATATTGCATTGGATCTTTCTCCCTTTAGACAGCCAAAGGCAATTCTAAAATGTAAAATCATAAATTAGAGTTTTTATTATTATTAATTAGAGTTATAAATTACATATTAAATGATGCCTAGCTCAGGGAGCTAGTTTTGTCAGACATCTTGACGGTGCCACAGGCTTCCACGCCCATATTGGGCCGGCCTATTTAAGCAGCCAATCCCCACTGCTCTACCTGCTTTTCTGCCTGCTTGCTTGCTGCGTTGCTGTGCTGTCCACCTCCCCCGCATCCCATCGGTAAGGGGACCATTTTAGAGTAAATCTAAGTTTTATTGTCTGTCAGAACTACTAATATGGCTTCAAACATTGTGGAATAAATATAGAAATGCTTCCATTGTCTATACAAGCTGTCCGTTTTCCATCATGAATTTAGAGTTCAGAAAATAGTAAAGCATTCGTCATCGCCTACTGACATGCTATCAACAAAGTGGAAGCTGACTAGCTCATAACAAGAAGCTGCTGTGAAGCTAAAGGGAATGTGATAGGCCGTGGGCAGTTAACGTAGACCAGAATGCAGTTTTGTGGCGGAAATTGTTACTGTCGGTTAAAACCGAAACTGGCTTCAAATCCTGTAATAGGTTTTCCATTGGCGGGCTGTGTCTACTCTATGTAAATGGTAGTGGTTTAAAACATTACCCTTCAAAAGGAACTGGAGAGTGGATAGTAGGCAGGTAACACCCCCCCCCCCCCCCCCCACACACACACACACACACATGCACATCAACACAGAGTTCTTAGCAAATAAGACAAGTTACGAGTTGACTTTTCTTTTTTTTTTATTGAAGACTAATTGAGACTTACAGGTTAAAACAATCCCCTTCAGAAAGGGTTACATCATATATATGCAGTATCTAGACTGAGTAGGCTAAATAAACACAAAATACACCCCTTAAAATGGGGCAATCTCCAACGGGTTTACCACTCCACAGCAGAGAGTGAAGTCTATACCCTATACTAACCCCTACTTCTTTCAGTAGCTATGTACAAAATATTGTGTAAACTCTGTTACTCACTCTTTATCGTATAAACGTAACAGATACAGATACACACGGTCAGTAAATAAGCCGCTGATGAATGTGTGGTCATCATTCACCATCTGCCTATCGATGCATTCTTCAGAAGATGTAAATACAGAATTTTCCCTTTAAAAAATATAACGATTGCAAAGCTCCGTCACTCACTGACCGCCGTTTCTTTCTGTGACGTTGACAAAACGTCATGGTTGTGACACACAAACTGATATCCCTTCACACCTGTGTGAGAAACACACAAACACACACACACACGCAGGCACGCACGCACAAATAAATAAGTTTCAGTAGAAGCTTTTTCTGCCAAGAGTCTGACACACGTCAGCACCATAACGTTGTGTCACCAAATATTGCGGCACACCTCTAGAGCGGGAGAACTGATGTCACCGTGGCACAAAACTCAAAGTGCAAAGCAAATGTGCTGGCGGGGGCTGTGGGAAGGGAGTGGAGTAGGGTGGGGGACGGGGGTCTGGCGGAGAGGTGGGGAAGGGCTTGGGCTGTGTGGCGTAAACAGGGCAGTCCCAGACAAACCTCAGCCGGAGGTGGAGGAGGAGGAGAAGGACGGGGGCCCTTCAGCGTGCAAAGGTGTGGATGTCGTTGTGGAGGCCGAGGGAGGAACCGAAGGGGCCACCGTGCGCGCGGCAGGTCTCCCGGCTGCAGCTGCAGCGCTGGACCCACATGACGCTGCGCTCAAAGCTCTCCCCCTCGGGGCAGAGGAAGCGCAGGCGGACAGTGCGGGAAAGGGAGGGCGTGCAGCAACGGCCGTCCGTGCAGGTGCCACAGGTGCGTGGGCGGTAGCGCTCAGCCGTGGAGCACCCGGCGAAGGTTATGGGGACCGGTTCCTCGAAGCGGAGCGTTCGGGTACACTTCTTCCCCGTCTGAATGGGAAACAGTGAAGGGAGAGCGTGTTTCAAAACTTGACATTAAAAAGCTAAATCAATAGTCACAATCAATATTTGCGCTACCTTGCTAGCGAGAGGCAGTTGCGGGTCACACAGGCGGATATGACACAGTCGGGTTTCTCTCCCCAGCCGACAGCCTGGATTGTTGTTGGTCACCCGGCTCGAAACGCCCATTCCGCAACTTGTGGAACACTCCGTCCAGTCGGTGGTCTGGGGAATGCAGCCGGACTCCAGCAGCCAGCCAGACCATGGGGGGGACGCCACCTCTGCGGGGAGAGAAAAGGACCGCCACATTGAGATCACCCAACATGCTTACAATACCATAGACTCTGTCCTCACGCAACACTGTACCTTTAAAGGTGACCTCGGTGCCGCCCTGGTGTCGGGGCTGTGGAGGAGGCAGCGGTCCGGTGCTGATGTGGTTGTGGAGCTGCTGGCGGTCTGGCGGCGAGATGTGGTTGGGCTCGCCTGGTTCCTCGCTGATATGGTTGTCATCATCGCATGCCCACTCCTCACAACAGCCGTCCTGAGGCCTTGCCAGTCTGGGCCGGGTGCAGTGCCGGGAGGGCAGGGGCACCTCGGGAGGGCAAAGCGCCATGCAGCCCACCACACCGTTGATGCAGGTGCACTGATGCAGGCAGCTGGGCTGGAAGTCCTCCCCGTGCTGATACACACGTCCATTTAACACGCAGGGCAAGCCCTGGGCATCCGCTGAGCACATAAATGTACATAGACACAATAAACACTCATACAAACTAAAATAGTAAAACTGTGAACTGGGAAATAAAAATCCACATTGAAGGAAATTAACATAACAAGTTCGAGAACTTTTATCACAATGGGACAAAGTAATGAAATCATGGATGGATGGGGACAACAAAAATCCAGAGACAAATCTTGTACCTCTACAAAGGCCCCTCAGAGGGTCTCCTCCCACTCCCAGATGGCAGTGCAGTCCCTTGATGTGGTCGCAGGGCTCGCCGCCGCTGCAGTCCTCATTGAACTGCCTGGCACACACCTTGCAGCAGCCGCAGGGATCCGTCACCCTGCTCACTCCCGGCGGGCACTCGGGCAGGGCAGCGGGGCAGGAGCACTCAGCTGGGCATTCCCTCGCAGCCTGCTAAGAGAGGGAGAGGGTCACTGGTGAGACCGGATCCAGGGTGACCCCTGAAAGACAAGAGACCCCCCAACAGTATCCATCCAAACTAAGGTTGATCACAGCATCCAACTTGCATCCTACAAACTGTGACAAGCTCCACAGTAGCGGTGATCCTAAAAATTACGCTATTGTTTCTCACACACCCACTGAATCAAAACAAACTGGATCTGCATAGAAGGTAAGCGACTGAAGTGTTTGAGACAACATGGGTTCGGCTTCAGGGAAACTCACCATTGCTGCAGCAGCACACAACATAAACAGGGTACAAAAGATTCTTCTCAAGCCAACAAGGTAATACATCCCAGTTGTCAAGGTAGACCAACGGATCAGTGGAGACGGGGGGTACACCAAAACAGTGAAGAAAGTTTGGTAGAAAAAATCTCAGATCTCAAGTTGATCTCAGAGAGAAGTCAGAAGGCTCTGGCCGGAAAGAGATAATAAATGACTGTATGCTGTCCAAAGCTTAGTCAGTCTCACACCACACCTCCAGCCGTGGAAGCGTCTCTCTCTCCACAGTTCTGTCTCCTCTGCTCTCACAGTCCGTCTCGAATGGCAGCAGCAGCTCAGCTCTAACTCAACCCAGAGGTAACTCACCCCCTCCCACCCTCCCTTTCACCCTCCCCCACCTCCACTCCCAGGCAGGGGTGTGTGTGCAGACGAATGACCACCCCTCCCACCCCACGTGTGACATCACCGCTTCTCTCTCTCTTGCTCTCTCGCTCTCTAGGGATTTGGGAAGTGGGCGTCTAGAGCAGGGGTTCCTAAACACTTCTATGGATGGCCTCCTTGCTCTATATATATACAATTTTAAAAAAGAGAAATGTATCAGAGGACCCTCTACACAGACACCGACGGGGCTGCAGACCCCAGTTTGGGAACCGCTGCCCTGTAGGTAGAAATCCTACAGTGAGACACTGTGTCAAAGGGGGACTTTGATTGGTCATTGGGAAAATTTGTTCCATCCGGTCAGCTTCAATTGATAGGCTTATGTGTGATTTTGTTCATTGATGATGTTTGTGTTGTGGGGCCACACATCTCTTGTTTGGGGCCACCAAAACCCATGGGGACGGCCCTGATGCGATGCGAGGCGTAAGGGTGTAGGCTCTGTTTAGACTCTCATCGGCGGGATTGGGAGAACATTGCTCACTCTCGGGGCATATCCAGGGATGGGATTTTGGCAACGGAGGTCAAGACAGATGTTTTCTCGAAAAACAAACCACGATAACACCCCCCCACCCACCACCAGCACACACACAGACACACACACACACACACACACACACACACACACACACACAAAAGTACAGGTGTAATGGAAAACCAGAGGAAAGCCATTGCACTGCGGCATGGCGGCTGCGGGGGAGTGCGGATGTGAAAGGAGAATTCCCCGTGCATCCACGGCCAAATCCACCGCCGCAGCTGGCAACCCGGACCAAGCACTCTCTTGTCCACTGTCGATGTTGGGGTGGGGGTGGGGTGGGGTGGGGGCTGGGAGGGGGAACTGTGCTCGGGATATCCTGTGTTCTGTCCTGTGTCCTTTTCCGAACAGGCTGCATTCCAGGAATTAAAGTGTGTGTGTGGCCGTGACAGGGTTTTTTTTTGGGGGGGGGGGGGGGGGGGGGGGCGTATTTGTAGGTTTCCCATGATTGGACTGAGAGGGGAAAAAACTTCCCAAAAAAAAGTGTTTTTCTGCAGAGAACGAAGGCCCTCACCTAACATTCAGTGCTGGCTCTAGCTGCAGCTGAGTTCTAACACATCAATTTATAGATTTTAGTGCCAGAAGTTCTGTATTTCAAGCCCTTGTTAGAATGGTATTTGGCAAAAAGGTCATACATGATTAGCCAAAGCTTCCTCGACTGAGCATCATGACTCCTTTTGGCATGAGGTGTTTTGATGGCAAGTCTGTTGAGCGAATAAGCTGCCTATGTGGAAAATTCCTCTACCTCAAAACTCTTCCTCGAGTGGTCACTATGAGTAATAGGTAATAAGTTGTATAATTGACGCAAGCCAATAGCGTGGTGTTGGTGAGAATGGGCTTTGTTCATCACTGGTTTCCCCGACTGTTGTGAACGTGATATTCACTTACTTGCTGCGGTCAAATTTTCAATTTGACAAAAAGAAAATGAGCAGGGAAAGGAGGTGAACTTAAATCACTGTACAGCCAACAAGGCCACATCCCCACTACTGAAACAGAGTCATGATGTGGGAAAGACAAGTTGCCCAGAAGAATAGATACCATTCGGGACTGAGAGAGAGTGAATGACAGACCAGACAGTACATCACTCACAACGCAAACAGGGGCCTTACGCAAGCACCCACAACGTCACTGGGGCTGCTGTGCTATATAACCAGTGGGGGAAGCATGGGGTATGGGTGGGGGTGTGTGTGTGTGTTTGGGAGCACCTTGCCGGAGACAGCAGCGGCCCCTCTGGAAGCCGGGCAGCGATCTGGATTCCAGGCATTCCTGGCCCCACAAAGGCAGGATGTGTGAGCCGCGCATCGGGCACTAATGGTGGAGGAGGAGGGGGGTGCCCCGCTTGGCAGCTTCCACGCAACCTGGCTCAGTGCCAGCCATTGTATTTTTTTGTTTTTGCTTTTCCTTTTAGCCAGACAAACATTTCCAAAACACATGGAGGTTGGCCACTGTCAGCACGTTCACCACATTATTGTGCTCTAACCAGCAAATCCATCTTTTACTTAGTCTCAGTCAAGTCCAGTCACTACTGTACTGCTACCGCACTGCTGCTATATAATATTTGTACTTCAGCCTACAGTCACCTGCCCATATTGGGCTCACTAGTTCACAAATTGCTACTCCCTGTCAACTTCTGTTTATAGATTTGTACATAATGTAAGTTTTGTTTCATTTTATTATAATATTCTTTGGACTTGCACCGTTCTGTCAACGTCAGCTGCGGAATGCAAACGTGGAGAGGGGTTAGAGAAGCCCCATGATGCCTGGTGTCTGGCCTGCCTGAACACAGGCTGGTTTTCGAGGGCCTGTAAAGCCAGTGATAATGAATAGGGAACAAACTGAGCTCACTTTCCCCCTCAAAAAGAAGGTCTAAGTGGGCTGTTGTGTGCAAGTGTAGCAATCCTGCATCCGCATAACAAAAAGGACCCATTTAACCTGCCAGCAGCCCGAGCGGGAGGGTAGCTGCAAACCGCATTCCAACAGTCAATCTTATAGGAGTGATGACAGGAGGGTCCACGGAACAGACCCATTCAGCGCCGCTTGCCACAGCAGTGTGCTGCTAATAACCTGGCCATTGTGTGGCTGGCACGGGCAGGTGTTCTGCAGGTAGCCGGTGATACAGAGCTACTGTGTGCACCACGGAAATAACTACCGAAGCCACTCCGTAGCAGGTACACCTGGGGTGGGAGCCCATGGTGCCGTGCAAAATAAAAGGACGAGTCACTTTGAAGGAATAGTTCTACAGTGGTCTGCAGTGATACGTACAGGCTTCCAGTCCACAAAGCTCTTCCCAGCTGATTGCCATCCCTCTGCTCACTCATGAGCCATGCACAGACTGTACAGTCTGCCAAAGATGTAAGCATTAAAATCTTGATTCATCATCAATCCAAACAACAGTATGAGAAAGCTGTCTGTGTGTGTGTACGCCACACACATCAACTTCAAGAACTGACTGTTCACTTGCTGCCTAATATATCCCACCTCTTGACAGGTGCCATTGGAACGAGATGATCAACGTTATTCACTTCACCTGTCAGTGGTTTTAATGTTGTGGCTGATCGGTGTGTACTGCCGTGTCGCTGACTCAAAATTAACAGATCACCATAACAATTCAATTTGACATGGAGTGGCACCCAACACTTAAGACTGCTTGAGACTTGCCGAACTGTAAATATCTGAGAAGTTTCAGTCATTTCAGACACACTGACTCTGAAGAAACATATCGCCGAAAAGACTCTGGACTACATGCCACTAATGAAAACCAAAAATAAAACACCAAAAAATACAAACAGTTGAAAGACACGCTACGTGTGTTACAACACGCTGTCTGATGGGTCTGGTTTGTGTGGAACTTGTGCGCGGTGACTAGCACATTACCGTATGATCAAAGCGAAAGAGACAGGTGCAACGAAAACAGGCAATGGCTCAGCGTCCCTTCTCATCTCTCACTCATTTGACAAGGTTGAAGTTTAGAAGGATATTACAGTAGCAGGAGTTTTAATTATTAATGAATAATTATCTGCAATGGATCTTAGCTGTGGCACAAATGTTACCTTTCTCCCTTCTGGCGAATTAATTTGTTTTTCTCCAGCCTGAACACTGCATATTAAGGTTTGTGAGAATAAACAGGCAGGGCATTTCAAAGGGACTTCAGTGTGGGGGGGTGGCCTTCTGACAGAGAGTGTCCTGTTAGTGGGGAAGGCAAAGGGGGCCGGGCCGCTACACAGCGCTGCCTGTAACTCAGAGCGGGGGTGGTGGGAGGGTGTTATCGCAGTAAGCTGTAAACAGAAAACGTTCCAGGACTCCCTCCTTACGGGTGGTGGTGTTGGGGGGGTGTACAAGCACATAAAGCTCACTGTGCCTTATGGGGCTGAGGAGAGAAAACAAAACAACAACAACAACAACAACAACAAAAAGTCATCACAGATAGATACAACACTTCACTCTGACAAGGATTGAGAAATTTGGCTTAGGGCCGCGTCATGAGGGGAATGGTTGACCGGAGTGCGGATCAGAAGGGAGCGCAGGACGGGACATGCATAACCCTGACATAGTTCGCCGCAGCGTTCATTTCCTTCGGCAAACTAGGCGAGATCATTTGTTTGTTCAAGCAGTGAGTTGGATGGCACCAACAGCTCCCCCACCTCCCCTCGTGACAAATATTCCGTGTTTTGACATCTAAATTTAGTACAGCTCTGTTTGCTTTGATATTCGACTTGTTTGAGGTAATTTATTCAAAGGGCTCTTTGAAGACCTTTTGGTGAGGTATGAGGCGCAAATTAAACTCTCTGAGGTTTCTTTTTCAGAACGTTGAAAGGAATGAACTCGGTGGTCAGCTGGGCAATGGCGAAAGAGAGAAAGAAAGAAAAAAAAGAAAGATAGAAAGAAAGAAGGAGTGATAGAAAGAAAGAAACAAAAAGGAAGAAAATAATTCCATCGGATACAACATTCATGAAAAACAGTATACAGTATAAATGTATAAATACGTTAAATTTCAGTAAGGCCTGTATACTGATGAAACTGCACAAGCTGAACAGGCTTTGGACCTAGACTATGGAGACGCACACTTTTTAAAATATATATTTTTTATAAAAGTCCTGCAGAGAGGGAATCTAACCCCCCACCTTGACACTTAGGCCGTCAAAAGTGGGCTAGTGCCAGCGCAAAGGGGAGGGGACATCGCAGCTGGAGGACTTGATTCTAAGGGGTGCATTGAAAAACATTCCGTAAACACCCACGGTTGACGAAATCCCCCCCACACTCCCTCCACAATCACTGGGTCAGATGAAGCAAATGAATGATACGGTTATGGAAAATACCCCCATAAAAGGGGAATTTCTCCTATATGCCCATTAACAGTGGGGGATGGCATCATTCATATGCCCTTTGCAATAAAAAAGCAAAATAAACACCTCAATTGGTGTTTTTTATTTTTATTTTACTGAATAGGCCTACTTGACGAAAAATGATATTACCTGGAATTCCTTCGTCAATAATGTAAACAAATATGTTTTCACTACTTTTTTTTTTTCCACCCACTCTGTAACCCGTTCATTGTGTCCGGCAATGTCAATTTCCCACAAATTGCTGGCAATCATTTTGCTGGAACGGAGGTAGTTGCCCCCCCCCACCCCCAAATTCTAGCGACCATGCTGTGGCGTTCGATTCTTCATTTCCTTTTGCATGACCCTAAATGACTCTAGACCAGGGGTGGGCAAACTACGGCCTGCGGGCCACATCCGGCCCGTTGGTTTTTTTAATCCGGCCCGCCGAAGATTGGTACAGATTTCATAATTATGACTGTATTCATTTGACCTTGACCTGTAATGCCTGGTGTTTCACCAGGTGGCGCATTAGGCACAGTGACTTGATTTTGCGGCGCCCGAGCTACTCTTTGTTATTACTCTGCTGCTACTCTGAACCCATCTGCAACAACGAGTGGGATAAAAGAAAAGAAAAGGCGACAGTGAGTGCCGAGTGTTTAATAAGGAATGGACAACTAAATAATTTTTTACTGAAGTCCGGTCAAAAGCTGCATGTCTTATTTGCCAAGAAACTATTGCGGTTTTAAAGGAATACAACATCAGCCGTCATTTTTCCACCAGGCGTGCTAATTAAGCTAACAACCAATCAACGCATAACGGACGACTACCGCTCAGAGGTTGGCAGCTGGCTTGCAGGCTCAGCAAAACACCTTTATCCGACAAAATGCCATCCAAGAATCAAGCACGAAGGCAAGTTATTTGCTGGCATTCAAATTAGCAAAAGCCAACAAGCCTTTCTCCGAAGGGGAGTTTCTCAAAGAGTGCATGGTAGAGACAGCAGGTATCTTGTGTCCTGGGAGCAAGAACAAATTTGAAAAAATTAGCTTATCACGCAGGACAGCGACTCGCCGTGTTGAACTAATTGACAGAGACTTAGCTCGCAAGCTAAACAAAAAAGCGGAGTCATTTACATTATATTCTTTGGCACTGGACGAAAGTAATGACATAAAGGACACCGATCAGTTTTTAATTTTCATCAGAGGGATTAATGACAATTTTGAGATAACGAAGGAGTTTTTTGCCGTGGAATCCTTAAAAGGGAAAACACGGGGAGAGGACTTGTATGACAGTGTGTCGGCAGTCATCAAGAGGCACAAGCTACCTTGGAGTACGCTCGCCAACGTTACCACAGATGGATCGCCAAATTTGACGGGAAAAAACGTCGGACTGCTCAAAAGAATCAAGTAGAGGGAAAGAGGACAACCCTGAGCAGGAGGTAATTTTCCTACACTGCATAATTCACCAGGAAGCACTGTGTAAATCCATATTGCAGCTTGACCACGTGGTGAAGCCAGTTGTAAAACTTGTTAAATTTATTCGAGCGAGGGGACTTCCCCATCGTCAGTTTATTAAGTTTCTTGAAGAAACTGACGCTGATCACAGGGACTTGCTTTACCATTCTAATGTCCGCTGGTTAAGTATGTCAACGAGTGAGGGAGCTCAAACAGGAGATTCTCATTTTTGGAGCTACTTGAGAATGCTGACAAGTTTCCTGAGCTGAGTGACACAGATTGGATTTGTGATTTAGCTTTTGCTGTGAACATACTGACACACATGCATGAGCTGAACGTGAAGCTACAAGGGAAAGACCAGTTACATAAGTTACATTACATTTGGCAGACGCTTTTATCCAAAGCGACTTACAATTATTCAAACACCGATGGACGCAGCCATCAGGAGCAATTAGGGGTCTAAGTGTCTTGCTCAAGGACACTACAGCATGCTAGCAGGAGGAGCCTGGGATCGAACAGCAACCTTTAGATCACTAGACCACCAGCTCTTCCTCCTGAGCTACCGTCCCGCTGGTTTGTGCATGAAATGCATACAAACGTCAGAGCCTTCAAAACCAAGCTAGCTTTACTCTCAAAGCAAATGTCAAACAAGTCATCCGCTCATTTCCCCACACTGGTTACGTTGAAAGAGGCCCCGCAACATGTGAAAAAATACAGGAAATCACTGGATGACCTGCATGAAGAATTCTGCCGTTGGTTCTCTGATTTGGGAAAAATTGACAAGTCACTTCAGCTGGTGTCATGTTCCTTCTCACAAGACCCTGAAACTGGAACTGATTGATCTCCAATGTGACACCGTCTTAAAGGAGAAGTTCAACTCTCTTAAACTGGATGAGTTTTATGCTTCATTAAACGCAGCCAAATTTCCAAACATCCAGAAGATGGCACAGAGGATGCTGGTGTTGTTTGGCTCTACATATGTGTGTGAACAGACTTTTAGTGTGATGAACACCAACAAAGCACCCCACAGATCCCAGTTGAGTTGATCCCAGTTGAACACCTCAGATCTGTTCTGAGAATTGCCACAACAAAACTAACACCAGACTTCGATGCCCTGGCAAAAAGGGGTGATCAACAACACTGTTCCCACTAAAAGGTAAGTGTATTAACACTGTAATGCTTTTTTTCTGTTTATGTTTGATATGTATGCATCTTGTGCTGACCCGTCCCGTCTGTCAAATTTTAAAAGTCAATGTGGCCCCTAAGCCAAAAAGTTTGCCCACTCCTGCTTTAGACTCTACGGTCACCTGCTGCTGTTGAGAAAAAACAAGTAGAGTAGAACAGTAATGAAGTTAGAGAGGGGGAAACAAGTGGGTTCTCTCTTTCTGAAAGGCAAAGAAAATGTGTTTGTTAAATGAAACATAGGTGACAATGCGTGATATAACTATATTGCCAGAATATCGAGGGACACCAGATTTTCATTGGTCAGCGGCAGCCTCCTCGTCATAGTATGTCTGGTCTTAATTGTCGACAAGGCTGCCCAGCAGCGGTGATGGCATCTCTTTGGCGGAGCTTTGTCCTCCGAGCCTCTTCCCTCTGTTCTGCTTCCACTGAGGTGCTTGTGTGCCACTGTCAGCTCTCGCAAGGTGTGGTCTTCCGTCTGTTGCTAGCTACAGCACGAAGCGGTGCAGGTAGTGGTACAACTCCACAGCCTTACTTACTGTAATTTTAATATAGTCAAGACGTGACACAGTCAGCTCATCAAGATGACTGACCACAAAATTATATTAATTCAACATTTTTGACCAATATTGGAATCAGGATTTGATACTTTCAAATATATTTTAGATTCTTCAAAATCACCACCCTCTGCCTAATGACTCAACCAGCTTTGTGAGATGGCCACATAGATGTTGAAAGTTAATTTTCGACTTTGCTTCCTTAATGCATTTGAGCCAATCAGTTGTGTTCTGACATGGCAGGGTTGGTATACAGTAAAGAGCTGTATTTCATAAAATGCCATTATTTTGTCTGTACAGTAGTCATATTTGAAAGTTCCAAGTGTAGTCACAAAAACCATCAAGCGCTATGATGAAACTGGCTCGCATAAGGACTGCAACTGTATAGATGCAGCACTGGGTGTCAGAGGGATTTGGATTGAAAGTCATCAACCCATTATGTGCATGCTAATTAACCAAAACAATTTTTTTTATATCAAAAATACCTGTAAAGGAGCATTGGTCGAAGTCAAGCTTTTAGTTGACTTTAAATTAAAGTACAAAGACACACAAATGTAGTAAAAGTGAAAGTACCTGTGGCAGTTTTGCCCCCACACGCCACCCAAGTGGCGTTTTCAGGGCCCTCCGGCACAGACGACAGGGGGGTTGTTAACACCAGTTTATTGTAGCGAGGAGGCTAGGTGGAATTAGCCAGGAGCAGATTGAACATGTCATGACACAGGGCTCTTCTCCAAGTGAGTGTGGATGGGATTTTTTAAACCTGCCCCTCGTTAGCCCACCCAACGATTGTCAAGTGTGGCTGCTCAAGCCATCACATACCCCAACACCAGACTGGCCAGAATTTCTTTCTTTGCAGAGAACAAAAATGAAAATAAATGCTCAAAACAGACCCTGATCCAGGGTTACTATATCTAAAAGAAATAAAACACCGGACTCTGAAACAGGGTTCCTATACCTTATACAACAAATGCCCCAAAAATGCCCTGAGTACCCCGGAGCAGCACAGTCGACGGCGGCCTCCTTCCACCAGGGCAACGACAGACTGGAGCGTGGGACCGGACCCCCCAGGTTCTGCTGCTGCCAGTCGGGAGAGGGTTGGTGCTGGGGCCACCCGTTGGACCGCTGGTGGCTCCAGGGCGTCTTTGGACAACCCTTCTGTGTCCCTTCCCCGTGCCAGTGTGGCAGTTTCGGAGCCCTCCGGCAGAGAGACACAGACGACAGGAGGTTGTTAACGCCAGTTTATTGTAGAAATGAGGCTAGGCGAAATCAGCCAGGAGCAGATGGAACATGTTATGACACAGGCTCCTATCCCGAGTGCGAGTGTGGATGGGTTTTTTAAACCTGCCGTTAGCCCAACCAAGGAGCATCAGGTGTGGCGGCTCAAGCCATCCCATCCACCACAGTACCATATTGACATTTCTGCTTAAGTAGATAAGTATTAGCTCTTAAAAGTACCTAGAGTATTAAAAGTAAATATTTGTACTCATCATATTCCACAAATACAAAAAAAAGATTTGTAAACTCACAAAAATATTTTGCAAATACATAAACAAATTCCTAAAAAAATAAAAATCTGTAAATACATTAAAATTCATTTACAAATAAGTGACCACTAGGTCTATTGTATTTGTTAATGATTTAATAATTTTGCGCTTTAGGGATGCTTTGTCAGTTTTGGGTGCCATTGTGTCATTCATGATACAAATGCAAAATGCTGTCATGTAGTCACTTTTGATTATGACTTGAGTTCCATTAAGATAACCACAAAACAGCGTTTAGAGGAAATGAGCGGTCATCCAAGCTGTGTGCGTGCGATTACAAAGAGAAGCTTGCCAACCACTAATCAAAGGTTTGGTTATTCTACTTTTATAACTCAGATCAAGTTAGTTAGTGTTGGAAAGCAACCTACATCGTGGTTTCACAGGCCGGCAAAAATACTTTTGACACGTTAACAAGTTGAAAACTGACACGTTAACGCATCATGTAAAAGTCACAGCCGGGTTGTTCCATTCTTGTCTAATAGAGGTGACAGAAAGGAAGTCTGGGGCTTAGTGATTTTGCCCCTTATTTCCTCTATCCCATTCTTCCTGCTATTTTTTTTCATTTCTGTTTATTGTGATTGTGATTATACTTTTAACCTCAGCCTTGCTATATTTTACTACAAAACATATTTCTCTTCCTTAATTCTGAATCATGTATGAGCTATGTCAAGTATAATGTCTCGCTTTGTATCTGACTGTATCTGTATTTAATACTTGTTACCATACTTAATTCTATTTTCTCCTTTTGCATATTTATCTGACAGCTCAATCCATCAACACAAATATGTGCAGCCATCCACATGAATTTAATTTCTATTTCTGCCTCTTAATACTAAATATTGTTTGAACTATGTCAAGATGTCTTGCCTTGTACCTGACTGTATGTATTTAATACTTATTAGTGTTTCCGGGCACTGTAGCCACAAGCCAAAAGATGAAGCTATGGTTCACATTTAGCACTATTAGTTAACTTTATCATGATGATGCTGTTAATCCCATTCAATATCTAAAATAATAATTTCCAAATCTGTCTGCTCGTAATGTTACCAGTCCAACCACTAGGCGTCACTATACACATTCACATGTTTCTTCCATCAATTGATGATCCTGTAATTTTTTGGTATGTAGTTAGAAGGGGGATACATATGCATTATAATATTTCTTCAGAGGAAAAGAAAATTCTATATTTTTTAAATCGATTGAATTGCTTCACTGCCTGTCACCATTTACCTCATCTGTAAATGATGACAGGCGGTGCAGCGCTCTACTCAACAATGTTATGGAGAGATTTTGTCTGAAATCAGTAGTGGGCTATAGATGGACATGATCCCGAATCCTGAGAAGTGGACATGAGGGTCATGGAGGTCATTCCTTCACTCGCTTTCTCAGGGATACGCACAAGCTTCAGTCCAGCGACTGATATGAAGGGGTGAGATTTATCAGTGGCTAGTAGAGGGGAGGATCATGTGTTGAAACATTTATGGCCCTTTGCCATATGGGGGGGGGGGCATGACGAAGGAGTGGGGTGCACAGATAGTTAAACAAAATACCGGTTTCTCTTTTTCTCTATTGAATAGTCTATTCAAATCAAGGTTGGGTGAGAATAGGGACATAGGGTCATAACCTCATTATGAATTTCATTCATAGATGCATTTTAACGGGATATAAATGTCTGTGTACCCATCAGCCAGTGTGGTAAACATTCCATGGTAACAGGAAGCTCCACAAATCAGAGACATCGCTGTAACACTTAGGATTATGGTTAGTCTAGTCATGACATCGTTAATAAAACATGTTTTTTTTAAAACAAGGTTGATGATGGTGTATATAACTATTATTGATTTGGAATGTGTAGAAATTACATTTCCTTTTGATCAAATGGCACGCCTGTCTTCAAAAACTGGTAAGGTTTAGGACTAAAGAACAAATTTGCACTGTTGCAATCATATTAGTGATGATTAATCTATACATAAATCTGTGTTAAAATAAACTATACAAAAATAAACTAAGCAAGAGATTACCAAAGAGAGATGAAAAGTAAAGACTCTAAGGCTGATTTGTTTAATGCATCAATCAAACAAATAAATCTTACTCTGTTTCAGAGGGTTCTTCTACAAAGACACCAGATATTGATATTAAATTAAGAGAAACAGCTCCACAGTGATGGAATTTATTGATATTATCATACAGAAGGCCACCTACCCAAAACAAACATAGATAAATATAAAATGATCACCTAACTTTTTTTTTTGTTATATTTTTATTATAGGCATGCTCGCTACCTGGCTTTCTGATGTTTTGTTAACTGGAGACACCTGGGAAAGCACAACGGGTTGTCATGCCCTGTGTTGTGCTGTTTTCATCAGGAGTACCCTGATGAAGATGGGAGTAAACAGGCTTTAGAACTCACATTTAAATAATAAAAAATACAAAAAGATTTATAATGTAATGTTATGGACATTTGTTATTTACACAATTATCATTAATTCAGTTCAGTTCTAAGAAATTTCATTGAAGACTTGGACAGCTGTCAATCTTTTTATTTTAGTAATGACATGATTATATGTGTGTCACACTTTTTTTTTTGAAATACAGGCTGATGGGGCTCTAGTACAGTGTTGGGCTGACGCAGGCAGATATGATGAAGGAAGACACAAACAACTGGACGTGAGGAAAACACTAGTGTCAAATCTGGACTACCCTGGAAAAAGAAAATAAGACAGGAACAAGGAATAGAGAGATTAGGCCGCCGTCATGACCACTGTTACACACCTCCAGGCATTTTTCTCAACAGAAATTGATGCATCTGTGTAGGTGTTTTTGTGACAATTTAGTGCAGTGCTCACTTTGTGAAATACACAAGGGAACAGCATTGGAGTAATGCATATATTACCCAAATAACATTTTGAGTAAGGACCGAAATAGCACAGTGGAGATGGTGGCAGAAAGCAGCTGATTAGGAAAGAGATTATGGGGTTAGATGGGTGCTGTGTCACCATGTGTTGGATCTGTTCCCATCCAACCTCAACAGTTGAAACTGAACAACGGCTAGCAATTGCATCTGGCTTCTCAGGTCGCTCATACAGTGAGCACAGGAATCCAGGAACAGCCACTGCTTTCAGCTCAGCCACAAAGGGTGCCGGGTCATGGATGTACTCAAAGTGGAGGTCCATAAGCCCAGCGACTTATTCTAATACACAGGAGAGCACATAACATAGAATATAGTTTGAGTAATTCATTTGGTCTCAACTGTTGACAAACTGTTACCAAAGTACCTGCAATTAGAAATGTTGTGTTTACCGCTTGTTTTTCATTTTGTTACACCGGCAAATGTAGACCTATAGATACTGGCACCAGCAAATAAATGGGCAGCAGCAGATACACAAGTCGTATGTAAAACTGGTATAGGACAAAAGAAAGTAAAATACAAAGGAGATGCGAAACGTATGCAGACAAGAGGACAAATTAATGTAAAGTACTTAGAAAAAAGGAAAAAACATTACGATTTTAAAGGAAATTTAGTGGTAGAAGAGTGTAAAAGGTTGGTGTCAGCAATAGACGACAGATCAAAAGGGAGAGAAAAGGAGAGACGAAAGAATGGATATGAGGAGTGAAAGCGTGGTTAGCCGAAGCAGAGGCAAGACGTAAGGGACAGCAAAGACAGAAGGAGAAAGAAAGGGAAAGAAAGGCAGCGGAAGAGAAAGAGAGGAAAGAAGCCGAACAAAAAGATAAAGATAAAAAAAAAATCAGAAAAACCAAAGGTGACTGACATGTACCCTGTTCCCACCGAGAACAACAAAGGAGAGAGTATGGTGACAAGTATGTTCCTCTGGGGCCCCCACCCCATCCTCCACCCTATCCTGAACCTCCAGTCTTCACTCCTCATCCAACGCTCTACGCTACAGTTCCTCCAACCTCCTCCAAACCACCACGTCTCAGCCCACAGGCCACAGCTCCTCCAGAGCAGTACCAATCTGACGAGACCACGAAAAGAATAACTCGCAGTGGTAAGTCATACAATCCTTTTCCTCACAGATCAAAAATAAACCCGCCAGAAAGAAGGCGAACCAGTCATAATATCCAAACAACATGCACCCAAGTTTATCTGCTTTCGTTAAAAAAACCCCACCTAATGGAATAAGGCACAGCAGGCTTGCGCGTCATAAGGGAGCACGCCCTGCATGTCGAAGGAGTGCAATGCACAAAAAAGAAAAAGGAGGTGAGTGACGCTTCTGTAATAAAAGAAGGAGAGGATGAAAATAATGATGGTTATGCTTGAGGAAATGCACCTTGAGGCCAAATCAAATCGTCTGCCTCAGTGCATGAAATTAATAATTTTGAGACAAAAAGAAAAGTATTACCCCGTACAAACTATGATTACAGTAGGCCAGGAAAAATAATGTAACATGCCTAAGTCTAACAAATTGCGCTCAATTTATGTGAAACATCACCTGACCTCCAAGTGAATATAATATATTAGATAAAATGTAGAATAACAATAAAAAACAAACTTTAAACATGAGATTAACAATAAAAATGGGTATTACAACAACATGCTGTTAGACAATAAGTGGAAGTCAAAATAATTAACTATTGAATTAGCCAAGAAATCATCAAGAGGTTATAATAAATTGCAAAACACACTAACTGAGAATTAATTTGGAAATAAAGAAAGACCAATTGCTTACTACTCGGCAAGATTAGAAACAATAGCGAGAGCATTACCACCGTGCCTACAAGCTGTGCAAGCAGCAGCCCTCACGATCCAACAATCAGCACCAATAGTGTTGTTTCACTCCCTGACGTTAAAAGTTCCACATGAAGTCTCAATACTTCTCTTACAGAATAGAATTGCTTTCCTGTCCCGTGCAGGAGATCTCGGGTGTATGGTAGTTCTATTATCTCAACCTCATCTTACCATAGAACGATGTACCACTCTGAGTCCTTCCACCCTTTTACCATCTGCCACGGACTCGGAGACGCATGACTGCATCTACGACAGTCAGTGCGCTTTCTCCACCCTACACGTCTTCGCAGCACAATGGAAGAACAGAGGTATGGTCACATCCACGGGAAAACCATGGATTTTATGCATGGATTTTATAGAACTAAATAAAGCAGAAGGTAGGAAGTACTGTTTAGTGACAATAGACATGTTTTCTAAATGGGTAGAAATAATATCAACAGTAACTAATGATGCTATCACGGTGGCCAAGGCTCTGGCTACCATAATAGCACCAAGATTCGGGTTTCCAGAAACTATACATTGCGCCAACGGTCCACATTTTAGAAATCAAGTCATATCAAAATTATCAGAAATATTTGGCATACAATTAAAAAATCATTGTAGCTACCATCCACAATCGGCCGGTCTGGTAGAAAGGACTAATGGAACAAATAGAGCTAAATTAAGAAAAGCTATGGATGAAACAGGAAAAACATGGATTGTGTGTTTACCAGCAGTAGCACATACACACACTTACACATACAAGTACCCTAGGCATATTACCATTTGAAATGTTATAAGGACGACCCTATAGAATACCTCTCATACAAATGCAAGGAGATGCTACAGAATTGACAGAAACAATTGTTGATTATTGAAGTAAAATGTTGAAAAACAAAGATATTACAGCTAGAGTGTCTCCCCTGACAGAACCAGACGCAAGGTGAGACATCGGTGAAACCAGGCAATTGGGTGTTCATCAAGGTCCTGAAGAAGAAGTGTTGGTCTACACCCCGGTGGGAAGGGCCATTCCAGGTCCTGCTGTCCACCCCCACTGCAATCCGCATCGCTGAGAGAAAAACCTGGGTCCACCTCACACACTGCACAAAGACCTGCATCACGCCTACGGATTCCGATAAGTAGACACCCTGTCTGAAAGGCCGTGGCACCCCTTTAGAAGGACACGATGTGGGTTTAGGGGAACCATCTGTATATTGACGTCAATATCTCTACTGATAGTGGTACCCATACTATGGTACGAGATACAGGAGTCTAGGGGACAGCCCACTGATGCCAGCACCACTGCAGCACCAGAGGCGTCTGTCGATAGGACTGAGCGCTATTGAGTAAAGAGAACTGCACACCCCCAATCTGATAAAAATATACACCGCCCAAAAGAGCTGTGAGCCCATATTTAAGGATTTCAAACCCCGCGATTGTTTTGAACTTTACGGAAGGACAAACAACTAGTGTCCAATTTGACCTACAGTATGTTCGATAATTCACTGTGGGAACCAACATGTATGTTTGCGGGGTACCCCATCCGGACAATTTTAAGGTATACCTACGTCCACTACCCCCTCAACGGAACCTTAAGTCGGACTGCGTGGCCTGTGCCAGAGCCAGAGATAACTTAGGGACGGTACCATTCCCCTTAAATCCTTATAATGATCGACAAGGTTTCAAGTGCCTATTACAATTATATGCCTCTTACGCCATCCTTGAAAATTGTATTACAGTGGCTCACCTGTTTCCCCCCCCGCGTCCCCTAAGGTTAGACCCCCAGGGTTCACACTGTATGATGGTAACTTTACCTGTCTGCAGAGAGGCGGATCAGGACCGGACGTGGGAACACTGATGTCCTGCAACACGACCTTAAAAGTATCTGCGGGTGATGAAGGGGTGAACGATACTTGGGTGGGAAACCAAGCCACACCAAGAAAGGACATCTGGTGGTTCTGTGGTTCATCCGCTACTACCCACAGGTTGGCGTGGGACCTGTGCTCCAGTACAGCTGGTAATACCCTTTTATGTCCTACCAGTAAGTGGCAGTAGTAACCATGTCCTGCCAACTACAATCGATCTTAAACGACACAGGAGAAATTCCCCTGAAGGAACATTTGAACAAGGAACATTTGCAATCGGAGTACCGTGAGGGGTCCCCGCAGAGTTCAAAGCTCGCGATCAGATAGCTGCAGGACTTGAATCTGTGCTTTTCTGGTGGTCAACCATTAATAAAAATGTTGATTGGATAAATTACATATTCTACAACCAACAAAGATTCATTAACTAAACTCGGGATGGGATAAGGGGCCTGGCAGAGCAATTGGATAAAAGTAGTTTGATGACGTGGCAAAATCGAATGGCATTGGATATGTTGCTGGCTAAAGAAGGTGGCGTTTGTAAGATGTTTGGCGACGTATGTTGTACTTTCATCCCAAACAACACCACTCCTGACAGCAGCGTGACCAATGCATTGGTTGGACTTACAGCATTGTCCGAGGAGATGACGGAAAACGCAGGGATAGATAATCCATTCACCAAATGGCTGGAGAGCATGTTTGGTAAATGGAGTGGCATGTTACAATCAATCCTAATATCATTAGCAGTAATGATTGCAATTATAGCTACGTGTGGTTGTTGTTGTGTTCCATGCATTAGAGGGTTGTCACAAAGACTCATAGAGAACGCCATGACTAAAACTATGCTGTACACACGAGTTCCTTATGTTGAAAACAATGACAGTTGAATTAGATAACAAGTTTTAGGCATTGTGAAGAGTTTATAGAAAATCTCCAAAGAAAGTTATAAGTCTCTGATGGCATAATGTATGCAGCCAACTAAGATTGTTTATCTCAACTATGAACATACATGTTATGCGGGAAGAAGGTTGATGTTTTATGTTTTGTTTATCGTGCTAGGGAAAGTCTTACCTAGGCAGGGAAAGGTCCAGCTGTAGGATCCGATGGGAGGACCGGTCTGTGTTGGACACCTTTTGATTTTTTATTTTGTACCTTCTTCCCTCTTATTACACAGAGATTAAGAATTGTATTATTAATGTTCTAAAAGAGTTGTTTCAATACACGGATGACTGTTTTTTGTATACCCCATTAGGATATGGAGTACCTGTGGGTGGTTGCCTAGCCAGAGGGACCGTGAGAGAGTTTCCCTGTCTGAATGGATATTGAGTTTAGGAAACCGTATCATTGTACTGCCCGGCAGGGTTTTTGCTCTCACACTCCATATAAAATATAAAATGTTATGCTTGGAATAAGCATAAACAGGGGGGAATGTTATAAGAATTTTATATGTCTATGTTTTGCTGTACTTTTAACATTAACTTTTGTCCAAGGTATGTGTACTTTGCTTTTCTTCTAAAGGCTAAACAAAGTTTATAACAATTTAACTTTAACATCACTTGTGCAAATCAAGTAAATATTTTTCAAGCTATGACTTTTTAATGACAAGGGTGTGGCAAAGCGTGTTTCTAAGATAATCACCTACAAAGTTCTACCCACACCAGGTTCATTCAGCCAGCTCCCAGAATGCAGATGGGGGTTGGCGGACAAACAAAGCCTTATGGCTACTTAATATAATGCCGAACAGGCCAATCACGAACAGCTCAAAAACACACAATTCATTTTGTTTTTAAAAAAGCTTTTATTTAACAGTAAGAATATACATGTTTTACAAAATTATCTCAGAAAATCGGAAATCTGAAAAACTGTCACCAACCTCAACGGACTTCATCACGTCATCAACTTCTTCCATTGTAACAATTTCGGTCTCCTCCGGTGGTTATTGAAAATATTCCATTTCATCGTCACATCAAGTTTGAAAAACGCTGTTTGAAATGTTCTCCAAGTCGGGAGTAATATCACATTCTGCAGCGCTGTCGTTCTCCGTGTCGCTGTCGGGGAACTGAATCATTGCGGAAAACAAAGTCCAGTACGCACTGCTAACACTGACTTGAATCTATCGCACTGGTCAGATTAAGGTTCGAAGTATGATTCAGAGATTCTGCCACCCGCTTTGCGTTATCCATAACGATACGGAGAAGAACGTTTTCGCAGACAAGTGAGACCGAAACACCCCCGTGCTGCGCTTTAACCGTCTGTTTACGGAAGTGACGTAGGTGCGTGACGCGAAGGGTTCTTCTTCTTCACTGTGTGTATAGAGGTTGTACAATTTCAAGATTGAATTCTATCAAAGCGGTTTCACATTGTGACTTCACATTACATGGAATACGGATGAATGATCTTCACCTGGACCGCGCTTTAAAGGAAACCATCGATCGTTGCGCTGTTCTGCGTCTCACTAAGTGAACTGCGTTTCCCCATGTAATCTTTAATATGGAATATTAAACTCCACAGTTTAACATTTTTCTACTATTTACAAACTCGGTTTTGGAAAATACACAGAGATAAAAAAAACCCCACAAAGGAACATGAATCTGGAAAAATCAAATTTTTCTTCAAGAAAGGTTTTTTCAACTAATTTGGCTGCTCCTGGCGAATTTTAGAAATGCGCGAGATGGCGGCTTTTGCTGTGGTGGGACACATATGCAGTGAAATGTCTTTGCAACGCAGCCGGAGATTATGCACAATAGTTACTAAACCGAACATAATAGCTAACTAACTGAACCATTTGTGTGTGTATGTGTACGTGTCACCTGATCAGGGTGCGCAGAGCCATGGCTTGGGTTGTTCCCTGGGGTTCCTGGGGTCCCTTCCTCCCGGCGTCAACTCTTATATTGTCCTGATTCCCCTGTTTGACCCAGTTGCCCTGTGGTCGTCTCTGTGGCGGCATGGAATAGTCGCGGGCCCAGTGTCCTTCCTGGCTGCAGCGATAGCAGGTGTTGCAGCCTGGATTGGACCTCCTCGGCCTCTGGATTGCAACGGCCTCTACGGAATCCTCCGCCGTGTTGGGACTGGCCAGAGAGGTTTTGTTAAGGCTGTGACGGACCTTGCTAACCTTGGGCAGCACGTTCATCTGGGTCTGGGTCTTCCCTTGTTTCTTTTGATCTTGTTTGTGGTTTTTGTCCCTTTGATCTGTCTCGTAGGTGTGCTCGGCATGGAGGATAGTGTCAGCAAAGGTTGCCGTCTTCCAGGTGACAAACGAGCGTTTCAACATGTCACCAAGTGGGGACACCAGTCCGTTAATGAACGCGGACTGTAGATGAGTCTCATATAGTGTCAGGGGAGGTGCCCCCATGTTTTCAGGTTTCACCAGTCCACTGTGGATGCGGAAAACTCCTTCCAGATGTCCGGCGTAGACTTGTGGTGTCTCTTCTAGGTTCTGGACACATTTGTCAATATTGGAGTGATCGAGGACCTCGGGGAAGGCTTGTCGAATGCCTGTGATGACCTGATCAATGAGTTGGCGCCACTGCAGGTTGTCTGCAAGGATAATGTTGAGGTGTGTGAGACCTAAGTTTATTCTCTCATCAGGTATCAGGGCGGACAAGTGGTGAAATTGTACACCACGTCTTGGCGAGGGCTCTTTGTATCTCACATCCGAGGAGGCGGTAACTCCAACACATGTCTGTGAATTGTCTTTGCCAGAGTCTGAAGTTCACAAATGGAGATGGGATGTTAGACACGACGAGATCAACGTCAGCATCCGCCCATGGCCGATACACCAGAATCGGTCCATCTGGGCCAGACACCTCAAACGTGGGATTTACATTTTCAACTGGTTCTTTTTTTGTTCTCAAGTTCATGGTGGTCCGTTTCTTGCCGTTTTTAGGTGGGTTGGGTGGAGGTGGAGGTGGAGGCATTCATATTCCGCATTCATGGGGCAAGTAGTTGTTGCTATCGTCTCTGTCGAGGATGATCATGTTCGCTGGTACGTCTGCGTCAATGATTTTCAGGCTCATCTTGAGTTGGGTGGATTTGGAGGTTGATGCCGTACAGGAGGATGGGAGTCCAGGTCCAGATCCAGGGGAGCTCCGGCTGATAACATAGGATGCAAAGAGGTACATTGACTAGCATCATACGGTGGTGGTGCTGATGGTTTCTGCATTCCTTGTCCCTTTTCCTGGCCCTGTCTCTTTCCCTGATCTTCGTCTATCTGTCTCTTTTCTTCTCCCTGTCTTCTAATTCTATTTCTTTTCTTTGTCCCGTAGTCTGATTTTTAACTTTTGTAGTTGATTTAGACTAAAACTACTACCTGTGAGGAATCCCAGATTCTCCCATTCTACCAAACTTGTCATTGTTATTTTTGGACTTCCCAGAGTCTTTCTTCTTGCACTTTACTAATACTGCTACCCATTGTGAAATTCAGTTAACAGTCCCAGACTGCACCGTGAGGGCGATTTCAAAATCCCATTTGCTTCCAAAGGTACTTTTTTTTTTTTTTTTCATGATTGCCTTTTAACCTGGCGATTTCCTTTGTGTCAATCAGTGCTTCCTTATTCTCCCTTTTTATCTATTTCAGGTAATTAATACCCAGTATGTTAATACAGTCTCAATAGATAAACCAATTCAATTTCCTGTATTTTACGATCTTAATAGAACTCTAGATTCTATTTCACGTATGTTACTACGGTCTTAATAGAACTCTAGTTAAACATAGTCATCACTGTATTTCCAGGTTTCTTCGAAACCAAAACATTTTTTGGATAAACAACCGATATCTTCACTTGAGGATGGATCCGTCGGTATTCGGATCATAAAATTGTGGGAGTCTCTGCCCACATGTAAGGGTTTAGGGAGAGAGACGGAGTCTTTCTGGCTGTGGTGCGCCAACATGGCAAGAGTTTTATCGTCCATTTCAATATACAGCACGCTAGCCAACAAATCTTTTTGGAAGTGGAGAATTAGAGCTTCCAAACAAGGTGTCACTCGTGCAAATCAAGCAAATATTTTTAAAGCTGTGACTTGTTAATGACAAGGGTTTGGCAAACCGTGTTTCTGAGATACTCACCTTGAAAGTTTAGTCGAGTCACAGTCGCTTTAAAGGAAACGATCGATCGGCGCTATTCAGCGTCTCGGTAAGTGAACTTCGTTTCCCCATGTAATTTTTATATATTTAATATAATATTTATATAATATAATGGAATATTTAACTCCACGGTTTGACATTTTTCTACTATTTATAAATCAAACCCAGTTTTGAAAAAATGTTGAGAAATAAAAAAAAAAACCACAAAGGAATACGAATCTGGAAAAATCGTATTTTCGTTCAAGAAAGGTTTTTTCAACTTATTTGGCTGCTCCTGAGAATTTTAGAAAAATGGCGGCTTTTGCTGCGGTGGGTCACACATTCTATGGACATTATCCCCTACATATTAGACATTGTGATAATATAATTATTCAAGTATTCAAGTATTTATCATAATTATTCATAATCAATTATGTTGTTCTCCTAGGGTGCACACATTTATTTTAGGTGCTGTTTGGGAATCACAGAATTATTCCATGCACTCCACAATTACAATAGTGGACCTAGACCAGGGGTGGGCAAACTATGGACCGCGGGCCACATCCGGCCCGTTGGTCTTTTTAATCCGGCCCGCCGAAGATTTGTACAGATTTCATAATTATGACTGTATTCATTTCACCTTGACCTGTAATGCCTGGCGTTTCCACCAGGTGGCACATTAGGCACAGTGACTTGATTTTGCGGCGCCCGAGCTACTCTTTGTTATTACTCTGCTACTACTCTGAACCCATCTGCAACAACGAGTGGGATAAAAGAAAAGAAAAGGCGACAGTGAGTGCCGAGTGTTTAATAAGGAATGGACAACTAAATAATTTTTACTGAAGTCCGGTCAAAAGCTGCATGTCTTATTTGCCAAGAAACTATTGCGGTTTTAAAGGAATACAACATCAGTCGGCACTTTTCCAACAAGCGTGCTAATTACGCTAACAACCAATCAACGCATAACGGACGGCTACCGTTCAGAGGTTGGCAGCTGGCTTGCAGGCTCAGCAAAACACCTTTATCCGACAAACTGCCATCCAAGAATCAAGCACGAAGGCAAGTTATTTGCTGGAATTCAAATTAGCAAAAGCCAGCAAGCCTTTCTCCGAAGGGGAGTTTCTCAACGAGTGCATGGTAGAGACAGCAGGTATCTTGTGTCCTGGGAGCAAGAACAAATTTGAAAAAATTAGCTTATCACGCAGGACAGCGACTCGCCGTGTTGAACTAATTGACGAAGACTTAGCTCGCAAGCTAAACAAAAAAGCGGAGTCATTTATATTATATTCTTTGGCACTGGACGACAGTAATGACATAAAGGACACCGCTCAGCTTTTAATTTTTATCAGAGCCAGGGGACAGGGCGGGTATAGCATACAGTCCAGGATTTAAAGGGGGCCAGAGAGTCTAGGCTTCTGGAACGAGCAGTGTTATAGTGGGCGACTAGGCCGTCTGGCAAGGTGTCAGGGGGAGCCAGGGCCATGAGGGTCGTAAGCAGGTCAGATAGAGCTGGTGCACCCACTGACTTAATCTTCCTGAAGGAGATGGTACGACCAGGGCGCTGCATGGGCAGGGCAACAGGGACGGTGAAGAGGACGGCGTGATGGTACGACACTGCAAGGTCCAGGCACTGCAGATGGGAGCGGGGGGATACCGGTAGGTCAGACTAGGTCCTAAGTGTGACCTTTAACATGGGTGGGGCCTTGGACATGCTGCATGATGTTGAAACAGTCCAACAGTGACAGGAATTCAGCAGCAAAGCTGCAACTAGAGGAGTCCATGTGGATATTGGAGTCTCCCAGCAGGAGGGTAGATGGAGACTTGGAGCAGACAGAGGACAATAGCTCTGTAAGCTCAGACATGAAGGTGGTGGATGTCTTGGGGGGGCCGTATATGAGGACAATCTAGAGTTAAGGAGACCAAGAGAGTAAAAATCGAATAAACTCAAAGGATGTTATATTTGGTGTGGGGATTTCTTTGACCCGGATGTCAGCTCGGTGGATGACAGCCAGCCCACTGCCACGGCCTACGGAGTGGGGTTTCTGAAGGTACACATATCCTGGGGGAGTGGCTTGGTTGAGTATTATAAAGTCCTACGGATTTTGCCATGTCTCAGTTAGACATAGAAAATCAAGTTCTCTGTCAGTGATAATGTCATGGATAAGTAGTGCTTTATCATTTAAGCAGCGGGTATTGAGCAGCATGAAGGAAGCAGGAGAGGAGTCAGGCAGGATGGGAGGAGCGACACTGTCAGCACAGACCAAGGGGTTCAGACAGCTGGTGCACACGTGATGTCCTTTGTGATGACGTCCACGTGCAACACGGAAGTGTGCAGAGGATGATATTACAGGAATAGTGCCAGCGCCAGTGGAATCCGAGCGAATAAACTTGTGTTGGGATGCTCTGTGTATATAGTGAGGGCGTTATAAGAGTCCGAGTGATTAAATAACATCCAGACAGATAGGCGCAGCTGAACATGAAAACGTCCGTCCGAAGAACAGGAGAATAGTATTTGAGCACCATATTGTCAGTGGCAGATAGCCAATAAGCTACGAGCCGAGAACGAAAAGCCGAGCCTCGGAAAGCCGCAGCCTGCAGTGTAATGACAGGAGTAGGTGAGAAGTTACGGACAGTCCAGGTAGCGTGCCAAAAATCAATCCAGTGTGGGATAATCCGAGTGTGGAGGGAGGAGGAAATCCGAGCTGAAGACCCAGGAAAAGAAGGAATCCTGCTAGCTAGAAGGGATAGCTTGATAGCTGGGTTGCGGATGCTAACAGCTGATAGGCAGCTTACATTACCCTCTGACAGCTGATCAGCAGAGAGGGTAAGTACCAAACGTAAAAACAGAAATCCACGATCTTCATGCTGTTGTAATAGGATGGTAGTATGAAGTAGTGAACTTAAGTTAGCATAGAAAGGACTTTAGGAAAGCAGCAAAAAGACTTAAATTAAACTTAAATGAACCGACTAAGAAGTGGCGACATAAACACCAGCGTCCTCTCTGGTCAAAAGTGACCAATGGAGATAGATCTTTGTAAACCTCACCGCCAATACGTCACCACAGATAACTGGATTCTTGTGGACCTATTATATTCAGGTTGTTGTTATCTGAAGCTTGTCATTTGGTAACGTTTTTCTGTTTATGCCAGGTAAAAGATGGTTTTGCTTATTTTTTTCCATCACTAAATATTACCGCATATATACAGTTTTTTCTGATAACCAAATATGACCATTCCATTGTTTATGCACAACAAACCCTTCACCAGCGTTTTTCACAAACCTCACCTCCTCATCACAGGAGCTGTGTTTCAAAATTGTTTTGTTATTTTTTGTTTCTTATAATCATCACAATTGATTTGTTATTTTTGTTTCTTATACTCATCACAGTTGTTGTGTTATGTTTTTGCTCCCTATACCCACCACAGTTGTTGTGTTATGATTTGTTTACTTTGCTTACTATGTTTGGTTTATGCATTCTTATGCTCACTTCGATTTTTGCATTTTATAGTAGTTTTGTATGTTCACATACAGTAGTTTGATTATACGCTCATTTGCGCATTGTGTGTTCGCCTACATTATATCCTGCATGTTCATTGTTACCATCTACGATCCTTATGTTATCCAACATAAACATGTAACTGTAGAAGTCACAAAGGGGGGAATGTTATGGTTTAATTAGTAACCTTTTATGATGAAACCTAGTCACCCTACATGAAAACCCTCGATATGTTATACAAAAATCGATGCAAGAACAACCCAATTTAATACCAAATTGAATATGAAACTATCCTTTAAAAATTCCTTTGAAAAATAGTGCACTCTGTCAACCATCTGATGGAGCCACGGAAGACATCAACTCCCGAGGTCATTTAAGGGACAAGCCCTTAATTGAGCAGTTAGCATATATCAGTCTTTTTTAATTTTTTTTATTTTGGCAGCCGATAGAAAACTACAAATAAACGCCACCTTCAAAAGCAGGATGGTTGTAGCTATGAAGGCTGTGATTGGTTAGCTGAGAAGCAACATCAGAGAACAGCGAAAAGAAAAAATAAGACTACGATTGGCTCAAAATATATTTCTGATTATTTGTTGACATAAAAAGAGGCGAGATATGTAAACGAGCAAACACCTCATCACGACTATAAAAGATATGACAACAAAGGGATAAATCAGTTCAGGTTTCACGAAACCAGCTCCGAGTTTTGTTGCAGGGTCTGTACTTATCTGATACACAATAAAACTTGTACGGTATCAGCTTCTGCTTTGTTCCAGCGATTTTTTTCCGAGTTTTGAAGGTCGCAGGAAGATAAGAATACCTGAGACAGAGTTTTTCAAACTTCGGGCTGAGCTTTTTTAATGAGCCTGAGATGCAGGCTCTCCTACACAGGCCTTGGCTGTAAGTCTTCTCAATAACAATAATTCACAGATTTTGCCTTAAATCTTTTTCGACCATAATAACCTACAGGTCTTGACTTGAATGTTTTTGACTACGATAAAATCACAGCTTTCGGCCCAAATTTTTCTAGCCACAACAATATGCTGAGAAGCAAAAGGGCAGTAGGACAGAATGTGACTAATACAGCCAGATTGCTCAAACCAATTCCACCACTAGCCGTTCAGTAGTTCAATGGTCTGTGACAGTACAGGAAGAGACTACAGGGGACACGCTTTGTCTATGAATAGTAGACCAGTCAACTAAGATAGAGTTGATAACTAAAAAAGAATGCAATCTCACGCTGACCGAGGTTGAAGGACATTGGCATGTGAGAATAGAATTAGGACTAAAACGGAAACAGGACACCTAAGTAGAGACAAGCAAGGTAGGGTTTCCGATAGGATCCATAAAATTTGGAGAGACTGGAACTTTAATCAATAATACACAGGTGACACACCAAACCCGAGTAGTGACAACTCCCAAAATTGAAGAAATATCGATACTCCCTTGAAAACAGGAGAAAAAGGATGGTGACAGTCTACATGGGAAAGGATGACAAATCAGTCCCAACCCACACTGAAGGAGGCTCAACCCGATAAAGGCCAGAACGAGGTTGACCCCCTATATGAAAAGGCGTTAAGGAATGAGTGGTATGAATGGTTAACATATGGCGCATCAACATACTGACAAACCTTGTTGGGCATGTTCCCAGGAGAACCAAAACTTACTGAAGGTGGTCCCTATCAAAAATAGTTGGAGCCAGCACCAAAAGAGTCATGTAGCTTGGCACAAGAGGCGAAAGACTCTAGAGTTTATAGCCAATTTACCTCCTCTAGACACACCCGAAGGTGTAAGACCACGGTTCACACCACCCTGTGCTGTGGAATGCATGGATGACTTCAGCAAACCAGCAAGAGAAGGCATCACTGCGGCACAATTTATGGATGTCATACATGTGGGTGGGAAATCCCTGTTGTATTGGTGTGCAGGTAGTAATATTATGATATCACAGGGAATGGCGGACACGACGATTCCCCGGGTAAAGGACAAAGATTTTTGGACTGCATGAATGCTACTTGCGAAAAGGGAAAGTTTATTAAGGTGAGTTTGCCCACTGTAATGTAACATTTGACACCGAAGAGGGACAGGTAACCGTAGACTCAAAAGGTAGGATATTTCAGGACAAGAGACGGCCCGCTGCACTGGATCACCCAGGTCAGCCATTGGCAGACAACTTCTGGATGTGTGGGGAAAAAAAACCTGCGTAATACTTTACCGGCACATTGCAATGGCATTTGCGCTCGAGTACAATTAGCAGCCTGTCACTTTGATGACAGGAGATTAGGAAAAATATGAAAAGCCACATTAAAGTAGGAAAAAGAGGGCATACACCCCTGACCCCCAAGTCTATATAGACCAGGGGTGGGCCAACTTTTTGGCTCGAGGGCCACATTTAGTTTTTAAAACTGACCGGCGGGCCCCATTAGTAGATGGGGTGAAAATTTGCATAAAGTGTAAAATATGTGAAATCTATTTCCTATTTTTTTTCCCTTTTTTAATTAAAAAATGGGATAAGACAAAATTTGAATTCATTTTTACATAAAAAAATACAACAACACCCCATTGATGGATTTAATGAGAACAGTGTTGCCGGTCTCCCTTTTTTGCCAAAATCTGGTGCCATTTTCGTTGTGGAAAAGTGTAGGACAGCGCTCAGGTGTTGATCAGTAAACTGGGCTCTGTGGCATGTTTTGTTAGTGTTCATCACACTGAACGTCTGTTCACACACATAGGTAGAGCCAAATAACAGCAGCATCCTCTGTTCATACTCTATGGTAGAGCCAAATAACAGCAGTATCCTCTGTTCATACTCTATGATAGAGACAAATAACACCAACATCCTCTGTTCATACTCTATGGTAGAGCCAAATAACACCCACATCCTCTGTGCCAACTATGGGATGTTTGAAGGCTTTGTCTGGTTCAGTTGAAGCGTGAAACGTCTCCGGTTTGACGGAGTTGAACGTCTCCTTGAAGACGGAGTCAGACTGGGGATCAGTCAGCTCCAGCTGTAATTTCCGCGGTGCTGCCTCGTCGTCCATGACAGGGGACATGACACCAGCTAGAGTGACTTCTCAAACTTTTCAAAACCAGAGAATCGACGGCAGAGTTCTCCGTGCAGGTGGTCCAGCGAGTTACAGTACCTGCTGGCGCGTCGGGGGCTTCCTTCAGTGGCGCACGCGTGGGGGAAATGCGCAGATGATCTGTTTGTCATTTGTTTGGAGAACAAAGTCAGTTTTACCTTGAAGGCTTTCGCGTTTCAATACACGTTGTAGACAAACTGAAATTTCCCTTGTCGCTTCACGTTCAGCTCATTCATGTGTGCCAGTACGTGCACAGCCAACGCCAAATCACAAAGTCAGTGTGCGTTTTTCAGCTCGAGAAATTCATCCGTCTTTAACAGTAATTCAGTGAAAACATATTTTGCAATCCAATCTTTGTTGAAAACCCGGCACTCACCGTAAATTTTGCGCTTTCCTTGTCCGCTCATTTTGTTATGGGTGATGCATACGTGACGATCAGGTAGAGCGAAGAAGAGTGACTTGACATCAGAGAAGGCCTGGCAATGCGCCATCTGGTGGTGCCATTAAGTATTACAGGAAAATAACAGTGAAATGAATACTACAAATTTAAATATATTATAGGATTGTGGTTATTGTAAATGCCTCGCGGGCCGGATTAAACAACGCCGCAGGCCGGATATGGCCCACAGGCCTTAGTTTAGACTCTTCCTGATATAGACTCAATTGGCCAACTGAGGGGTATACCCAATAAATTCAAGGCACGAAGTGAAATCTCAGGAGGATTTGAGTAGCTCTTGTATTGGATCGCACCAGCCAAAAATGCAGAATGGATGAATTATGTGTATTACAATCAGCAGAGGTTGATCAACTACTCAGATGACAGCTTGCGGCAACTAGTACCATGACGTGGCAGAATAGAATGCCACTTAACTACTTACTGGCGGAAAAAAGAGGTGTATGTCACATGTTTGGGGATCAATGCTGTACATGTATTCCCATGTGTTATACATGTATGTACATGTATAACACAGCACCTGAAGGGAGTTTCACTTTAGCCATGAATAACTTGAAAGACGTAAGGAAGGAAGAACATGCCAATGTGGGAAGAGATGCCTACACCTGGTTAGAAAATGGCCTAGGCTGAGGGGGAGCTATGCACAAAAATGGCAATAGCAGCAGGAATAGGGCTGGTCATAGTTGGAATAATCTTTTGCTATTTGCTTCCTGTATCAAGGACCTGTACAACCAAATTACTGGTTGACCAGGTGAGGTGACAGTCCAAGCATCAGTTCGACAGGCGACTGTTGTAACAGTCAGTCACCGTGAGGCATCCATTCCGGAGAAGGGCAAACCAGGACATTATGTTACGGCTGCTGGACTGCCTTGCAACAGACACGGAGGGCCTCTTGATTGGTCATATCGCAATCCTGACTGTGTGTGGTCCTTTGGATCCTGCAGGGCCTACGCATAGTCTTTCAGGCAAACAGACAGGGCTTCTATCATGGACTGGCTTTCTTACATGTCTTGAAGAATCCAGTCTGTCCTCCAATTGCATTCTAAATTCATGTAACAACTGCTATAGTAAGGTTTATATTTGGTAATCTTTTTCTGTTTATGTCACGATGGTTTTGCATAATTTTATCCATCATAAAATGTTAGAATATAAACTGTTTTTTTTCTGATAATCAAACATAACTGTAAATGACAATGTTTTGGAATTGTTTATACAGCATATAGGCAAGCGGCCCCTGAAGATTCACTTCAGGAGACATGTATCTGATTGCTTAGCATTTAATTTGTGCATGGGGCTTGGTAAGCCCCAAAGGGGGAATATATAGTGTACATTTATACTCACATAAGGGAAACAAAAAGTGGTTATGTGTACCATTTTTATAATTTTTACCATTTTGTCTGACATGTATTACAAGCAAATATAATGGTGGAAATTAGGAAGCAGCCTGCCTAATTACATTACAAGCTAATATACAGTAAATGTGGAAAACAGGATGTAGCCTACGATGGGTCAGCCCACCTGCCAAATTATATTTATCCTATCTACGGCACCAATATTAATTGGAGAGATGATAAATAGAGTTGGTCCAGGAAGCAAGGGGGGGGGGAAACCAGCTGCTCACGAAGATAATGGTGGAGAAACAAAAGAAAGGACCCACCCCGGAAAAGAGAAGAGGGTCTACCCTGAATGTATAGGGGACGGCTCGAATGTATAAAATGTGTACATTGAGTCTGGAAAGTCAGTTGTTCTGCAGTCCAGCTCGGCTCTTGTTAATTTGTAATAAAAGTCTTCCTGAGAGCTCAACTCCACCTGGTCTGCTGCCTTTTTGATCAAAGACTGTTTTCTCCACGAGAGCACGTATCTGCTGCTCAATATGCAGATCTTGTGATTATAACATAGTAATATATAAAAAAATCATAGAGAAAGATTTCAATGTTTTTCATTTCCTTAGTTTCTGACTTGTATGGAAAATGAAAAACGCAAACCTAACTCAGAGAATTGGAGTGGAGGTTTTTTTTCTCCTCCAGACAGTGGTGCGCATCAGCGCGTCAGCAGTGCCTGTCTTTTCATTTTAGATCCATTTATTTTTGTTTGTTTCCTACATATATGAAACAAAAGTTTTAAACACAACTGTTCCAAAAAAACCCTCTCTCTCCCCACTGTCGGGACAGTGGGAACACACACATCTACCAGTTGCTTTCGGTTGCTGTGGGTCTTCATTTCGTAAAAACTGATGTTTTTGTGTAAATACTTTAGTTGTAAATAGTAAATCCTGCACTTCTGTAACAGAGAGACCACATTTGCCACATTACAAACCCCACCACGCGCAATCCTAACATAGATAGGATGCTAATTTCTACATCTCGCATATCAGAATTATCAGTATAACCAGGGTTTATAGTTTATTAACAACCACTGATACCCATTTAACCTTCTGCCAGTTCTTCTTCAGGATGGGGTTCAGTACCTCGCGTCGGTTGTTGATCTCACGGGGGAATTGATCGTTCATACCCAGCGTGGTTCCTTTCAAATCCTGTCGTTTGCTTTAACCAGCTCCTTGTGCTTGAAGTGTTCAAACTTAGCAATGATGGCACACTTATGGTTCCCCACACGGTGTCCCAATTGGTGAACCCGGTGGAAGGTGATCTGCTTCACGGTGTCCGTGGGTAGTTCCAGGGCGGCGTGGAGGAAGTCTTTCACCTTTTTTTCTGGGGTCTCGATGTTTTTCTAGGGGATCCCAGAAAATATGAGATTGCCCCGCATAGCTCTGGATTGGATATCCAGGATAGTCTCTCATATTTTATTTTTTCTTTACAACCTACATCTCTGTTGCGAGACGCTTCACAGAGGTTTTTAGAATCATGTTGTCTTTTTGCATCTCACCGACGGTGCGGTGCAGGAAATCAACGCTAGCTTTAATCTCGGTGATGTCTCGGATAAGCAGACCAAGCATGTCCAGCTTCTTGTTAATCTCTTCCAAGACACTTACCTCTACAGCGCTGGGGATTAGATCGTCTGTATCGGTAGCTGAGTCTACCTTGTTCCTCTTCGCCAGGTTGTTGTGGTCCTGGTCCTCTTCCATCACATACTCGTTTATAATCAATAAAATCCTTGAGGTCCTCCACTTTGGATTTGTGTTTTTTTATTTTACTTTTTCACTTTGTTATTAGTCTGAGTTGGAGCAGATTGTCTGTGTTTTAGTTTATGCAGCTGGGCATGTCTGTACTCAAATTCCGTGTTCTCGCAAGATCACAGCATGATCCTCTCACCTATCCTTAGTTGTTACTAGGCACTACCATGTTTAAGGGAAGAAGGTAACATGCGTGCCTCATATTGCACTTTAATTAAACAATTGAGTATTGAATATTTTATATATTTCAAGATTTTATTTAAACATTGGACATCTTGAATGTTGTTTTCATTTAATACAATGTTGTTTCATTTAAGAGCATGGTCAAAAGTTTGTCTCCCTTATTTTTTTGCTGATCTGAAAAATGATTCAAAACCATGATACTTCTATGATTGGGTGGTGTTTGCGGCTTATCATTCTGAAGTAGGGCTGTATGATTATGGCTGAAATGATAATCACGATTATTTTAGTCAATATTGTGAGCATGATTATTAATCCATTTTGGGGAACAGAATTATTTTATGGCACTTTGTAAATCAACAGAAAAGTGCCTTCACAATAATAATATACTTTATAAACCGATAAATTAACAAACTAAGGTAGGTGGTTTAACTTACTTAAATTTTACAGGATATACAATAAAAAAAAATGTGTGTAGTGGGCTACAAATCTTTGCTGTAACTGTAACATATCTTTGAGGCATCTGGAAGGGAACCCAAAAACACAAAAAGATGGAAAACACATAGACAATATAGTACCCAGAAATTATAATTCAGGAAGTTTGTTTACATTGATATCTCTGGAATGTCTATAAATTCTGACAGTGATTTGGTTTTTATTTTTGTAGAACTTATTCTGGTGCATGTCAGTTGTCCTTAGAAGCGTATATATATTTATGATGTTTGAATGGGACACCAGACGCTTGTGGCAGGGGCTGCGGACTATTACGAACTACAACAGCAGCTCCTCCTTGGCCATGAGTGTGGACGCCTCCCTAGCCAACAAACTGAACTCCATTTTTGCACGGTTTGAGTCTGGCAACAACACCGCTAGCTTGCCAGCTAATTGGAGTAATACCGCTGGGAATGAGCGCGAACTCTCAAGTGTCTGAGTGTGACGTCAGGAGGGCTCTGATGCGGGTGAACACTAGGAAAGCTGCAGGCCCAGATGGCATATATATCACCTCGGTGGTCAGGAAGTGCTTCGAGAGGCTGATTAAGGATTACATCTGCCCCTCCCTCCCCCGCACCTTGGACCCATTACAGTTTGTGTACCGGCCGAACAGATCAACGGACGATGCGGTATCCCAGGTACTGCACACCAGCTCACGCACCTCACGGAAGGGGGCCTATGTGAGATTGCTGTTCATCGACTATAGTTCAGCTTTCAATAACATAGTCCGCACCGGACTGGCTGTCAAGCTGCGGGAGCTAGGACTGAGCACTCCGTTGTGTGCCTGGATCCTGGTCTTCCTCTCAGCCCGGCCCCAGGTGGTTAGGGTGGGGAGGCACATGTCCATCTCCCTCACCCTGAACAGAGGATCCCCCAGGGCTGCGTCCTCAGCCCTGGGGGGGTTCATGTGTGTACCCCTTGTACACACATGACTGTGTGGTCGGGTCCAGCTCCAACACAATCATCAAGTTTGCTGACGACACAGTCGTGGTGGCCCTGATCATCGACGATGATGAGAAGGCATACAATGAGGAGGTGGCTGACCTGTCAACCTGGTGCCAGGACAACAGCCTCCTCCTGATCGTCAGCAAATCTAAGGAGCTGATTGTGGACTTTAGGAGGGGATTAAAACCAAGGACACATGCGTCGTTGGTTATAAATGGGACTTCTGTCGACAGGGTGAGCAGCTTCAAGTACAGTACCTGGGAGTCCACATCACAGAGGATTTAACATGGACTTTACATACAGACACTCTGGTGAGAAAGGCGAGGCAGTGTCTTTACCACCTCAGGCAGCTAAAGAAATACAGGGTCTCGGTGAGGATCCTCAAGTCCTTCTACTTTGGAGCGGTGGAGAGCATTCTGACAGGCGACACCACTGCCTGGTTTGGGAACTGTACTGCTCAGGACCTGCAGGCCTTGCAGAGGGTGGTGCGTTCAGCTGAACGTATCTCTGGAACTACCCTCCCCTCCCTGCAGGACTTATACACCAGGAGGTGTAGTAACAGAGCCCGCAGGATCATGAGGGATCCTCACCACCCCAACAATGGACTATTCCAGCCGCTGCGGTCAGGCAAGCACCTCCGCAGTCACACAGCGAGGACAGAGAGACTGAGATGGAGTTTCTTCCCGCAAGCCATAAGGACTGTCAATGCTGACCTCACCAGGGGTCCTAACAAAAGCACTGAGTCACTCACACAGGACCCACTGCCTTACTGTACTGTATCTAGCATACTGTACTGCAAGTTACTGTATCACTGTTCTGGGTTACTGCATACTGCGCTGTATTGCTGTTCTGATCGTTGTTACTGTATTGGTGTGCCGTATGTTGACATGCACTTTACTGCACATACCATATACATAACTCTATTCCCTTCTATTTTGTACCCCCACTTTGTATTATATTGAGTCCTTTTTTATTTTTATTTTTTATTTGAATTTATATTATTCTATTCACTAACTGCATTATGTTTTAGGAATTAGTTAGTTTCAGTTAGTTAGCTAGGTAGGAATAAGGTTAGCTATTATGTTTGGTTTAGAAACTATTGTGCATAATCTCCGGGTGTGTTGCAAAGACATTTCACTGCATATGAAAGTATGTATAGAATATGTATGTGACAAATAAACCTCTCTTGATCTTGATATCTTTAATACGCTGCACATTGTTTAATCCAATTGTCTTCTGGTAATACTTTAACCTAATGCGTTTTTAAATAAATTATTCCACAACAATGGACCAATCTGGATCAAACTTGGATGACTATCTCGGAACTGCCCCGAATACACATTTTATCCATCTTGTCTGTGAGTGCGGCAGATCTATGACATCCATAGACTACTGACGTCAGGTTTTCATTAACAAAAACAATAGGCCCCTGGGGGCTGGACCCCTGAATATAATACATCATAACTACAACACATGTAAAGCATGTTTCAATAACCAACAGTTACAATTGGTCGTATGATCATTAAAAAAATGATTCAATAAAAAGAAACAAGAATAACATTTTTTTCACAGACAACAATAACACATACTGTAGAACCCCTGAGGCCATAACCAGCTACGTCAATGTCATGGTCCTGTCCTAGTCAACAACAACAGTCAACACAAATAACACAGCCCAGCACCAACAGAATATCCCCAACGATTGAAAACACATAATATAACACAATGGAGACACATAACATCTTCGGACCCATAATGCTTTGCATCAACATAAACAAACGGCCTGGGCCCACCCCCTTGGGTCGCTACATAGCCCCCACCTGAGGGGTCAGTTCCCCCTGACAACCACATCACCCAATACAAAGTCTGCGAAATGTCACCCAACACAAAGCCTGCAAAAGGTTGGCAACGCCAATGGACTGGCCGCCAGCATTCCACAGAGGATGGCTCTGTGGGCATGGTGCATTGGTCAGGGCCTGGGGTGCTGTGCTCGCCCTCGTCCCCAGCAGAAGGAGGGACACGGGGCCGATAGGGAACGAAGTCTGTCTTCGTGCAGCACCACAACGCACCCCCCCAACCTCAGTGATCTGTGCTCATATTTTCCCAGGTCCTTGACAGTGACTGCGCAGCTTGGGGACACCCATTTCGTGCGGGTAGGGCAGAACACTCACAGCCTGTTTCCAGGCACAAAGGCTCGCCCCCAACAGCGGGTATCGTAGGCCCTCCATCTGTCGCACCCCCGAACTGGCCTGGGCCTGGCGGGTATACTCGTGGACTACCCGCAGGTGGTCCGCCAGCCGTCCAGAAACTCCATCTTTCTCAGTCGCAATGCACTGGCGCCATCAGGTTGGGCGGGGTGACCCGTCAGCTCGTCCATCTCCCGTATAGCCTATGCTATTTCACGGAGCTCTCGATTAATTTGTTCCAAACCCCACTTCTTACGCCAATGTGGCGAGCTTGCGCCGTGAAACCACTTAATTCAGTCAGAACGTTCTTTTATAGGCCACCGCCTGCGCCCCTACACTGCGCAACCAGCAGGGGCAGCTTCCATTTATTTTCACGGATAACAATAACACATAGAATCCCTGAGGCCATAACTGGCTATGTCAGTCAACATCGCGGGGGCCCCGAACACAAACAACACGACACCAACAGAATATCCCCAACGACTGAAAACACATAATAAAACACAATGGAGACACATTACATCTCCAGATCCGTAATCCTTTGCAGCAACATAACCAAAAGGCCCGGGCACACCCCCTTGGGTCGCTACAAAATTCAATAGAAAACGTGTTGGATTTGGAAAGACGGTTTGCAGTTGTTGTTCATGTTGCTTAGAATGTTAATAAAATTTGATCAAGAATGCTCAGACCAAGTTTCACCGAAAGTTCGGAGTGAGATTACTGGGGGCGGTAAGGATCTCCCGTTCACCACGCGAACAGTGACGGGCACCTAGCAAGCGAAAGTGGGGAATTAACACGTAGAATAAAAAAAAAAGCGTACTTATTTTGAGATTCTCAACGTGAGAAATATGAGGTGTGGCATGGAACTGGTTGATATGAATGCATCTCACGGTAAAATGCCTCAGACTGGTGCATATCAGCTCTACGCAGTCTGGAATGCAAAGCTTGTCATGAGTCATTTTCTCTGTCGTTTATTTCAATATTGAGCCCACAATACAGTAGTCAAAAGGGTTCACAATTAATGTCTCATTCACTCCCCCAACCTACCTTTCGTGTGGCAGGTGTATGGGTAAAAGGTTTGGAATTTACAGTCACAACTCCAAGCAAAGATGGCAGATAATTCTTTTAACTGAATCTTTGGCGCTCCCTGCTGTTGAAAACAAGCAACGTTCTACAATGCTTCAATGTCTACCGAGGAGCAATAGGTCCAAAAGGGGAAAAGGGCCAGTTCATAATAAACCCGTGATATGGATTAAATTGACTGTCAAAATAAAAGCGATAACTAATGAGACACGATATTGATACAGAGTACAACAAACTACTACTGCAACACTTGATTTACCAAATTATGAGAAAAAAGTCAAAGTAGGCTGACTTCAAAACGAAATGTACAAAAAGGAGATAAGAAGGGCGATAAAGAAGGGTCGAGGCTTCACACCAGATGGTTTCAGGATTTTCTGTGGCAGTTTTTCACCTAATTAAGACATCCAAGCCATCTTTTAACTCAAAGAATTAGACTGGCATTCACAGTCAATGTGAGTGATGACAGCTTCCTCCAGCAATGTGACGCTGAAGTCACATTGCTGGAGCAATAGTATAATAAGAGAGTTCTCTACTATGTAAGGAAACTCTCAACAATGTTCTAAGCATTAGGACTTTGAGGAAAACACATTGATAGTTGTTTAGAAGAAGGAACCACAAATACGGATGAAGTGACCGACTTTGTGAACAATGAAATACCTACAAATGGGCAGATGCAAGACTGATTGCCCAAAATGAACATGAAACGTATCGATCTTTCAGTGAATATTTAATAAGTGCTTTATAAATGATGTATTAAACACATTATTTTGTATAGCAGTTTAATTTGTCTAGTCTCCTGACTTATTTATTAAAGATTCACTGTCAACAGTAGACGAGAAAAAACTGAATCAACAGATTTATACAGCATCTGATAAAATATAAACAATAAGGTGTCAGTGTCACACTCTAAGTAAGTTAATTACTCGATCAGTAATTAAATTGGTTAACTTAGCAACTCCGTAATGCATTGTGCATATTCCAAGTATATAGACTGAATTCCGATTTTTTTTTTAAATTCCATCTAATGTCCCTTAAACTGGCAGAAATTTGGATTTACCAGGACACAAGGTCACAATACAATAAATGCGCCGTATTATCGGGTTAAACGTGATTTATTTGAAATGCAAAGAGAACAGTTGAAAAAAAATGTGTTCAATCAATCAGCATCGGGGATTCTTGCTGGGGTTGGTAGATTACGCCGATGTGGTCGGCCACGATGTCAACACAGAACAGGGCGGGGTTACACAGCCGGTAATACTGCATATCGTCGATCCTTCCCATGAGAGGGTTCTGTCACACTGAACGTTAAAAACATTTAAAAAATTGAGCATTTTTTTATTCATCCCGCCTGGGGCTTCTCAACTCAGCCAGCCCAGGTCCTCTTCTTCATCCTCGTCCTCGCCGAACAGAGGAGCTGGTGGAGGGCGCCCCTTCAGGCTCTGGGAGAAGACCAGATTCAATGTTAACTACTGCCGACGTAAGGTTCTAGAGCTGATGAGCGCACACGGTGGAAAAATAATGAGCTTCAATGTTGCCCCCGCCCCCCAACACTAGGGGTGTAACGATATATGGCGGTACAGAAATGTGAGAATTGAGATTTAAATATTTGAAAGCTCCAATGATCCAAAACCCAAACAACTCTCAGACATAATTTGCGATTAAAACTATATGGGGCTTTTTTTCATGGTGTAAAATAGTCTCAGACTTTCCGGAAAAAAACTGATTTTCCAGAAGGAAGCAAATCTAAGTGACTGTTTTAATTAAACCTGGGCAGAGGCAAGTTTATCTTTGGATTAATAGACCAGCACCAAGACCTGGCAGAAGGAGCTGACTAGTCCTTCATTACCTTAGTCTGGGACCTCCTAGTCAAGAACTAATTAATCTTAAATTAAGCAACGTCTCAAAGGACTCTTAAAAATATGTTGACTGTATCGAGCCAAGTGTATCGTTACACCCCAACAAATAGCGACACATATTTAGGACTTAAAAGGGCAAATAACAAAATCACAAAAAAAGACAAAAAAAACAACAATTTAAGACGGCGGTAGTCGGACAGGGTTGGGGTTAGGGTTGGGGGTTGGAAGCGATTTAGAGACAATCTGAGAGGTGACTCTACAGATCCTTCCTTACCAGCTCATCCTCCTCTTCCTCGGTGGGGGGTGGCTGGGAGGGGTCGGCGGCGGTTGTGCTCCGTAAAAATGGCTCCTCTCTATTTTGCTCGCCGGATCCCTCGGCGGGAGTGAGAGAGCTGAGCGAGGGGTTTCGGTTGTGCAACATGTGAAGGGTGGGTGGGTGGGGGGTGGGAGAGAGAATAAAGAGAGAGGGTAAATAGAGAGCACAAGAGAAACAGATTCATAGAGGGAGTGAGTTGTAGGTATTGCATGCCCGTTAGTGAACGAAAAACAACAACAAAAAATAAAAACTGGGATGGCGGACGAAGTAACCAGGCTCACCTTGTAGCTTCGCCCGTGCTGCCCTGGGGGCACTTTTTGGGAGGCGGGGGCGGCGGCTCAGCTGGCGGTCCACCCATTTTACTGCCATCTTCTGGGGGCTCTTCCGCAGCCGCGGGGCTGTCACAATCGCTCGACTCGCTCGGAGCTTCCCATCCCGACTCCCGGAGCTCGGTGTCGACTGCTTCCTGATGAACGTCGTTGTGCTCCCCCTGCTGGAGGGAGGGCTGGTCGTCAGCCGCGGCCGGTTCCCGCTCCAATTTCGGTTTGGCCTGCTCCTCCGAAGACAACGAGACCCGTCCGTGTTGCTCTTCCCCCGCTGGCTCCGACTTGGCTCCCGGAACCAAATTCACCTGCTCTTCCGTCCCGTGGAGCTCTCTGTTCGGCTCTTCCGCACCGTGTTTCTCCGCGTCGCCCCCCTCATCCCCTCCTTCCTCCCTCTCTCCGTTTACTTGAGGGTTCCTTTCCTCGCTTCTCTCCTCCTCTTCCTCCTCCTCCATGTCTGCTTCGTCCATCTTTGTGGCGCTGAGCAGCTCGAGAGTGACGCTCTGCCAGCAAAATGAGAGGTCGCCAGGGAGAAGAAACCGGCGTTAGTTTTTGAAAGGGGTTTTCCAACACCGGACAAGATTATTTTTCATGAAAATAGTATGATGCATCATTTTATGTATATTGCTCACAAAAAAATGTAAAATCTTTCAAGTTCAAAAATAAATAAATTATTTCACAACTATTCCAGACTTGGAAGTGCTAATTTTATACTTTTTGTTTTTAAAGCGCATTATCTTTTTAATAGTTTCTAGTACTGGGGTTCCCAAAATTCTTTAAAATTAGGCCTACAATTAAATTTTAAATTAATTTCAAAATAAATGTAACATTTAATTAGATTTAAATGTAACACTTAATTTCATTTTAAGTTATCTTCATTTGAACCTTGAAGACAAAAGTGTGAAGTTAAAATAAATAGTTTGCGAGGTTAAATATAAATATTTAGTAAAAAAAGTACAAGTTAAAATATTTAAAGAAGTCAAACCAACAATAATAATTTTGCTGCAGCGCTCCATGCTATTACCTTAATGGTGCTGACAATCACCCCCAGCACCGCCTGCCCGCTGTACAACTCTGCCAGGTCAAACTGCCCTCGCAGAGAATGAAACACTCCATTCATCACTCGCTTCACCTGGAACACAGACCCAAACGACTATATAAATATAATAATAAATATAGCCGCAGGCAGCAATACACAGGGTGCAGTTTAGTCATGTTAGGTACTGTATGTCTTGAATCTTGAATTACAGGTTTTCTATGTTCCGGGGTTCCGTAATCTGAGGTTCCCGAATCTGTGTTCTGTAATTATATGCGGGGACATTTGGAGTGGACCACGGGATGCTCTCTATAATGAATGCAAATGCAAATGAATCTCGAATCTTGAATCTACAACAAATGATGACGTCACAAAGTGTCTCCACAACAACTTCTCTTGCTCCACCACCTGACTGTATGTGGATCAATTTGGATGAAATTTAAACCACGATATCAATGCAACATACCAATTCAAACGACACCTCGTATTCGTAGCTTCTGTCATTATTGGGTTCCGGATACTTTTGGCTGGGCTGGGCATTTGACCATGTCTGTGATATTGATCAAATTTGGTCGGTTTTTTAAGAAGTTCTGTCCCGTATGTGGATGGATTTGAATGAAACTTCAACCACGATGTGTTTGTGACATACAGGTTCAAACAAGATGTAAAACGTGTTTGTAGCTTCTGCCGATGTGTTCCAGAAAGTTTTAGACTTTCTAAATTCTGGGAATTTTCCCGGAACAATATCAATAGGGGTCCAGCCCGTAACAATAGGGAAATAGGACAATAACAACAAACATCTCAACATCTGATAATGCTTACATCTGTAACTGTGTGGAAATTGAATGGGGTTTAACAAGTTACTGCGTGGAAAAAGAGATAGTAGTTTCTATGTAATAGAGGGGGAAGAGATGGAGAGAGAGAGACAGATCACCTCTCCTGCAGTGTCTACCGGGAGCTGCTCCGCCAGCTTAGCCTCCGCTTCAGCCACCCGCCCCTCCAGCTCCTCCCTCGCGGCCACCGACTGCTTCTGTAAAGCTGCGTACTGTCGCAAAGCAGCGAGGCATCAATGACATGTGTGCACCTTTGGTTTTTAAGCTTTATAATAAGGTTAGATAGTAGTAAGTTACAGATAAGGTGAAATAAAAAAAACCCCTCATACCCTTCCCTGAAGGACAAGTAGCTTTGTCTCCGGAGCCTGTTGTTCCTCTGAGGCTCTGGACTGCTTCAGCACCGTGAGCTGCGGGCATCAGGGAAAGGGAGGAGGAGAGGGAGTTGAGTCATTGTGACTATATGGAGTGACTCCAGCAACGTCATCAACAACAGATGTTTCCAAATCATGAATAAATATATTCATGGGATCCTTCATCGTGCCGCGGGGTTCCGTGAGACTCTCCTGTCTATTTACGTGCCAGTGTCCACAGTGGAAAAGAGGAATTCCAGACAGTGATGCGCGGTGCCCGTGCACTTTGACCATGAGACTCGAGCATATCCACCACTTCACACGCTACGCCTCGTGTTTCTCACGCTGAGAATCCCAAAATAAGTAAATATATTTATATATATATACACACACACACACTTTTTTTAATCTACATATATATATTTCCTCACTTGCGCTTACTTGGTGCCCGTCACCAGTCGTGTGGTGGACAGAGATTCTTTCTGCACCCACTTTACGTGAACGCCCACGTGCAACTTAGTTGGAGTGGTATAAAGCCATCTGTGATGCGGCATAAAGGTTCACTGTTTCTCCAAAGAAAACAAATACAGTGTGTTTTAATTCAGTGGGTATTTATATTGTAGATGTATTTATTGTACCATGCCCCACGGGAACACTTCTCCATCACTCTCTTATACCCCAATATTTGGGCGAGACTGCATCTGTCCACAACATTTTTATTTTTTTTAACTCAACTGTATTAAGGGACTGTCCCGTTCCGTCCCATTACAAAAAAAACCCTGTGTGACCCCACTGTCCAGTGCTGTGTCACGCACGTCTCCCCATGGCTCTCCATTTCTATGGGACTTAATTTAGTAAAAACTAGATGTTATTGTGTAAATACTTTACCTGAAAATAATAAATCCTGCACTTCTGTAACAGGGACACGGCATTTGCCCCATTACATTACGTTCTATGTGCACGCATACCCCTCCCCCTCTCGATAGAATCGTAAATCGGCCATCGCTGACTGGAATTTTGCACGATCACTGAAGCACAGCTTCTGTAGAGAAACTTTTACCGGCGTCTTGCCCTCACCAATGCATTGTATGATACACTTGCCAGTGTAGTAGTTTCCATGTTTGCAGACATTTCACCAGATGTAGTATGTCTTCTGGGCACTTTTCGCATACTGTGGTTTCGGACATAATAAGCACTACCATGGGATATTAAATAGTATGATAATATGAGCAGTTTGTGAAGGCTGACCTCCTCCTGCAGCTGGGCGACCTTCTGCTCAAGGGCGTCCCTGTGTTCCGTCACTTCTGCCAGGGAGTTCCTGTGCTGCTCCCTGGCCGAGGCCACCGTCCGCTCACACCTCTCCTTCCACTCCTCCTCCAGCTCTGCCTGCAGCTGAGACAGCTGCAGACATGCACGCACACACACGCACACACACACACACACACACACACACACACACACACACACACACACACACACACCCTGTTTACACCTGGCATTAAAATGCGTCTTCACAAGTGCGTGATCACAAGTGGACAGCTCTAAGTACATGTGTGAACGCACCCAAGACACATTGAGGACGCATTGGCGACGTTGACACTGCAGGAATGAGTGGCTCAAATCACACGTTTTTTGGACTCTTTCGTGACCATCTGAACAGAACAAATCACATGAAATCTTATCTTTTCAATTCGGATTTGGGCACTTTCATATGTGGTCCTAAATCGGATACAGGTCTAATTATTTTTAGATCGGGGTGCAACTTGCGCACATGCGTGTTTTTATTTTAGATGTATTATATTTTACTAAATTTCCTCATTGAATCAAACAAAAAAAGCATTGTGCCTCTGTCTTGATTTAATGATTTCATCTGCGATTTCATCCCACGCCGTCCGACAACCGCCGGGCCGCGGACAGTGCCGCAGCCTGGCACTGTCCGCGGCCCGGCGGGGCATTTGCCTGCTGTGTTTACTTCCATATGACAGCATTCTGCATGTGACGTCTTTGTTATTTCTATGCATGCTGAATGGGAACAGCCAAACAAAAAAAATCTGATCTGAGCAAAACACTGAATCAAAATTGAGCACTAAGGTTTACAGTGTGCACATAGCATTGAGATACGATCGCTCAGACCACTTTCAGAGGTGGTCTGAGCCGCATATGGCCACATTGCTTTAGCAATGTGTACACTAATGTTTCCTGGGCCACACTGAAGAATTGCCTCCTCAACTGATGTCCTCTGCGTAAGTACTCATTTGTGCGCCAAGGGTTTCATATTAAAGTGTGAAACAACAAAAATAAGCCACAAAAACAGGCAAAATTGATTATTGTGGATGGAGTACACAGGAAACACGGTGTCTCTGATTTCTATTTGGGCCGAAGAATCTGTACAACGGAAACTGGAAGATTCATATTGCAAGAGGGCGATCTATGAGTACATTTGAAAAAAGCTGGAGGGGCAATCATGGCAGCAATGCCAACTAGGCTTGTGCCAGTTTGATCGTATATTGACGATCGAAGGGAGGATCGGCGATTGTTTTTTCCTAAATTGATATTAAGCTGACTTGAAATAATTTACTATCAGCACTAAGATGTTTTAACAATAATCTTGAGAATCTGCAGGAGTGCAGTACTCTTTTCCATGGATCTGACACTCTGCATCACCATTCTCCATATGCCTGCTCATCAAAACTTTGCTCTGTGCTCCATAAGAGTAGTTAACGTTATGGATATAATTTTGATATTAAAGATAATACTGTTAAATGGAACATGATGTGTCATGATAATGTCTCACCAAGCACAGACACACATACTTTTAAAAGGGAGTCGTTATTTGAATAGAGGAAACATTGTTATTTAATAGATGTTTTAATGTTTAATTATTTTTAATAAAATGGTCACTCTTTTATCAATTTTAATAAACATAACTTTAACTGTATTGCTTGCAGAAACCTTGAAGGCTTGATTATTTCAAAGCTCTGTCAGACGCTGAGCCACGCTCAATATTATTCAAAATATTTTTTTTTAAATTAAATTAATTAAATTCTAACGTAAAAAAAAAAAAAGATAAACAGAGAATAAATGATTTAATAAAACCAAATAAATCTACTACTACTACTGTGCGCCTTTCCACACTCCTCCGCAGGATCCAGCACTCCTGTTCCCTCCCTCCCCTCTATGGTTCCACTGCTCTGCGTGACATGGTTCTACCTCTCCCTCTCTCTTTCTCTGCCCTGTCTGAGCTGATGTTAAATGAGAGTTGACAGGACAAAATCAAAATCAAGGGATAAGCATCCATTCACATTCCCCTCCTACTCCTGCCGCCCCCTGGCAATCGGATCGCACATATCGGCGACGTTGAGTAGCCACGATTGCAAGATATGAAAATAGAAATGATCGCCCAAGCCTAATGCTAACATTAAACAAAACCCCACAAAAATGCTTTGCAAACGGAAATGATGTACATGTTTATTTGCATATAAAGTGGGGAAGTGAGACCCGATCACAAGTGGTTACTGGAGACCCGTTTTCCCAACGTATACAGCAAACCACAGATCATCATTGGGGACCTCAATAGCCACAGCACCCAGTGGGGCTACCCTGAAATGAACAAAGATGGAGAAGCAGTAGAGGACTGGATGGATACCAACCAACTAAGTCTTATCCATGACACCAAGCTACCACACTCGTTTTTCAGTGCTCGCTGGAAACATGGCTACAATCCAGACCTCACCATGGTCACAAGTAACATCGCTGGACTGTGTAAAAAGACTGTGCTGGACCCTATTCCATCAAGCCAACACCGTCCCATTGGGATCCAAATTAATGCAGCTGTAGTCCCAACCATCGTGTCCTCTAAAAGGCGTTTCAACTAGCTGGAAGAGAAAATCAAAAATATAATACGAGTTAGCAAGAACTACAACCAATTTGCTAACCTGGTGTTGAAAACTGCTCGGAAACACATCCCACGAGGCTCTAGAGAATATATACCTGGGCTTTCAAAGGACTGTGCAGGACTCTATGACAACTTTGAAGCAGATCCCTTCTCAAATGAAACATCTGCCCAAGCTGAGAAGGTGATGGAAAACATTGCCCAAGAGCGAAGCAAGACCTGGAATGCTCTTATTGAGTCCACAGACATGTCAAAAAAGAAAGAAAGCAAGAAAGCATGGACACTTATTCACAAGCTAGGGGGTGATCCTAAAGCAGCTCCTCAGCACCCAAAAGTCACTGCCAACCATGTTGCCAACCAATTGCTCTTGAATGGAAAGAGTGGAAAGAGAGGGGAAAAAAAACAAGCTGAACCGCAAGAAATACATCGAGGACCCTGCTTTTACAAGACAGCTTACTATGGAAGAGCTGGAAGGGGGAATCGCTACCCTCAAACCAGGAAAGGCAATCGGACTGGATAACATCGCAACCAAACAGATCAGGCACTTCGGTCACAAGGTAAAGACATGGCTTCTACAGCTTTACAATGAGTGATTAACAACACACAAACTCCCGAACATCTGGAAGAAAGCCCACATTATAGCACTGCTGAAACCTGGGAAGAATCCATCCGCTCCCAAGAACTTCAGACCAATCGCACTTTTGACCTACAAGCTTTTCGAACGTCTTGATCCTCAACAAAACTGGCACCTTTGTTGACGACACCTCATCCCTGAACAAGCAGGTTTCCGCCCTGGCAACTAGCTAAGTACTCAACCTCACTCAATACATCGAAGAGGGCTATGAGGAAGGGATGGTAACTGGTGTGGTGCTTGTCGACCTCTCAGCTGCTTATGACACAGTCAACCACAGACGTCTCCTCAGCAAGATCCTGGAGACCACAAGGGACATCCGTCTGACAGAACTGATCGAAAGCATGCTTGAAAACAGGAACTTTTTTGTTGAGCTTGGAGGAAAGAAAAGCAGGTGGCGAAGACTCAAGAATGGCCTTTCACAGGGAAGTGTGCTTGCACCACTTCTCTTTAACATCTACGCCAACGACCAACCTAAAAAGGGCAGACACTCGCCGCTTCATCTATGCAGACGACCTTGGCATAGGTGCACACCCTCAACGCTAGCCGCCTTATCACTGGCTGCCTAAAACCAACACCTACAGACCGGCTATGCATCCTGGCAGGCAAAGACTCACCAGAGATACAACGAAATGCAGCAAGCAAGAAAGAGCGGCAACAACAGTCCAATGATCAAAGACATCCTCTCTTCGGCCATGTGCCAGCCAAAAGCAGCCTTAAATCCAGGAAAAGTTTCCTTAAGAGCGTCCCACCTCTCAGAACACCGAGCGCAAGCAGTGAAAGAGTCACTCGGTGGGAAGAAAGACTCGACAACCTCCCACCAGAAACAACAATGGAGCTAAAGGCGAGCGAGGCACTGCCCCCTGGAGCAGACACCAACTACGCAGTGTGGAAATGCCTTAACAGACAAAGATCTGGTGTTGGACGTGCAAAAGCCACTCTTGCCAAATGGGGATACCTGTGTGTGACTGTGGCACTGGACCACAGACCATGGAGCACCTCCTGATATGTCCCCTGCTGGAACAGCCCTGCACAGCACGGACTTAGCAGAGTTTAACGAGAAGGGACAGCAATGTGTTCAGCTGTGGCTGAACCACATCTAGCCAAGCCTTGTAACTGACTGTTTTGTGGACACGACAAGAAGAACTCGAGACGCATTCTAATGCCAGGTGTGAACAGACTTCGTGACACTTGTAATCAGATAACCCAAGACGCATGTTAATGCCAGATGTAAACAAGACCACAGATTAGCAGGTTAATCGATTGCATCACCAATGCTGATTGGTTGACACAACAAGCTTGTGTAGTCCATTTTGTGTGCCATCAGGGAGTGCGTCACCTGTTCAGAAGTGGCGTTGCCGTTGCTGCTGCGGGCCTTGCGCAGCTGAGTGCGTAGGGTGTCCAGCTCTTGCTGACTGCTCCTGCGTAGCTCCTCCATCTCCTCGTCCCGACTCTGGCGCTCGGCTTGCCACTTCCTCTTCCTGTCCGATAGCATCTGGAACAGACCGAACATGGGGCTTGTGTGTTTTACAGTAGTCGAGCCAAGACTCCAAGGATGAATATGTGAAGGTCTTGGCTAATTAATTTTCTTTTTCCTCTTCAGTAACAGACATAAGTAATATATATTATGGGGCATACACATTTGATCAGATTACTGTTAATTTCCTTTTACAGTATGTTTCAATTCATATTGAAACTATTTCTATATTTAAAATGAAACTCAAAATTTGATAAGCACTCTATTTAAATTAAAAACAAGTATTAAAACAAGTATTTCACACCTCTGTATATAATGAAAGAGGTATGCTAAATGCTTTCCTCACTGCTAGCAGCGAGCAAGTAGGTGGTCTCAGATCACAGATTACCAGAGTGCGGCCTGAGTAACACTCACTCGTTCCAAACTCCCTTTATCCGTTCGCAAGTCCTGGAGCTCCTCTTCCATGTTGCTGATGCTCTGCTCCATATCCTTGCCTCTCTGCTTTTCTGTGCGGTGCTGTGTCTGCGCCGACTCGGCCACCTCCTTCAGCTCTAATGTGAAATCAAACCGGCACTGGTGATGTCAGTGTTCTATAGATCTGACCTTTATATTGCAGAGTAGAGTGAAGTAGAGTATAGGTGAAGGAACAGTCGAGATAGGTAAAGGAAGAAAATTGATGGTGTTTTATCTTTGGACCAAGATAAGGCTTTCGATCATGTTGACCACACGTTTTTATTTTACACCTCAAGGGCTTTCAGATTTGGGGAGAGTTTCTTGTCCTGGGTAGGATTACTGTATAATGGGGCATCATGCATAGTAAAGGTGGGAGGGGGTTTGAGCTGCCCAATTCCTGTCACAAGAGGAATAAGGCAGGGCTGCCCGATATCAGGTTGAGACTGAGGAATAAGATGATGGGAGTCTCCCTACACGGATTAACACAAAGCCCACATTTAGCCGTGTCAGCATATGCTGACAATGTAATTTCATCAAAAATTTAAATTATATAAATGTGTTGAATGAATGCATAAAAATGTAAGAAAAAGCCTCCTCAGCAAAGGTTAACTGGAGTAAGAGTGAGGCTTTTTTGATAGGACCATGGCAGGAACAGGGCTGTTCCCAATCTAGGTGGTCTCACGTGGGGAAGGGAAGGGTTGAAAGTCCTTGGTGTGTTTCTAAGAAGTAATGCATTTCAAATGAAGAACTGGGAGGGTGCAGCAGAGAGGGTGTGTGCCTAATTGTCTTAATAGAAATGGTTTCTACCCCAGTTGTCATATAGGGGGAGAGTTTTGGTTTCCAACAACTTTGCAGCAGAGAATGATAGTACTACCTCCACCTAGAGGCCTAAGCGAGGACATTCATAGGACGATTGTTGACCTTTTCTGGTCTGAGGAGCACTGGATCAAGGCATCTTCTCTGTACCTGCCAGTGGAAGGAGGTTGTGTCAAGCTTGGACATTTGATGAAAACATCAGTAGCTCACAAGAACAACCGGCGCCAGGTCCTCAAGACTGTTGGAGAGGATTGTGGAGTACGTCTGTGCGTCCCTGCCAGGGCCCCTCAGAGCGGTTGCTGAAAACTGCACTCTTTCTGACCAGTGGGATGATGAATATATGTGGCAGGAGGAGGTGGAAAGTTTTCTTTCCCTCACAAGCCCAGTGCTAGGGGTGTTGGAGTCACTCGGGAAGAAAGCTTCTCATTACACCTGCATTAATGCATGCACTGACACTCTCTGGCAGGGATGAAGGTGGCGGCGGATTTGCAGGTGCTTCACTTTTGAAGCACCAGCAAATCATTCATTTTATCTTTTTGTTTAGTTATAGGTTTTCCTATTTTTAATTCTGGTCTCTCTCTCTCTCTCAGTGGGTGCGTACGTTCTTTGTGTTAGTAGATTGCTTTGTTTTTGTGAGTCACTGTCAGCGTTATTTGTGTAGTTTGTTCGGGTCGTTGGAACGCCATCCGTCTTGCTCCGTCATGGAGTGAGAGTTGTGGCGGACCCCACCATGAATATGGAGGACATCCTGCTGGTGCTCAGAGAACAGATTGGATACAGTAATCTGGTCTATGCCTCCAAGTTGAATAAAGCTTTGGTGGCATTTGTTAAAGAGGAGTGCTATGTCTCCTCTCTGATTGAGAACAGTGTCTTTGGTGGTGACAGGTTCCTCGAAGTTTCCCCCCTGGCCGTCCCCTCCACCTGGATGACAGTGCCTGGGTGCCCTCCATTTGTCTCCAATGTGACGAGTGGTTTCTGCACCGTGGGTTTGGGATGTAAAAATGAAAAACTGATACACAACAATCCTTCCGGACGGAAGTGTTCATGATGTTAAATGTCCTGTCCGTGGATGTGTCATTTAAAATAAAGCATGGAAATTAGTATCATCAGGTTTATGCCAGCTCCGGGAGTCTGAAATGCTTTCTGTGTGGAGAGGGCGGACATAAGGGCATGGCCTGCCCGATCAGGCAGTGGGCTGATGGGGGCGCGGAGCCCGGCGTATGCATGTCCGATCCGGCCACGGGGGAAGGCACGAGTGGGGAGAATATGCCCACGGCCTCCGCTCCACCGAGTCCTGATCAATGTGAGACACCCAAAACTACAGTTAATGGCGAGACTGGTGTGAGTGCAGCAGGTGCTGCAGGAGTTGGGACGAAGGAACTGTCGGGGCTCGGCTCTGGTGGTGAGGAGCGGGCTGCGGAGCCCGGTTCCATCAGCACTGAGTGGAGCCTGGTTCCATCAGCACGGAGCGGGCTGCGGAGCCCGCCACAGTGTCCTGGTTGGCGGGGAAGGGGGCGACGGAGGGGGCGACGGAGGGCGCTCCTGGCGGCGTAGAGGGGCGGTGAAGCCCAGTCCCGACAGCGCGGAAGGGGCTGAGGAGCCTGGCAAAAGCGATCAGACCGACGGTGTTGCGGCAGAGAGGGCGCTGCCTTTCCCTGGAAATGTAAATAATGAGGAAATTGAGTCTGATTCAGACTCTCAGCATCCTTATGATGGTGCTGACGTGTACTCGGTTGAAGAAATAAATGTTTTTCTTGATTCCACATTTGGTAACTGAACATTTCGCTGATGCAGATATTTATGAGAACCGTGGCTATGCTGAGGAAGTCAACAGGAACAGACTTAAGTGAAAAAAAGAGATATTGCTGTGAGATATGTGAGGGCACTCAGAAAAGTGAGCATTGGAAAGAATGGAAAAGATTTCTTGAAATTTTGATGATTGTGGCTATCATTCATTCAGTGTCTCAGAAAATTTAAAATATTGTGAAAAAGTACAATATTGGAAAGTCATGGTGTCACACCATAATCAGCTAATTAACTCAAAACGCGTGACCGTTTTGAGTTAATTAGCTCCTGAGCCTGTCCAGAAGACAGTCATTGACACTCTCCACAAGGAGGGTAAGCCACAAAAGGTCATTGCTAAAGAAGCTGGTTGTTCACAGAGTGCTGTATCCAAGCATATTCATAGAAAGTTGAGTGGAAGGAAAAAGTGTGGTAGGAAAAGGTGCACCAGCAAAAGGGGTAACCGCAGCCTTGAGAGGATTGTCAAGCAAAATCCATTCAAGAATTTGGGGGAGCTTCACAAGCAGTGGACTGAGGCTGGAGTCAGCGCATCAAGAGCCACTAGGCACAGACGAATCCAAGGCATGGGCTACAAATGTCGCATTCCTCGTGTCAAGCCACTCCTGAACCAGAGACAATGTCAGAAGCGTTTTACCTGGGCTGTGGAGAAAAATAACTGGACTGTTGCTCAGTGGTCCAAAGTCCTCTTTTCAGATGAAAGTAAATTTTGCATGTCATTTGGAAATCGAGGTCCCAGAGTCTGGAGGAAAAGGGGGGGAGGCACAGAATCCACATTGCTTGAAGTCCAGTGTGAAGTTTCCACAGACAGTGATGATTTGGGCTGCCATGTCATCTGCTGGTGTTGGTCCACTGTGTTTTCTGAAGTCCACAGTCAACACAGCCATCTACCAGGAAATTTTAGAGCACTTCAAGCTTCCTTCTGCTGACAAGCTTTATGGAGATGCTGATTTCATTTTCCAGCAGGACTTGGCACCTGCCCACACTGCCAAAGGTACCAAAAGCTCGTTCAATGACCATGGTGTTACTGTGCTTGATTGGCCAGCAAACTGTTGGCTTCCATTACACCAGTGCCGCAGGATGATCGCCTCCATGCCACGCCGCATTGATGCAGTAATTCATGCAAAAGGAGGCCCAACCAAGTATTGAGTGCATTGAAATGAACATACTTTTCACAATCCTGACATTTCTGGTTAAAATATCCTTTTTTTTATTGATCTTATGTAATATTCTAATGTTCTGAGACACTGAATTTTGGGTTTTCATTATCTATAGCCACAATCATCAAAATTTCAAGAAATAAAGGTGAAATATTTAACTCTATGTGTAATGAATCTATATAATATATGGGTTTCACTTTTTGAAATGAGTGACAAAAAATATTGGAACTTTTTCATGATATTCTAATATTATGAGATGTACCTGTAAATGGAAATGGCTGCTACCCCAGTTGTCATTTAGGGGGAGGGTACTGGTTGCTAATAACTTGGTCACCTCGACCTTGTGGCACAGACTGACCCTTCTGCATCCATCCAGAGACCTGCTCGATGAGATCCAGAGGGCCATTGTGGAGTTTTTCTGTTGTGGTCAGCACTGGATCAGAGCAGCAGCCCTGTACCTACCAGTCCAGGCGGGGGGACATGGGCTGATAGACATCTCATCCAGGGTCACGGCTTTCCGGCTCCAGACGGCACAATGATTCCTGTACAATTTGGATCTCAATGGGCTGGACACAGCAAAGGTACAGCTCAGGAGGGCAGGGCACCTTTTTTATCATAACCATCTGTTCCTGCTGCCGACTGAGGAGATAGACCTGATGAGCCTGACTGCATTCTATCGGCCAGTGCTGCAGTCTTGGCGGGTCTTAAAGAGCTATAGAGACATAACCCCACCTCCCAGCAAGGCTGCCTCCTGACATTCAGAACTCCCAAGCTGGGGGAGTTCGAGGCAGTCAGTAAGAAAAACGTCTACTACACCTATGTTAAAGTGACACACTTACGCTCTCTGGCAGGGGTGGGAGTGTTGGGGTGGACCCCGTTCTTTGGCCCAGGAGCTTCCTCTAAACACTGGAGACTGCTGGAGAACCCTGTCAATCCTCCATAAACAAATGGACAGGCGACCTGCAGTGGAGGATTGTATACGGGGTGGTAGCTACAAACGGGTATCTGGCGCACATCCATCCCAGCACTGGGGTGAGATGCATCTTCTGCTCTGGCAGAGAAACTCTAGAGCATCTTTTTATTTTGTGTCCTTGGCTGCGGGGGCTGTTCTTTATTTTTTGGAGCGTGGCTTTCGGGGGCTGGGGGCGGTTTTTTATTTTACATTTTTTATCTTTGGCCCGCGTTAGAGTGTCAAACAAGTCTCTCCTTGTTGTTATAAACACTGTCGCGGTGGTGGACGAATTGGCCATTTGGAAGACCAGAAATAACGCTGTCCGAGTTCAGGGGTCAGTGGACCCAGGCCTGATGATGACTGGCCGGCTCTTGGCTCGCCTCAGGGTTGAGTTTGATTTTTATAAACTGATTGGACAATTTGACATTTTAAATGCATTTGGGGCCTTGGGGGCGGTACTCTGCTCTGTCCAGGATGATTGTTGCTCGCTCTCTCTCTCTCTCTCTCTGTCTCTCTCTCTCTCCCTCCCTCCCTCCCTCCCTCCCTCCAATTAGAGCCCGACCGATGCCAGATCTTTGGGTCCGAAGCCAATCCAACTTTTGGGGGGTCCTAGCTCATCGATTACCAATATTTTGTCAAGAGAAGAACTTAGATTTTATTAAACTTTCCATATTTGAGAACATTTCAATTTTAATAAAATAAACACACTTTTTTGGAAGTTTTCGGTAGATTAAAGAAATTTCAAAGATTACATCACATTTTTTTGTTTTCAAGTTTCCCATGAAGCAGCATGGCTTCCTGCTTTGACAGCCGTGTCTAAATGCAACTGTAAAACATAGATTTATAATGCCTAGTCGGACTTCTATACTTATGTTGGTGAGTAAATTAAAAGTAGTGTAAAACAGACAAGTACATGATCAATAATCAGTGCTTTTTTGTTTATTATACTTAATACTCGCACAGAAAGGCCTAGGTTCCAAAACATTATATGTTGTGAAGGATTTTTCCATTTGGTTGTGTGACCCATAAACAAGCAAGAAAGGTATATAAATAAATAAATAAATAAATAAATAAATAAATAGATTATTAAATATACATTAATAAACAAACCACTCCCACCTTCCAGATGGGCTTCCAGGGCAGCGATACACGTGATGTAGCCCCCATTGTCATGCAGGGCTGTGGTGAGTTTCCCCTCCAGCTCTGATGCCCTCTGCTGGTGAGACGTCGCCTCCAGCTGCAGCTGTGAGACACGCGCTGTGGACGCGGCAAGCTGCTCCGACAGGCACACCTGAGGGATGGGAAAGGGAGCATGGGAGGGAGAAAGAGTCTGTCTCACATACTGTACAAGGATGCTGCCCGTAACCTTGGTCAGGGAACATTTCCTCGTCGGTAGTGTCTTTTGTCCAAAGCGGACAAAACTAGCGAGGTGCCGTTGTGTGACCGGCCTTTTTAATATAGTCCCTCTGGTTGCCATGGTTGGTTCACGTCAACCAAGGCCACTTCAACTTTCTGCACAAATGACGGGTCCACTGCAGACAAAGACCTGTCAGTGCTACAACTACATTTTCAACATTCAACTCCTTCCATAGTTCTCAGTGTTCCCATTTCCTAGAATGTGCATTCTACATATAGGAGGTAATGCGAATGAGCCGCACCCAAATAATGGCATAAATGTCTGTGTGGTAAAAAATTTGAGTCGGGGAAACAACGGTGACCTCCCAGTTTGATACCATTTTCCTTTCGTGTCTGCAAGTCCGGTCTACGTGTAAGTTATAAGTCCAATCAGTGAGTTAGCAAGTTCTTTTTTGAGATCAACAGTTTCTAGGGAAGAGACGCAATGAGGACAATCAATACAACTTGTATGACTCAAAAACAAATACTATGGATAGATTTGATAAATAGATTCAGGAGTACACGTATATACCGATCCGCCACAACATTAAAACCACCTGACTAATATTGTGTAGTGCCCCTTGTGCCGCCAAAACAGTTCTGACCCGTCAAGGCATGGACTCCACAAGACCTCTGGAGGTGTCCTGTGGTATCTGGCACCAAGATGTTAGCAGCAGATCCTTTAAGTCCTGTAAGTTGTGAGGTGGGGCCCCCATGGATCACACTTTTTGTTCCAGCACATCCCATAGATGCTCGATCAGATTGAGATCTGGGGAATTTGGAGGCCAAGTGAACACCTTGAACTCTTTGTCATGTGCCTCGAACCATTCCTGAATAATATTTGCAGTGCGGCAGGGCCCATTGTTCTGCTGAGAGAGACCACTGCCATCAGGGAATACCGTTGCCATGTATATCATTTTGCTCAATTCCCTTATTGAATTAAACAAAAAAAGCACCAGGCGTAACAGGGACACTCTCTCAGTCAATCCAATCCCACCCCCCTATCAGCTACCACCACACATAGTATCTTAGTATCTGTATGTGCTTCTGTGGGAAACACTGTATACAACTAAAATTAAACCAGTTTTTGTAAACTAGACTTCCCCATGTTAACAACCCCCGCCCCTGCCCCCCGTCCCAGTCCCTCAACCCTTACCAGATGGAAAGTTTGGACAAAAACATTGACCACTTGGATGTGGGATGAATGACATTGACACTACCTGGGCCCAAACGGCTAGGCCCTGCAAGTGGAGGAAGAGCAGCGGGATGAGCCATAATGAAGATGGAAAAAAGTAAGAAAAAGAGAGAAGGGGGGGGGGGTTAAAGGGGGGTTAAAAAAAAAAGAAAAGTTGATTAAAAATGTCAGTAAAATGTGATTTCAAGCGTAATAGGTGCTGGTGGATGACTGATCAGATCTGAGGTCAAATAGTGTTTGCAGTTTTATCAACCTGCAGGGTGGTACACCAGAAAGAACCATTAAAGGGATACTCCAGTTATTCGGGGGGGGGAATTATTTGTCTATCTTACTCAGATTCAGAAGAGAAGGCCAATACCAATTTCATCCCTGTGTGTCCAGTACCAAAACATTGATTGCTCTATGCTAACTGTGGTAGTTCTATGCTCTTTAACAGAAGCTTAGCTAGTTTATTCCACCTGCTGCCTTGCCTTGAGCTAACACGGTTAGCATGTCAGTTATCTCTGTCATTATCTCTGTTCTGGACATACAAGGATGAAATTGGTGTCAACTTTTTGTTTGACTCTGGGTAAGATAGACAAAAAGCGACTTTTCCCTGAAAGCTGAAGTATCCCTTTAAGGGAAGAGAGTCAGGTGCAAAGGAACTTAGAAATATTGGCTTTGGAAGAGTTCTGTGAATTACTTTTGGAACGCACTCAGGAAACACTTCCCATTGCGCATACTGACAACGTTCTTCATCAGTTCTTCAACACTTTATACACTTTAAGTTGATGCTATTCAGCAAGAAGGACGAATCGGATCAGGTTCAATACCATAACGCTGAATGGGGAGCGGTATTTCTCAACCCGTACCTTAACGTCACTCTTAAACGTTCTTGAAGAATAAAAGTCACCACAAACACTATTTGAACTGTGTCTGGTGGTGACACGAAGAGAAAGACAAGAAAAGAACAAGATAGAACAGACAGAAGATAGAAAACAGGCTCACCTGGCCCGAGCCCAGGTCTTGAGGCAAAGCATGCTGGGAAGACAGAGCAGTCAAGGCTAGAACTCCCTTAGAGCAACACAGCAGTGCAAACAATCAGGTCGGGGTTGGCAGAGAGCACCGTGGCCGTTAAGAGTTAAACAGGTTAAACAGCAACAGAAAATATAACTAAGTAAAATAAATGCTGAATGAAAGCTGAGGGATGATCTTCACACCGTTCCCGATCCGTCATCTTGGAATACAATGCTGTGACGCCTGTGATCACGCGTGGGGTAAAAAAGTGGCACAGCAACTTACTAAAGCTTGCTGCACAAAGCTCAACGCACCTTGTCCTGCTCCGCCTGGAGAAGGCGCGTGTGACTCTGTTCGCTGGAGGACTTTAGAGAGTCATTCCTCTGCTCCAACAGCAGATTGCTCTGCTCCATGGACCTGGGGGGGGGGGCAAGAGGTCATTTTCTAGGTCCAGCAGCACATTTTTGTTTTAATGATCCAAATGAAAGATCAAATTTTCTTTGCATTTTGGCTTCAGTTTATTTTCTTAAGCTCTCGACCATTTCCATTTTTGTTTTTAAATTTTTAACTTATTTGGTAAAATTAAATACAAATGGTTCTTAGAGAGAGAGCAACAGATTATTTATAAATGCTGGACATTCAGATAATGCGGAAGAAAAATGACATGTCATATATAATGTCATAAACAACATAAATGTTCAGTCAATTTTGGAAATCTGTGTTATATGATCCAGGCTTCCATTCTGCGACCATTTAGTCACATTTTGCGACCATTTTTGAGGACAGTGCTACTAAATTTTATAACTACGATCACCAGCGCGACTTTATTTTTATTTTTTTAATCATCATCCTATATGATGATTTTTTTTTGTCAGTGTGCATTACAATAACAGAATAAAACAAATATAACTTCATAAAATGCACAGGGATAATATTACAATGGGGAATTATAAATAAGCCCCCCTCGCAATATTGATTTTCTTTTTTGACGATTTAAAATGGGTAAAATTGTATTTGATTTTAGAGCTGCCCGGTATCACTATGGCAAGAGTTCGATTGTTATCTACTGGACCAAATTGCAACGCAGATTTTGGTGCCTCATTTGGGTGCCATGCTCGAGCTGCCGATTGAAATATCTGCCCTCCGGTGCTCCAAAACCGCCACACGTGCCTTCACTAAACTTAATCGTTTGGAGCGCGCCGCTTGAAACCCTCTGTATATCCTCTGGATATATTTGGCAGCAAGTGAACAAACAGGCAGTTCTTGAAGTTGATGTGTTGGAAGCAGGAAAAACCGAAAAACATAGGATCTGAGCGACTTTGACAGGGGCCAAATTATTATGGCTAGACGACTGGGTCAGAGCATTCCCAAAACGGCAGCTCTTGTGGGGGATTCCTGGTATGTAGTGGTCCAAGCAAGGACAACTGGTGAACCGGCGACAGGGTCATGGGCGCCCAAGGCTCACTGATGCACGTGGGGAGTCAAGTCTAGCCCCTCCGGTTCAAACCCACAGAAGAACTACTGTTGCACAAATTGCTGAAAAAGTTAATGCTGGCTAGGATAGAAAGTTGTCAGAACAAACAGTGCATGGCAGCTTGCTGCGTATTGGGCTGCGTAGCAGCAGACAGGTCAGAGCGCCCATGAGTACCCCTGTCAACTACCGGAAGCACCTACAACGGGCACGTGAGCGTCAGAACTGGTCCAAGGTGGAAGAAGGTGGCTTGGTGTGATGTATCACGTTTCCTTTCACGTCATGTGGATGGCCGGGTGAGTGCGTCGTTTACCTGGGAAAGATATGACACCAGGATGCACTATGGGAAGGCAGCAAGCCGTTGGAGGCAGCATGATGGCAATGTTCTGCCGGGAAAACTTGGGTCCTGGCATTCATGTGGATGTTACTTTGACACGTACCACCTTCCTAAACATTGTTAGGCAGGTCAGAGCAGTTTTGGTGGCACGAGGGGGCCCCGTGGCGGTTTTAATCTTGTGGCTGAGCAGTGTACATATCTGTATATATTAGAACTGTGAATAGATGAAAAAAATGAATTAATTTGGTCTGATTAATCGGCTTGTAACCATCAATATTTAAACCTAGAAATTTACCATACCAAATTAATCATTAAATCACCAAATTAATGTTGAATCAACTCACATGAAGTATATGTGAGCCACCGCAGATTTTGGGTACATTTGATACCGTTTGACTTTTTCCACATCATTTGAAAGTGAAGAATCAGAGCTTCAAAACAAGGAGTCATTTGTGTGAATCAAGCAAATATTTTTAAAGCTATGGCTTGTTAATGACGAGGGTGCAGCAAACTGTGTTTCTGAGCTTATCACCCTCAAAATTTCCCCAATACTTGGATCCATTCAGCCAGCTCCCAGAATGAACAACAATGGCACATGGCTACTTGCCACATGGCCCCTTGACACCCTGCTGAATGGGGCAATCTCGGCATTGTTCTTGTGTTTATAAAGAATGTTGAACAGCGTCCACGACACACGTCTTTGTTTATGAAAAAGCTTTTATTTAACAGAGTAAGAATATACATGTTTTATAAAAGTGGAATTATTTAGGAGCTTGAAAAAAGTGCGGTGCAAAATGTACAGTCTGTCAATAATATTAGTCTCTGAATATTAACCTCGGTGTGTCATTTAATATATAAATGTGCGTATGCCAAATATCGTAAAAGTTCTTGGAGTTATTATGTGGGCTAACCCCAACCCCATCACATTTTGTAGGAAATATGCAAATCAATTTGTTAGCTTACGGCCTATAACAGGATGGCACCGTTGTGATAAAATGATAATACTCGTGAAGTGAAACAAAGCTATGCAGATTTGTACACCATCCACACCATCATGAGTACTGGGTCCACTGCATCGTTCTTTTGGTTGGCGTTTTCTTATTGCCTGAAGTCCTTCCACTGTGTCTCCCATTGCAGAATATCTGTCCCATGATAAAAATGTCTGTTTCCTGCTTTGTTGAGGCTACTATCATGTAGGGTGATCTATCGATAAAATCAGGATCCAGCTTCTTTGTACATGATTCCTAGGCAAGCCTGCCATTTTCTTTTCGCCCCTGGCCGCATTTGCAGGGCAACTTGAGAATCTTGTCCACTGCTACTTGTTCATAATCTGCATCACCAACCTCAACGGACTTCATCACGTCATCAACTTCTTGTACGGTGTATCATCGGTCTCCTCCGGTGGTTCTTGAAAATATTCCGATTTATTGTCACATTCAGGTAGAAATCCGCTGTTTGAAATGTTCTCCAAGTCCAGGATAAAGCCGACATCAGATTCAGCATCGCTGTCGTTGTCGGCATCACTGTTGTAGAACTTACTATCATCGCGGAAAATGTAGCCCAGTATGAGCTGCTTACACTGACTTGGATCTATCGCACTGGTCAGTTAAAGGTCCGCAAAATGGGCTTCTGCCACCCGCTTCTCGTAATCTGCAGCATGAAAGTTTTCACAGACAAGTGAAACCTAAGGCTTCTTGTCTTCTGTTTACAGAAGTGAAGTCAGCTTTTCTTCTTCCTGGGTTTTGTAACCTACACAATAATGTATCCGGGTGTGTGTAAAACACTTCAGATTTAAAGGTTGAACTCTATCAAGACGGTTTCACATTGTGACTTCACATCACATGACTTTATGGAGGAATGATTTTCACCTGGACGGTCACTGTGTTTCCCCATGTAATCTAACAGGAATTTAACTTGAAGGTTTAACATTAATCTGCTATTTATAAATCAAACTCGGTTTTGAAAATACGTTGAGAGATAAAAAGAAATATAACAAAGGAACACGAACCTGGAAGAATCTAATTTTCCTTCTAGAAAGCCTTTTTTTAGAAAGCTTTTTTTAGAAATGCGCGACAATACGGGTTTCGCTGAGGTGGGTCACATATTCTGAATCAATATATATTATTTAAGGGCAGGTTTTTAGTTTTTTTCCCAATCAGTCACAGTAGAGTAGACCACCATGGGAGCCTACCTCTGGTTCTGGTTGATGAGCTCGCCAATCTTACGGTTCTGCTCCTCGATGCGGGAGCTCTTCTCGAAGACCTCTTTCTTTAGGCACTCGTTTTCCTGGAAGGAAGCGGGATGGGTTTCAGAACACAAACAGTGACCTCAATCCACTAAATTCTCTAAAGTCAAGACAAGTGGTTTTCAACCAGGGGTCTGTGACCTCTTGGGGTTCTGTGGAGGTATTGCAGGGGGTCCGACAATTTTTTTGTTGTAAAAATCTTTGTGAAACTTAGAAAAATGTATTTTAGACAAAATAAAATAATACTGACTAAACTCCAACCATGAACACTAGACATCAGAATTTTTTTTAATTCAGCAATCACACCACACTGTCCTGCGCAGCACATACTATTGTTCAGCTGGGGATCCATTGCCGAGCTCAGTCTCTCCAAGACCATCGCTTAGTTTTTTTGTGTTTTTAGTTTCATACAAGCAGGAAACTTACGGAAATAAATCTAAATTTAGATTTATTTCCGGCTGGTCTGGCGGGAACGGTCTTGTGCAGCAAAAATAGACCAAAAAAAGCAATGCCTGGGACTCAGGCATGGCGATCAGCTCGGCAGCCTCATCCGGTGGACATTAGGGCAGGCCCGGCGCCAGGATCGTTTGACTGAGGGGGCAGTTAAAATGCAAATGGGGCAAATCTTTTTATAGGGCCGTAGGAGTGATTTTGTTCTTTGCTATTAATATTTTATCTTAAATATAATTCTTTATAACATTTTGACATTTGAGGGTGGACCAGCCGCCAGCAGGATAGGGGTTCAAATAAGCAGGCACAGCCCCGTCGGGCCCACCCCTAACGCCAGGCCTGCATTATGTTTACGAAATAAAATCATCTTAATCTAACTAATCTAATCTAACACACAGGGACCGTAAGCATCATAATTGAGTATAGAAATAGGTCAATAAGGCTTTATAAATATGTTATTATAGGTCAGGCATAAAATGCAACATGTAATTTTATAGAAAAAAAGGATCTAGGTTCTGTTCTGTTTCTCTATCCACCAAGGGGTCCTTAGGCTGAAAAAGTTTGAAGACCCCTGGTCTAGACTAAAACTGAAGTCATTATAATTTTTGGCTTAAAGTTCTCAAGTCTCTCTTTTTTATAAACAATGTACCTGAAAGGTCCTCTGGATGCCGTGCATAATCATGGAGGTTTCCATTGAAATGCCAGACAGGCCCATAGACAGATTTCCCTGCCTCTGAAGGTCATCCATCTGTTTGGGGGGTAAAAAAGCAGCTTTAAACAGCCTTTCATCTCCTCAAAGTGTCCAGGTGTATATATATTTTCTTGCTTATTGATAATAATAATAATAACAACAACAACAACAACAACAATAATAATAATAATAATAATAACCTTTGAGACCAACTGGTCCACTTTATCGCCTACTTTTCCGACAGCCAATCGGATTTCCGTGCTGTGCTGGCGGGCCTCGGTCATCAGGAAGGAAGTGACATCGCCAGAACCTTTGTTACAATACAAGTGGAGAGCAATTCCTATTCCCTTAGAAATTATATTCTGCAGCCAGGCTGCGTACTAAATGGTGTACTATTTACTCCATGATCATCTAGCATACTTTCGTATGGGAGTAACAAGAAGCTTCTTGGACATACTAAATTGTCATATAGAAACCTTAAACGGCGTCTTGCCCTCACAATGCATTGTGGGATAAGCTTGCCAGCGTAATATGAATTGTTTGCAAATTTTATATATATGATATAAATTTATATATGCAGATATTTCACCTGATATAATACGCCATCCTGGTGATTTTTTCATACTATTCGAGCATACTATGGTTTCAGACATTTTAAAACACTAATTTGGACACACAGCCGTCTTCCAATGACGTGACGGAACTTAAGACTAAGAATGGAATTGGATAGTGAACTTCAACGAGGCAATATTCAAAGCAAAAACAAAGCAATAGTCCTTCAAGCATACATCTATAGATTGCAGTTGAGAGCAGAGTTAATCTTTTATGCTTTGTTGGCAGTGTCATTACGGTAATTTCCTTGAATTTAGAGTCATGCAGCCTTAAATTGTCTTACTGTTTTAAAATGAGTTGTATGCGGCACTTACTGACATAGGGCACTGTCTGCGCAGGGTACACGTGGCTCACAGGCTGCAGCTGGGAGGAGACCATGGAGGTTGGGGCTGTGTAGGAGTAGGGCTGCAAAGCAACACAAGAAAGCTTGTAGTATCAAGACCAACCGCAGACCATCCAGTTATTTGTACAGAGGACGAGGAGTGTCTATGTGTGTGTTAGAAAAGTCTCACCCGAAAGGCATGGGAGGTGGTCGGTATCCCAGGATGCTGCGGGGCAATGGCTGTCATGGCAGGTATCATGGCAGATGGCTGGGCTGCGGGAGGGTGAGAAGTTTAATCAGCAACAGGTACATTTCTGTTGAGTTACATTAGTGTATTTACAGTATAATTTAGGTTCAGTTACCATTATTGTAATTACGGTAATATTTCCAGTAGATCATATATGACAGAGAGAGAGGGAGAGAGAGAGAGACACACACAGACAGACAGACAGACAGACAGACAGACAGACAGACAGACAGACAGACAGAGACCTTGTGCCGATCCAGGGGCAGCCGCAGAAATCTGCACCGGGGAGGAAGTGGTGTGTCTCTCCTTCGTACGGGAAGCGCTGGTGTCCTGTGAGGGGATACCCGAGCATTGAACGGACCCAACAATGTGTGTGTGTGTTTATAAACACCTTCCGTCTACTCCTTTAAAAAAATAATAATAAATAAATAATGAGCTGGATGAGCTTAAAAACAAGAATCCATCTAACCTCTAACTCAGAATCGCTGGATTCCGGTTGCCCAGCAACGCCCGTCAGAAAAGGTAACATAGGCTGACCCATCTTTGCCATGCGAGAGATGAGCTTGGCTTTGGTCACGTCTGGATTCTGGGGGGGGGGGGTATTTTTGGGAATCCGGGTTGAGAGTATTGTTGAGACCCAGGATGGTTGAACTGGCTTCAACCATCTCACTTACAATGCTTCATTAAAATAAGGGTGCACTTACTGCTAGTTGTTCACTGAGGGAGTTTGACTTTATGCGTGGAGCTGGTTCTCTGGAGAGAGAAAAAAAATAAAAATAACATGTATCATGTATCACCATAGCGACGTTCAATCAGATTAATCGATACATAAGAGTCTAAAAAGTTCACAAAGCAACACAGAGTTCTCGAAGAATAGGATTTGTTTTCTTGGAAAGCTTCCCTCCATTTTAGCGTGCTGGATGTCTGGCTCAGCAGGTCAAGGCATACTCCGTATTTGGAGCAAAGTGAAAGACACAACTTTATAGGAATTCCCAAATCTACGTAGATGCAGTGGTATCAAATGGGTTAACAAAATCCCATTTTAGTATTGTCTGCAGGAACGCACAAACACAACAATAACAGCTATCCCAAGTACATAGCAAAGTTCACCTCCCCTCCAATTCCCCTCGCAGTGTCCCTAACTGGTACTGCAATTGCAGTTAGGGCTTACTGGTCAGTCAGCAACTCATAGTTCCTTCCAACCATAGTATTTCTCCAGGCTATTTCACAAGATGTAAGTTAACACAGCTTTGACAAAATATCTGAGGCTTTGCCACTCACCCTGGTCTGCCGGGGCCAGATGTGGAGGCTTGGGCCGTGATCTCTGGGGCCAGGTTCTCTGTACTGGGAGCAGGTGAGGGGGCCGCACTTATGTCCCTGGAGCCGCCGCTGGCTTGGTCTGACCCGCTGTCCTTGGAAAACCTCACCTGTTGCCCAAAAACAAAGTTGAAATTAAAGCAGGTAAACCAACTTCGGATTTTCTCTCTGAATACAGTGGAATTCACATTTTCTACATTTTTTATTTGTCATCTAAATTGATTTTTCAGTACAATTTATCACATGGTTTACGAATAAGCCAGTGTTTTTCGGATATGAAAAGAAAGTGTAATTTCCATAAATAGAACAAACAGAACAAGAACAGAACAAATGTAAAGAAGTTCTACCACAGTGAAGACTAATAACGTTATTCCTATTAGCATATGAATAACCTAATTGCGAAAATATATACATATATTTTTCAACCTACACAACATCGAAGACAAACAGCATGTTTCTAAGGTACCTACCCGCTTGAGTTCAGCCTCAAAGATCAGGGTGCTGTTAGCAGGGATGCGGTTGGCCATTCCTTTGGAGCCGTAGGCCAAAGCAGGCGGGATCACCATGAGTCGACGGCCGGCCTTCTTCATGCCCACCATCCCTTCTTCCCAGCCCTGGGAATTCACAGGAAGTGAGAGAGCAAAAAAATTAGGATGAGCAGGCCCTTTTTCACCCTATTAGAAGGAAAGCATGCTGTGATCTCAGGGTAGCATGCTGTGATCTCGCAAGAAGACGGAAGTGAGTACAGATCCAATTGCAAAATATTTTTAGCAAAAATATATTTTGCGAATTGCAATACATTTTTATATAAAAAGAAAAAAAAAACTGCGTGAAACCAAAGTGGAGGACCTCGAGGATTATATAGATTATAATTATAACCAGTACATTATGGAAGAGGACCAGGACCAGAACAATGCAGCGAAAAGGAAGAAGGCAGACTCAACCACCAACACTGACGATCTAATATCCACCACTGTAGAGGTTAGTGTTTTGGATGAGATTATCAAAAAGTTGGACATCTTGGTCAACTTCTCCAAGACATTTCCGAGATCAAACCCAACCTTGATTTCCTGCACCGCACCGTCAGCGATAAGCAGAAAGACAACGCAGAACTAATAACCTCTGCGAAACATCTCATAACGGAGATGGAAGTTGTAAAAAAATTTAATTAAATAATGAAAGCGACTATCCTGGATATCCAATCCAAAAGTATGCGGGACAACATCATCTTTTGTGGGAACCCAGAGAACACCGAGTCCGCAGAAAACATGGTAAAAGACTTCCTCCACACCGCCCTGAAACTCCCATAGGACACCATGAAGCAGATCACCTTCCACCGGATTCACTGACTGGGACATTGCGTGGGGAACGGTCTCCTCTCCATCATTGGTAAGTTTGAACACTTCAAGCACAAGGAGCTGGTTAAAAGCAAAGGAAGAGAACTGAAAGGGACAATGCTGGGCATGAACAACCAATTCCCCCGGAAGATCAACGACCAACGTAGTGCTGTACCCCATCCTGAAGGAGAACCGGCAGAAGGGTAAACCGGTATCGCTGGTTTTTGATAAACTTTATAGAGACGGTCTGTTATTCCGAGAGTCTTCCACCACACCCTGGTTATTCTGATAATTATTGATGTATTGTGGTACTTGTATGTGCGAAATGTAGAAATTAGCATCCTATCTGTCAGGATAGAAAATAATACTCACTCTTAACATCTCACCTTCTACATGCCTCTCTCCCTGCTTTTCTCATCAAATCTGTCTCTCATTATATGCAAGTCTCTAACTCTGCAATGTTCTATGTTTATCTTTGTCTATTTGTCATTTGTACATACAGTATGTATCCCTACAAACTTCCTGTAATACTAGGATGGCAAAAAGGAATGTAAAGGAGGAAAACTCAGACTTATCTATGGGAAAACATGGGTACGGTAGTATAGCTATTGCCTTGGTAGCACTGTTCTGGTGCATGGGAAACCTACAAATCCACATCCATCACCCGGTAACTACCCTCAATGACGTGATTGATTGATGAATCCAAGCTTCTGTCTACTGCAAGAAACTCACCTCACTGCATCGGAGCACCTAAAACTCAAAGCTAAATGGGTTAATCAGATGTTTTCTACATCATAAAACTCAGAAAAAGAGGTGTTCCTATATTGATCAATAAAAGTATCCCATATCAGAATTAAGGGCATTACATAATGATTGACAGAATTTTAGATAACATAAAATTAACCATAGCTAGTATTTATGGCCCGAATTGAGGACAACCCAAGTGTCTTTCACAATATATTTTCAGAACCCTTAGAGTTCTCTGACGCTATTACGATACTGGGAGGGGACTTCAACACAGTACTTGATCCAAGTTTAGACCGTTCATAAACCAGAAATAATTACAAGCCCTGGCGTTCATCAAAAACTATAAAACAATATATGAGTGATCTTGCTCTTGGCGATTGTTTGGCGATCAAATGATCCACATAATAGAGAATACTCACCACCGCACAAAAGCTTCTCTAAAATTAACATTTTCTTGACAAGTAACTCTGTAATGTCCAAAATCACTATCTCCAAACAAATTCACCCCAATCTGGCACAACCCTGGTTTTCTGGTTAAAAACAGACCAATAAACTTCAGGTCTTGGAGAGGCAAGGAATTACTCATCTGGAACACATTTTTGAAAACAATTTGTTTATATCCTTCCCCACCTTATCCAAAGGTATAATATTGGTGGCCACAGCTTCCTTAAATTCCAGCAGTCTCTAAAAGTTAAAATCAAGTTGACGAACAACATCCTACAACTACCACCGATGATTGAACATCTTACTCATAGAGGTCATTTAAAAAATAAATTTTCCAGAATATACAAACTGTTATTAAAAACAGATGACACTTTTCCACTGTTCCATTAATACCAGAGATGACTACTTTCGTGTCATCTGGCTCTGCCCACCTATCCAAACATTCTGGACCAACATCACCAAGAAGCTATCAACCATTCTGGGTTACAGCATTCCAGTCTCCCCGTCTGTATGTCTCCTCGGTGACCTCTCCTCAGTTGACCCACCACCAACCCAGTAGGGGGTCTTGCCGGGGCTGGTTAGGCGTTCTGTCTGGTCCTGTGACCCGGGCGGGGACCTGAGTCTGGATGGGTGTGCTCGGCGCAGGGCTCCACATGTGGTTTCCTTTGGTGGGGGGTGGACTCCTGTCGTCGCACCGGGCCGCCTGGGTACCTATCCTCTGGCGCTCTCGGTGCGCGTGCGTGGCGCCCAGGGGCTGACCAGGGGCGGAAGCACTTGGCGAGCCGCTCTGTGCCCTTGGCTGGTTGCTGTAGGTTGGGTGCCTCGGGTACGGGAGGTGGCGGGGATCCACCGGGTGCGAGTAATTCATGCTCAACTTGCTTGGATGACTCGCATGGAGTTTGCTCTGCGGGCTTCTGGCTTCTCTGGGGGCAGGGTGCTCAGGGCTTTCCTGCAGCCGTGGGGTGTCTATACGGCTGCGGGACTCAGGGGTGGCTTCCGGGCCCTTCCGCTGCTTGGAGGCGCAATGACATAATACCGACCTTATACACCAGAACCAGTTGGGATAAGTTCTGTACACTCACCGGTGGACTGGTGGACCAAATTAACTCGATACATATTGTCGTCCAATGTTTGTTTTGCCGTGTACATGTTGCTGTTCGATTCTATGTTTGTTTGTCTCACCCTTGGTGATTCTCCCCGTCTTGGAGTATTGATTATTGTTTATAGACCCAAATATGGTGACATAGTTCACAAAAGAGCAAAAAAAGTGTTCTCTTGTCATCTTATAGATCATCCACAGGACAGAGTTATTGCATCAGTTCTTGATGATTTAAGAATAAATAAAGAGTTGCATTGCAAGTTGAGAAGTTGAACTCCACTTGCAAACTAACTCTGTCCTCGATTAAATAGCATACAAATACTCCATATTGTATGCCCAGCATGTTGACAGCATGAGGAAAAAAATTACCACCATCATAAAAAACACAAAAATGATATACAAAAATAAACGTACTTTTATCACTTTCCCCGCTCCGAGTTTCATTCGCAGCAGTCTGTCCTTATTCACGTTTGAGTCAAACACCTGTGAAAGGGAAATTCAAGAGTTAAAACACTATGTAACTTTTTTACCTTAAAATAACAGCAAAATTCTTTTGACGGTACACAGACTTGTGATATGGAGAATGCCACCTCTTTCATTCCCACCCACCCCCGAACGCCTGTTCTTGCACGGTCACTTCTGTGTTTGGGTACAAAACCGTGGTAAAAGTGCGTTACGCTTTACAGCACTACGTCACTTCCTTGATGTTTGGTAATTTCGTTTTTTTTTCCTGGTATAATTTTTTTTTTTTTAAACGATAAATTATAAACTCACCGGTCAAAATGTCCGGTAAAAATGCTCATACAAAACATAGCCGCTCCACCTCCCTGACGGCGTAGGCGAGACGGGCCAGTGGTGCAGCTGGCACCCACACCTCATCTGGTACTTACACCGGTAGCAGAGGGCCGATCTCCGTGCCCTCTCTCACCACGGCTCCCTTGGAGCCTCTCTCCCCACAGCTACTGGGGAGCTGTGGACTGAGTGCTCGCTGAAGTGGTGAGGTCCATGCAGGTGTACCTAGTTTTCCATTATATTTGCATTTGTAACATAGACTGTTGAAACATGACTGATAAAGTTCAAATTTGTCTGGTAAAATAAATTATTTTTGGGTACTGGGCCAAGTTTTACAACAGTGGTGTAAAAGTGCAGTTGCACTCAGAAACTGTAGGGACGCCAATCCCAAATACCAAAAGTTACATAGTACTACTTTAAGCTGAGGTATTTTTTAGCATTTATTATTATTATTTTTATTAATAAAACTATGTTAATTTTAATACAACCTGACCTGTCCGATGGTGTTGTTCTGGAGGAGCCAGCCCGTGTAAGCCACCTCCAGGGAGTCTCCGTTCTCCACAGACTGGCCCTCCCCCAGACTTATGTCCTGGGACACCGTGGCGTCCAAGCCTGGGACGCTGTTGGCCTTGGCCAGACACACCTGAGATGAGTTGAGAAAAGTTTATTGTCTGTTTTGGGGAGTTTGCCTCACACAATTCAAGTATAGAGCTCAACAGTGATTTTCCAGAAGTTAAAATCCCATTCATATTCTGATTTTGATTATGAGCCACAATGTCTTAGCCCTCCAAGGTGGACTTACTACGGATTATGAGATGGTAAAACAATGGTATATGCTCCTGTAGAGGCCACAAGTCCATATGATATCAACCTTGCTGATTCTTGTTCTAAGAAGAGCATGTTTTATTTGCGATGGAGAAGTGCTACACTACCCACAATCCTAAAGTGTAACAGCGAAGCCTCTCATTGGTGGAGCTCGCTGTTACCATGGAAATGTTTACCGCAACTCGCAGTGATGTTTAATGTCTATATACACAACAGTTTTACGTCACTGTCGGCTCGTGAGTTATTGCTCCCACAGACCTCTGCAATCATTAACATTATGTTTACCAGAGAGCAACCATGACTACAACACTATAGGGGTGCAAACGGGTCACAAAAATCACGGTTCGGATCCTATCATGGTTTTGAGTCACAGATCGGATAATTTTTTGGATCAGCAAAACAAAAGAAATAAAAGAAAAAAAGAAAGCAAGACAAATATAACTTTGCTTTCCTTTTATTCTGTAAAACACTTAAAGTAAGGAACTTAGCGGTCTTAAATGAAAACAACATTCAAGATGTCCAATGTTCAAATAAATAAATAAATAAATAAATAAATACTTTATTGAACTGAAATATGAGGCATGCATGATACCTTGCATATGATTAGATCCACCCCCAGTAACTGAATTTAATTCCAGTAACCAGTATCAGGTTCAATTTCTCATGTTTATAACAAACCAAATTTCATAAAAATCATTTCAGAATTAAGCGAGTTACAGTTGTTAATGGTAAATGGACTGCATCTTATGTAGCGCTTATCCAGTCTTGCGACCACTCAAAGCGCTTTTACAATACACGCCTCACATTCACCCATTCACACATACATTCATGGCAGCGACAAGCATGCAAGGTGCACACCAGCTCATCGAGAGCACTTCAGGGTTCAGTGTCTTGCTGAAGGACACTTTGACATGCTGCCAGGAGGAACCCTCTGATTACTGGACGACCCGCTCTACCTCCTGCGCCACCGTCACCCCACAGTTGTTGTTGTGGAGAAGTCTGCGTCTTTCAATACACGATTTGATTTGATTCAATTTTTGATTTAAAACGTATGTATTTGTGGTGTCGGGATGATGTGGTTTGAGCAGCCACACCTGACCTCAATCGAGGTCAGGTGTAATTATGGACCCAGGATCAGAGTGGCTGCGTACCTGTTGCTCGTTGGTTGGTCTAACGAGCAACAGGTAAAACCCGCATCCCCACACACACTCACGAGAGAGAAACTCTGTCATGACCTGTGTCCATCTGCTTCGGGGTTTGTTCTATCAGGCCCCCTCTCCACAATAAACTAGGTGTTTTCTACCCCATCGTCTGTGTCTCTGTGCCGGAGGTCCCTGAACACACCACTTGGGCGGCGTATGGTCGGCGAAACTGCCACAGCATTTTTTTCCAGCATAAACCCTAACCCAATCAGTATTGATTTGTAAAGAAAAACACTAGTTTCTCAATAAGTAACTTTAAATCCAGTCACATTAGGTCATTATAAATAATGTTATTTTTTTTGTCGTGGAATTAATATAAACAAAATATTTCATACATCATACAATTTCATAGATAAAATAAATGCTTGGGAGCCGTAAGAGCTGGCTCTTTTAAGCGAGCAGGATCATCCGGCTCACTGAAAATAGACAAACTTTTCAGCACACTGCAAGTGCGTCTTTTCTCCTCTGCCAACTACGTCTGTGTCCGGAACTTTTTTCCAAATTCTACTCATATCACAGCATCATGTTCCGTTTAACATCATTATCTTATCTTTGATATCACAATTCAAATCATATCCACCACGTTAACTACTTTACCGGTCTCTGTTCTGCCCTCTCAAGTGGACAAATCAAGTGGACATATTATAAATTATATCATATTTTATTGAATTGGAGCGCACTTTTCTTTAAATTATTAGAACGCACAATCTGCGCTCCAACTGAACTCCGGCTCCGGTTTGCCCCCAGACCCCCAAAGCTCCACTTCAGCGATACAGTACAAGTTTATTTTCAGATGACGTTACATGAGAGATCACATTTATGTCAGACAATACTAGCTGCAAAATTATGGGAGAATCGCCAACCTGATTGCGATTTTGAACTTTGAAATCTAATGCTCATTGTTGAAAAGGCATCATTCACAATGGTTTATGGGATGAGTAGTTCCTTCACTCTTAAAATAATTATGTACACAGTCTTGTACCTTTGCTTTTTTTTTTTTCCAAATTTTTGAATGTTTTTTTCCCCTTAAAATCAAATGTTTTATGGTCACGATGCATCTCATCGTTGGTTGGCTTGGTTCCTGGGCTTTAAACTCTTTATATTAGGATTTTCTGAAACGTCAATAGAGTAAATGAATGGGAAATTCACTTCCGGAAAATTAGCTGTTCTAAAACTGGGCGGTCACTGTTGAGCTCCATAAAATGCTACATACTGTACACATACTAGTGTCAAATTGAGTTTTCGCCCGTTTACTAATCAGCACATGGTAAATATTATACAAGTCAATATTGTCTCCATTTTCAGTTTTAGAAATTTCTATATACACTTATTTTATGTCTTTTTATACCTCTTTGCAGAAATCTGCTGCGCTCTTCTCCATTTCAAACATCAGGGACCAGTTCTGCCGCTGGTCGTCGTAGAACGTACAGTAGTTGTTTGGCTGAACCTGAAGGGTTAAAAGGGTAAAAGAAATGTGTATAATGTAGTAATATTCTTAATTTAATTATAATTTTATTATAATTAATTATATTATATTATATATTCTTAATTTTAGTTATAATTTCACTATAGAAAATACAAAATAATATAAATAAAATAAAAATGACAAAAATAAATGTACATAAAAATATTTAAAATATATTAAAACAATATATTCAACCAATTTAAACAACAAAACCAGCTCTTGGTGCGTATGTGCATTTCATTATTACATGCTCTATGGTTGAGCATATCAACCATTCCCAGTTGTCTGTGATGCAATAGGGTCATTATCATTAATGAAAGCTACATTTCAAAATAGAATAGAACAGACAAAATAAGATGTGAAAAAATGATTCTGAAAAATCGATTAAACAAAAGTAAAAAAATTTGGGCTGCACAATTAATCGTATATTAATCGCAATATCGATATTGGCCTCCACAATTAATTAATTAATCGTGGCCAGGGACGGTTTCCATTTTTTCTTTTTCAATTTGTCCGCTATCTGCGCCGCCTCAGCGTCCTATTCACAAAATATATTGCACTAATGATATGCCAGCGCAAACATGCCCATAAAGTTTGCTGCTGAGTGCAATTTTAACTCGTTTTGCGTATCCATGTGACAAAGTAAATAATCTCACTTCATCCCCAAAATGGATTAATAATCGTTATCATTTTAGCCATAATCATGCAGCCCTATGTAAAATACATAAAACCAGAAATATGGTCTCACCGTCAAATGAAATAGAAAACAAAAGAAATAGAAACTTATTGCTCAGAATTATGGTGGAATCTAAAAAAAGAATACAAATAAAAATAAAAAGTTAATTCAGGAGTTCAAACACAGTGTATAGTCCTCACCAAAGGATACATACACAAACTCCAGCTCTGCAACATTCATCTCTTTTAATAGATCAAAAAGTATAATAACACCAGAATGCATGTAGAGAAATCCTGCAGTGTATTTTTTTTGAGACAGTAAATGTAAATGACCACAAATTACGGTCTTGAACTCACCGTTAAAACAAAGCCAATGTGGATCCTGGCGCCGGTCACCTGCTTCTGCTGACTCATGTACAGCAGCAGCTTGTACTAGGATAGAGTCGATAGAAGGGCTTTATTCACACGGAATCAAAAAAGTCAGTCTCCGATAAGCTCAAGCGTCTGACGGATTTGCTGAGCTCAAACCTCTTTGGTCGCATGGTTCCCCAGGACGGCCGCTCCCAGCTTGCCTTGCTTCACATACTGTCCGTTAATGCTATCAAAAAAACAATGGAATCAATTACTTTTTTTTTTCGTAATAATAAGTAAAGGATAGGTTTGCTAGTTTTCAACCTAGGCCTTATTCAAATGTTGGTTCCCATCATTTATAAATGTTCATAGCACAACCTCGCTGAAGGCTTTACAGTCCACTCTGCTGCAGCGTCTCACTGTGCTAAAATGCAATGGGACAAATGTTAAAGCCTTAAAAAAACATGTTTTACAGTATCTCCTCTTCGAAAGTCGAACTTGTGTCCAAGTGAACAGTTATATCACCTTATATTTAGAACTACTTTTTGTAATTTCCACCAAACTTCCAAAGCATAATGTTGAGTGCGGTAGGTTAACAGTAGGAAGCACACAATTTGCTGTTTCTAGTCTCTTACTGTACGTTAGTGTGGATATCACCAAAAGCTTTGAATAGCCTGATAAAAACACACAGTTTGCAAACATTTATATTCCCCAGTATTCCATAAAAAGACTGTCAAGCAATATTGCGGATGTCCCGTTTTTGAAAGGCTTAAGTTTTCCATATTGGACTGAATACAAGCACAGTGAGAAGCGGCAGCAGAGTGGTAACTTCTTTCAATGTGTTCAGCGAAGTTGTGCTATGAAAAGTTATAAACCAACATGTTTAATGAGGTCTGGGTTAAAGAATTGCAAACCTATCCTTCAACTAGTGCCTCAATGTGTCTTTAATGTGAAAATATATTTTTAAGTGGGCTACTCACTATCTGAAGGCTTGGACTGCTGTTGCAAATAAAACTGTGGGGGCGCCAGGGGGAAGTAGCGGTTTCTGGGTCAGAGGTGCTATGAACAGGAAAACAGTAAACAGATGGTGGTCAAACCCAGCGCATATGCACCATCTCAACACATTGTACAGTGTAAAAATACTAAAATTAAGCAAGGATGGGCCAATACTGATACACGTCCAATATTGTCCTGAATCATTCCCTTCAGAGATGAATAAAGTATCTGTCTATCCGTCTAAGATAGGGCGTCGTATCGGAGAGAGCATCCCTGATGCAAAAATCGGTTACCAAGAGCCACATTGAACGTGTTAGAAAAGTGTCTCAGATGTGTTAGAAGTATTTGAAGATGTCTCTAATGGATTATAGATCAATCGTTATGTTCTAATAACCCGAAACTAACCATCTCAACCAGCATTTTAGGGCTGTACTGACTGAGAATTTTGTCAGTCTAATCAGAGTCAGCTGTTCAATGTGCATATGAGACTATCGCCGCCGATGGTGACGGCAGTAGGGGTGCATGTTAGCAGGCGGGGGGTGGGTTCAGCTCTAGACGGACAGGGACCAATTGAGGCAGTGCCTGCCATGGGCATACCAGAATAGAGTGTTTGTATTCAATTTTACGTCCACTTATGGAACGAAACATGTGGGTATGGAACGAAACAGTGCATAATGGGGACACTCTCCTCGATCACTGCCTCTCCATTCGTTATGTGCAGAAAATAATCTTAACGAGTCTATGAGTCGTGCCCTGTTCCAACACACCTCGTGCCCACACTGTCATTAGTTGTCTGGACGATTCACATAAAAAATACATTTATGATTCCTCTTGTTTATAATTCCTTATTGAATTGTCATCCCTGTGCATTTTGTAAGCTTCTATCTGTTTTATCGTGTTATTGTAATTAACACTAAAATAAAATAAAATAAAATAAAATAAAATAAAATAAAATAAAATAAAATAGATAGATAGATAGATAAAAACACTGCTGGACTTGAACAATCTCAGTCGACTGATGGGTTTCCGACTGATGATTCGACTCGTCGACTTTCAGGGGGCAGCCCTACAGCATGTACTGTTAAAAGTAATGGATCAGATCTGTTCTCTGTACAGGCTGACACTTCAAAGTGTAGGCCTCGGATTTGATCCCAGTACTGGAATGGTGGAATCAGACCTCGTAAGCCAGAAAAGTAGACATTACAGGAAAACCTGTAACCCCTCCAACACTGTAACCCTGGAAGAAGTGGTGCCAATTCTTGATTAAAGTGGGTAAACAGTGAAAACTGCTAGCACACATGACTAGCACACTAGCTGAGGAGAAATGCGACAATGCAATTATCAATAAGCTATTTCATTTATTTCTGGTTGTACCATATGAACCTGTTTGTGGCAGGCCAAGGGGCGTGGCCAAGCTGCGGCTGCAGACAGCAGCATGGCTTCCCTTTCTGTGGCCGCCCAAGTTGCCTTGAGTCGGGAGAATCGGGACAGGGAGCTTTCTTATTGTTTGTCTGTCTTACAGAGAGGGATCAGCAGACCAGGAGACAGAGCGAAGCCATATTTCTCCTGTGCCCGAAATCATTGATTAATTAGGTATTTATCCTTTTGGCCTGCGAGCCATTTTGTTAAGATTTATTTTTTTTTTTTTTTTAAACCTGGGCTGTCAGCATGCTGGGTATACAACACGGAGTATTTGTATGCTATTGCATCTAGGACAGAGTTAGTCTGCAAGATGGGTTCAAGTTTTCAACCTGCAATGCAACTCTTTTTTAATTCTTAAATCATCAAGAACTGCTGCAATAACTCTGCTCTGGACGACCTGTAGGATGACAAGAGCACAGTTTTTTGTTGAACAAAACCGCCACCAATTTCTCTCTTTGGTGAACTATTTTACCATGTTTGGGTCTAGAAACAACTACTCACTACTCCAAGAGGGGGAGATTCTCCATGGGTGGGACAATTAAACATCGAACCAAACAACATGTACGTGGAAAAACAAACATAGAAACAAAAACATGTACACAGAAAAACATCAATCAACATTGGACCTCTATGTGTGTGTGTGTGTGTGTGTGTGTTTGTGTATGAAGTGTCCACCGGTGAGTGTACAGGTCTTATCCCAATTGGTTCTGGTGTATATGGTCAGTATTACGTCGTGGCACCTCCAAGCAGTGCAAAGGGCCCCGAAGTCACCCCCGAGTCCCGCATACAGCACACCCCACGGCTGCAGGAAAGCCCAGAGTACCCCGCCCTGCAGCCACAGAAGACCTCCGGGCTCCCAGAGAAGCTGGAAGCCCATGGAGCAACTCCCACGCCCAGCCCCGAGGAGCATAACAGTCCCAGGGTGCATGAAGAGATCCCGCACCCATAAGGTGCACAGATACAACCCACCCCAATGTGCAGGCACAAGATGCAGCAACAGGCGCAGATCCCAGGCCGCAGGTGCCAGCCACAGACCGCATGCCCGGAGCCAGGTCCCGCGCCGACAGACCAACACCCCACCCAATCCGCCCACAATGCTGGTCCCCGGCGGGATCGCCATGCCCATGCGCCATATAATAGCAAGGCCTGCCCCACCGCAGCCGACCAGACTCCCCACCCGGCCACGCGCCCCGAGCGCCCACCACATAGCCGACTGTGCTCAGCGCAGGGCACACGGATGTTAGCCGCTCCCAGCCAACCACGCCCCCACACCAACCCACCAGTGGCCCGCCACCCCGAAAAACCCCAGTGCTGAAAGTGTGCTGTTGGCAATTGTAGTTAAAATTGCGTGTGTGGGGTGCGAGTCCAAGCAAGTCTAACCCGAATCACTCGCACCCCTCCCGTTCCGCAGACCCTGGTCTGGTGGAGTGTTGGGGATGAGAAGCACGTTAGGGCAGGAGCACGATGGGCAGATCGCAGCGACTTGAGTCGACTCCTCTTTGGCAGGAGACCCCGAGAGTTCCTAGACCTAATTAAAGAAAAAACTGGGAGGAAGGTCCTAGCACCAGTAAGAACGAGATACGGTATGTTATGGGCCTGGACCGGGAGAATTTGGTCCGAGCTCAGGAACGTCAGCGCCTCTTAAACGACATGGGGGCTCGGCTCAGACAATTCACACTGGGAGACAAGGTGTCAGTGTTGCTCCCTATGCTCCCTACGTCCAGCTCTAAATTGCTCACAAAGTTTTTGTGGTCACACAGCGGGTTGGAGCGGTCGATTATGAGGTCGAACGGTTTGACAGGCAGGGGCCGACACAGATTTATCACTGTAACCACTTAAAAGAATGGAGGGAGGGAGTGTCGGGGGCTCTGGTCATGCCGGTCATCGAGCGGGATGAGCTGGGACCCGAGGTTCCAAAAGTGGCCAATCATACCACAGCCCTGTTAAGTGACCATCTTTCTCTCTCTCACAGAGGACAGATGTGGCCGCACCTGTTTTTTTACTATACTGGATTTAACCAAGGGCTACTGGCAGATTCCCTTGTCTCAGGAGAACAAGGAAAAATTGGCCTTCTCCACTTGGGTTCGGGTTGTACCACGTTGCACACACTTCCATTCAGGTTGTTCAGTGCCCCAATGACTTTCAGACACTCATGGGTCGCGTCATGCGTCCACATGTAGCATACGCTGTGGCCTACCTTGATGACATAATCATTCACAGCGACACCTTGAAGGGGCATTTGCAGCATGAGGGCGCAGTGATTGAGTCCCTGTGGCGGGCTCACCGCCAACCCAAAAAAGTGTGCCGTGGGACGGAGGGAGGTACTGTATCTGGGTTACCATTTGGGTGAAGGCCTGGTCCGACCCCAGCTTGATAAAACCGCTGCGGTCGCGAACATGCCGAGATCCAAGACCAAGAAGGAGGTGAAGCAGTTCTTGGGGCTGGCCTGCTACTTGTACCCGACTTTTCGGACCTAAATAGCTTTTGTGCGACTTAACTCCAAAGGGTGCTCCAGATCCGGTCCAGTGGTCAGAGAAGTGCCAAAAGGCGTTTGCGAGGGTAAGTCAGCTCTCTGTCAGATGCCGGTGCTGTTTAACTTTCTCTTTCTGTCTGCAGACCAAAGCATCAGACAGAGGGCTGGGCGCGGTCTTGTCCCAGGAGATGGAGGGGAGCGAGCAGCCGGTGCTGTACCTTAGCCGGAAGCTTTTAGAGTGGGAGTCGAGGTACAGCTCAGTGGAGATGAAGAGCCTGGCGATCAAGTGGGCCGTCAGTTCCCTCCGCCTTTACCTCCTGGGATGCTCTTTCACACTTGGACCACACCCTGCCGCAAGGACACAAATGCCGGGATCACCTGATGGTACCTGGCTCTCCAGCCCTTTAACTTCCGGGTGGTCCACAGGCCGGCGGGGGCAGATGGTCGTGGCTGACTTTCTCTACTGCTCTGGGAAAGGGGGGGGGGGGTGTAAATCTGAAATTGGTTCCCGGGTGCGTCGCTGTATGCTGCCCACCGCTCCTGGCTGTCCCGCAGAGGAAGGACCAGCCGGGATGTCATAAAAGCAGAATATTAATTTCACCGGCTACCATTTGAAAGCATTTGTGTTGTTCTTCTACCTGTGACTCCCACACAGTTATTACAGGGTATGAAGTAACAGCTTTCATCATGGCCATTTTTAATGCCTTTGTTTGAGTGGTCGCTACATTCCATGATTGATGTTAGCTAGTGGTGTTGGTAAAAATCGGATTTGTTGTGACTGGTTGTGATGGTGTTGCTAGTGAATAATGTTCCATTACTAACCCTGCCCCCTGTTGAACATTTGAAGAAAGGCCTTTAAGTCTTTGTGAACGCCCCTCAAATGGAGATTAAAGACTGATTAAGTTTCGAAAGTGAACAAGAATAATTTATCCATTTAATATTTTACATTTCGTTTTGTCATGATAACGTTTAATGACTATCCCTCTTTGAGACAGCCTGACTGGAAATGTGTGTTGAGCTTTATAGGGAGGGTAGTGTTTCACAATTATATATCATAAAATAAATACAAATATAACGGAATCCACAAATCTGTATTTAGATTTTTTAATTCAAAAGTAAATATATACAATATAAATGTCCCTCTCAATCCACAAATTAAACCTTACTTGTGTTGTGTAAACCATTTCGAAATAAATACAGCATAATTTAAATGTGATTAAATATATTTTCTGATGTTTTCCAACTTTCAAATGTCTCAACATACTTTTAAATGGTTGATTTAGGTATGGATCACTTTGCATTTTAATTTGAATCAGTCTGGAGCCACTCTGACAAAAGAGTTGGGGAAAGTTCCCCAAAGTAAGTCATTTTGAGAGAATGAAATGCTTCCTGCAATAATTCCATTCATGACTCAGAGACTACCTGGTTGCACATTATGCCTTCATTTGATTTATTGTTTAACCCTTTCACATCTACGCATATGTCCCCTGATCCTCTAGAACGGTGAGTCCATTCCACTCACCCCACCCCCTCCCCCATCACCGACAGGTAAGTATGAATATAACATAAATAACAAATATGAACGCAAAGTGAATCTTATGGAAGGATTTCTGTGTTACAATTTGCCATATACACCCATCAGCCACAACATTAAAACTACCACTAATTGATGAACTATAAACTATATATAGACAGTCTGTTATACCGAGACACCTCCACCACGCCATGGTTATTTTGATCATTATGTATGTATTCTTGTAATTCTGGTTATTATATAGTGCAAGATGTAGAAATAGGCATGCTATCTAGGAATTAAAATTAAGGAATTAAAATATCGCTCACTCTCATCTCACCCTCCTAATTCCCCCTCCCTACTTCTCACCTCACTAATTCCTCTCTCCTCACTACTCCTATCACTCTCACTCTATTATGTCTCTCACTTTATGTATGTCTTATTCGGCAATGTTCTATGTTTATCTTTGTCTACTTGTCATTTGTTTGTGTAGTTATGTATCCCTACAAACTTCCTGCAATACTATGACCATGAAAAGGAATGTAAAGGAGGAAATCCCAGACTTATCTGCGGGAAAGCATGGGAACGGTAGTAAAGCTATTGCCTTGAATGCACTGAGCTATCACCCCCTAACTAGCTTCAATGACTATAGAACAATGCGTGTGATCTTGCTCTTGGGGATTGTTGGCGATCAAATAACCCACATTCTGGAGAATACACATATTATTCACCACCCCACCAAAGTTTCTCTAGAATCTACCTTTTCTTGACAAGTAACTCCGCACTGTCCAAAATCACTAATCTTGAAATGCACCCTATTGTGATTTCCGATCACGGGCCGATTAGTTTCAACCTGATAAATGAAACAAACCGGAACCCTCCCGGCAGGTGGCGGTTTAACACCTCACTTTTGACAGATAAAGAATTTAACCATTTATTTTCCAGAGAATGGACTTCCTTCATTGAACTGAAAGAAACTGAAAGCAAATCCAAAATGAGATCCGGACAATTACATCTCAACTTGATACTATCATCCATCAAAAGACACAATTCCTTATGCAACGAACAAGAGCAAATTATTTTGAGTTCAATGACAAATCAGGTAAATTGCTTGCCAATCAATTGAAACGCGATGGAGAAAAACACTTATAACAGGCATCAAAGATCCATAGGGTAGGATAACATACATCACAAACATACATTGATGCAAGACATCAACAACATATTTAGAGACTTTTATAAAAACTTACATCACTCGGATAATGAATCTAATATATCAAACATTCACTCATTCTTTGATGATCTTGACCGTCCCAAACTTTAGACGGAGCAGGCTACCACCTTAGATCAACCACATACTCGAGAAGAACTCAGGAAAGCTCTCTTCTATATGCCCAACAATAAATCACCTGGATCAGATGGCTACCCAGTGGAATTTTATAAACACTTCTGGCCGCTTATATCCACTATTATTATGGTTACAGAGGTCAAGGGTTAGGGTTAGGGTTAGTTAACCTCTATCATGCCTCGGCAAGTCAACCTCTATCATGCCTCCGCACATGAATACTGCTCTCATTTCAGTTTTGCTCAAACCCAATAAGGACCCAACCCTCACCTCCAGTTATAGACCCATAAGCCTTATTAACTGCGACCTTATCATTATAGGTAAAACACTAACAAACAGAATTGAAAAAGTAATTCCATTTATAATTCACCCAGACCAAACAGGCTTTGTCAAAGGCAGACACTCATCCAGCAATATGCGTTGTTTATTCAGTCTGATTAGCATATCTCAAAGGAACAACTTTAATACTATTATTGCCTCTTAAGATACCGAAACAGCATTTGACAGAGTTAATTGGACATATCTCTTTTCAATCCTCAACAAATTTGGTTTGGAGAGTCACTCATTCAATGGATCAGAATCCTCTACAATTCTCCATCTGCTTCTGTCATCACCAACAGTTACACTTCACAGCGTATTACTCTACAACACAGCACAAGACAAGGATGTCCGCTTTCCCCTTTACTCTTCGCCATCTTTATAGAACCCCTTGCGGTGGCCATCCGTCAAAACAGTAATATCGTGGGCATACAAACAGGAAACTCTGTTCACAAAATCAGTTGGTATGCAGACGATATCTTGTTGTACATAGCGAACCCAATATCATCCCTACCGGAGGCGTTCAATGTTATATCTCAATTCTCAACTATCTCAGACTATTCAATAAATTGAATTAAAACCAACCAGACAATCTTTCCCTTTTTGGGACAATCACAGGCAAAAAAGAAAATTGCCTTGTGAATTCTTGACACCAGAGCTGAACCCAACACACACGCACGCACACACACACACACACACACACACACACACACACACACACACACACACACACACACACACACACACACACACACACACACACACACACACACACACACACACTGCATTCTTGTCCTTTCCCCCCTCATTTACTGCCATAACTATGACAGGAAGAGGCCACGTGACCAGTTGTAGTTCCAGTTTTCCTGGACCTAATGAATTGTTTTTCAATACATGTTGTCGTCCATTGTTCATGTTTTGGTGTAAATGTTGTTTGTTTCTATGTTATTTGTCTCACCCGTGGTGATTCTCCCCCTCTTGGAGTAGTGATCAGTTGCTTATTGACCCAAACATGATAAATACTTCTCCAAAAAGGGGGGTTGGTGGTGGTTCTCTATAACCAAAAACTGTGCTATTGTCATTCTACAGGTCATCCATGGGACAGAGTTATTGCAGCAGTTCTTGATGACTTAAGAATTAATAAAGAGTTGCATTGCAGGTTGAGAACTTGAACTCCACTTGCAGACTAACTCTGTCCTAGATGCAATGGCATACAAATACTCTGTGTTGTATGCCCAGCATGCTGACAGCACAGGTCAAAACAAATAAATAAATTTAGGTAAATATATAAATAAATTGATAAATGTAAGTGTGAATGGAAATGTATGAATAAATTTGTGTTAAGCTTTTCTGAAAAGCATATTTGTGAAGATGTGACACAGAATTGCATCGATAGGTTGGAAAAATCCCACACTGTTACAAAAAATAGATCTTTACGGAATGTATAAACACACGAAATCAAACCAAATCTCTTCTACTTTCACTAGCGTCATTTCTTAAGGTATTTATACTTTGTGTACTTTGTATAAAGACACGAGTACGTCATACCTGCATTGGAGCTCTTCTTGGGCTGTTTGGGTGCTGTATACTGGAAAGATTCGTTGCCCTGGCTGACCGCTTGGTCCAGTCCAAACAAGGATGCCAACTTGGCCCTGTGCAGGCAACACATTTGACAAACCATTTTTTATGTGGTATATAATTTGGTAAAATCTTTCCCTTTTTAGGACAATCAAAGACAAAAAAGAAAATTGCCTTGTGAATTCTTGACACCAGAGCTGAACCCACACACACACACACACACACACACACACACACACACACACACACACACACACACACACACACACACACACACACACACACACACACACACACACACACACACACACACACACACACACACACACACACACACACACACAGCCCTTTCATCCTAATTTGGAGGATTTCTAATACTGCTGGTGTGCTGCCTCTCATCCACTGGCATTTCCTAACACCACTTTTAATCCACTGTAATGTTTAAAAGTCAAGTGGACAATAGGCTACAGTTGGCACTGTTTGTTCTTTTCAAGGAGCAGCCTAAAGCCTGGTTTATGCTTGCCGCAAGCACCAAGGTGCAGGGCGTCGTGCGCTGCAGATGACATCATTAGGCGCTGTCCGGTGACAATATTTTCTTCCAAGCACAATTTGAATTAGTGCTGGATGGATCATTTCAATAAAAAAAAATCCTCAGCTCTGTTCATTTCCGTGCTCGGCAAGTTCCAACTGGAAACCAATCAGTTTGGACGATCTAAAGCTGATCTAAAAGTTTCACCTCTGACCAATCACGTCTGTCGATATAGAACTAAGTCCCGCCCCCTCCCTTGTGGACAGGTTGCGCTTGTAAAAACAGTAGACACACACGGAGCGGAGACAAAGCACAGCGTCGAGTAGAGAAGCAGAAAGATGATGTATTGTTAACAACAGGGACACATACATCTATAGTTTGCTAATTTTTTTATATTTAAATTCCGACCCAAAGCAGACGGTAATTATTTGTTGTGTAAAATACGTAGACGGACGGACAACACCACAAACTTTATTATTTATTAAGACCTACTTATTATATTTATTTTGTTTTTGATTTGATCACAACTGTATTTTAGTGAAATGTTAATTAAAGCGGTAATTATTAGATTTCAAGTAGTAATATTCATAATATTTATTTATTTATTTTTAAAATGGTGTTAACTGACGGGACTTATTTTATTTTGGATATTCAATGAAAAATATTATACATCTACATACCTTGATGATGTCACTCTATAAAACCTGCTTATCAATTGTTTTTAAGCTCAATAAACACAGATAATATTTGACCGGAATCTCTCCAATTTGTCCGGGAAATTGAAATCTTCCAGAACATGTTGACCGGGGCCAATTCTTTCTAACGGAAACTCTTGTTTTTTATGGGTAATTGTGTGCAGTTTCTTTTTTAGAGAATCTTGCAATGCAAGAGAAAAGACTCCATTCAATAGTTCAGCAAATAGTCTTCTGTAACAAAATGCTGAACAGGACATTAGTTCAAACTCCGTCTCCTGTCTCTACATGGAACCGGCCGGCAAACAGCCCCTTTTCGGCGCTTTTGTCTGTTTATCCACAACGAACAGAACTTTCTCCTTGGCACAAACAAGTTGCAATGCCCTGCATGCAGGGCATTGCAACATGCAGATATTAAGGCTACAGAACACAGCATTAAAAATTAGACAGCATTTCCACCATCCCTGAACATACAATCACTCAAAATGATGATGATGATGATGATGATGATGATTTCAGGCTTCATTCACATTCAGAACCGCTGCCGCATCAGATGGAGACGCCAGGCAGAAAAGTACCGACAAAAATACCCCCGGAGTTTGAGCCTTACTCACCCCTGGAACTCCCTCCACAGGTAGTCATTCGTATCCCCCAGAAGAGACATTGTGAAAGCCCGGAGGCCGTCGTCTCCCACTGTGAGGAACTGGGAGGGAGTGGAAGAGGAGGAGCCGCCTGCATCCATAGGTGACACAGTAACACTGAAAACAGCCTTCAGGCGTACGTCTCAGGGCTGTCAACCACCACACTCCTCGCACCACCCCAGCAGGGTGTCCTTCCTTGGCTCTGCCTGAGGTCACACTGCTGTGATGAATTCAGCAGCGTGGCATGGCCCGGCACGGAACGGCAGAGCGAGAGAGAGCGAGGTCTGCCGAGTGGCCCTTGCTTTCCATGTCCACCGCAGAGCAGGGCCGGGTTGCAGGAGAAGCCCACGCCTTACCCCTTTTAACAGGTAGCATGTGAGAGGCATTAGAGTCGGCCCTGACACTCCACCCCCTCCTCTCCCTCCTCCTCCTCCTCCCCCATTTCTATTGCACCCCCACCACCACCAGTACCTTATGACTGTACAATGGCCCAATTCCCCCCCACCAGCTCAGACTATAGGAATTTCCATTACACCCGCGCTGCCTGGTCATGGGCTCAATGGCGGCGCAACACAATGGACTGTTTAAGAAAGCAGACATTACAATGAAGAAGATACACTTTATCGATCCCTAGAAGCAGTGGGCAGCTACCGCACAGCGTCCGGGGACCATCTCCAGAGTCCTGATGATCTAGAGTCTGGTGCCTTGGTCAGGGGCATTGGTGAGAATATCCTACTCTGAAATGCATGTCCTTAGGGTGGGTGGGGGGGACATGCAGTTTGCATGATGCAAACTCCAGACGGACAGGCCCCAGTCAGGTTCCAAACCCAGAAGCCTCTCGCTGTGAGGCAGCAGTGCTAACCGCAATGTAAGCAGAAGACCTCATAACATAACTCTCAGCGGCAAAAAAAAGAAAGGAAAAAAAGAAAATTTGGGGGCAATCGATAACAGAGATATTAGAGAAATGCCTTGGATCCAGCTCCGTTTGGAGTGGAAAGTTCATGTGTAATAGGTGGCCAAGAGATAAGCCAGTTCGCACTTGGGGGAGGGGGGGTGATTTAGAAATTGAAGCGATCAGGGGGGGGATCAGATGGACCGATCGGAGCAGATGTTCCACTATATGCCAGATCTGACATGGCTTGACACAGGGATCACAGGGACAAGGGATGAAGGGCCCTGTGGTCAGACGGAGGCACGTGACACCTCACGGTCTGCGTGTGCCTGGGCGGAGTGAACGTGATTACTTCTGCGACGAATGTGTCCTCTCTAGTGATCTTCACGAATCTATCCCGGGATCTACTCAGCACGGGAACCCGACTACCGCTACGTATAAATAACAGAATTTAGCCGCACCGGTTTACCGACAAGATGATGTCAAGTTAAGAACGGCGGCTGGTTGAAAACCACACTTACCCCCCAGTGGGAGACAAGAAATCTCCGTCCTCGTCGTCGCCGCCGAACATGTTTGATTACCACAAGGGGTTAGCACACTTTGAATTTCATTAAAAAAAATACGAATA
>NC_137203.1:31312591-31402591 GCF_960531495.2 Zeus faber
GTGGATTAAAGTGCAATATCTTTGCAATTTCAGCAATTTATATGATTTCACACAACAGGTCTTTTATATGTAAAAAAAAAAATACATAACTTTATTTGAATTATTATGCAGGTGGGTGAACATTATTTTCCCTAGTGCCCTAAAATGATTGGTTATCCAAATGCTTTATTTGCCTGCCTGGCAATGTGCAGTCAAGCTGCATTGTATCTACTGGGCAGGTTCATGCGAATGATGGATCAAATATTTGTATTTTCCATCCAGATTTTATGCCTTAAGGGTTTCTGGTAGAATGAATTGTGAGACAGATTTTGCATTGTCCCCAGCCCTTCCAAGACCCGCACAAGAAACAGCACAACTTAGAAAGGAAAACATTTGGAAAAACTTGATTCAAACCCTACAACACCTTAAAGGTCACATTTGATGTCTTTATGTTGTAAACTGTACTGTTAATTGCTACGTGTGTTGGAATTGGCCTCACCAAGCCATAATCAAAACTTTAAGATAAGCTGACAGAGTGAGGATCTTAGGAGTTGCCAAGTGTACTGGATAGCAAACTGGTATTATACAAAGTGTTTTTCAAAAACATGGTTTAGGAGTTGGAGGATTGATTGATGTAGAATTGTAGTCCAACGCACAAAGAAAAGTTATGTCTCACACTGTCTCATACCATCAAAATGCCAAGTTATCCGTGGTCAACTTTACTCCAATTGCACCGTAGGCCTATATGGCATGCACTTCCCCAAGGGTCCGATAAGTACATCTTTTTGAGTCTCCACTAATATCTTAGATATTTGTTTCTACTTTCGGCAACAATCGATGGAACCAAATCAAATTTGTCATGGTGTTTCCCGGAAGACCAATTTCAGAACCATTGTCAGCTTAGAAATTGCGTTGCATTTTCTGATATAACTTTTAGTTGTGAGATGCCGTGCTGTATGCACAAAGGCCTATTAAACTTCACTTAAAATCATGTTTAAAAAAAAAAGGAGAAAATAAAGTCAATAAACAGCAGAATTTTAAAATGGGTGAGCAATTTTAATTGACCTCAGGGGAGACGTTGTCACCGCATCATTGTGGAAGTAGCAGGCCACACAGAATAGGATGAGAAGGGGGCCGGTTGTAAGGTAACCCCCCTTTACACTCCGCCAAGCATGAAGTATAACAAATGGTTCTCCGAAAAGGCACCTGTCGTCAGGCCCGAAATAGAATTCATTTTCGATTTCGAGATAACTTGTGTCACTGAATTAAACTGATGCTCCCTCCGTTGATATTTCATTTCATCTAATGCCTGTCCACTCCTCTTTGCCAAGTTCATCAGAACACTTAAGATCACTTTTATTGGCTGGTCCAACTCATAATATCCATTTGATCCGGTGTGAAATTGTTGAAATCCTTTTGATAGTTTAGGAGTAATGAATTGAGAGTAAAAATTGAATGTATGTCCTGATCATTGCTAGTAAGTCACACCTGATTTCCCACTTTGGTGTTGCAAGTGTGACTTAATATTAGTAAGGTTCACATTTTTTGAGTGTCAGAATCAAATAATATTTCAAGGATAGTTTCACTATTTTTCAACCCAGGGCTTATCAAAACGCTAGTTCCTGTCATTTATAACTGTTCAAAGCACACGTTTTTCAGTAGTAAAACACTTTACTTCTGAGAAACTTACCACTCTGCTGCAGCTTATCACTGTGGTTAAATGTGGCAAATGCTTCAGGTAAAAAGAAAAATGAATATCTAATTTATTTTTTAAATTGCCTTTTGCAACTGCCACAGTACTTTCAAGGCATAATGTTGGCTATTGTAGGTTTCCATCACTCCTTTTGGTGAAAAAAGTCAAACAATATAACTTCCTGATTCAAGTCTCTTAAGCCTGATTCACACAGAATCCGACAAACGACAAGAGCAAACCGGAAGTCCATTCATTCGTACAGAGAGTCGGATTCCGCACATGAAAAGCCCTTACGCGCTGCGGTGTTGAATTTCCACTCTGGCTGTGGGATGCGATTGCAAATTTTACACGACAAGTTTTGGTTTGACAGTACCACCGGAAGTGACATTGGACAAGTTTTTGTATTTTGGAATTGGGCTTTAAAGGAAGTAAATAAGTTACATATATAAAATAATGACATTACTAACATTTACCTTGTATGTCACCATATTCACTATCAACAAACCTCTTTTTATGTAAGTGAATCGTGTGTATTTTTTTTTCTTTGTTCGCACTTTGCTTATACTATAAGTTTAAACTCATTCATGGAACATGGTAAATGTCCAGCTGATCAAACTACTCGGTCGTGCACTGAAAAAAAAAAAAGATCCCTCCCATTTTCACTGACGTACTGTTATTGTATTTTGTGATGGGAAACGCAGACACAGTTCAGCGGCCACTAGTTGGAGGATCAGTCTGTCGGATGCGATTATGGATAGATAGAGAAGTCCAAAAGAGTCAACGAAACCCATTAAAACACGGCTTGTTTTTTTTATCAGTATAACAAGACCGTCATTTGTTCGACTGTCTATTGTGATTTTCCTTTTTCCCAAAAGGAGATTTAAACGTTAGCCCTATTGGACTGCATTTAAGCACAAAGAGAACTCTGGGCTGGGTTGAAAAATGGCCAACCGATCCTTTAAATATCTGCAGCTAATGCTCTGCATCAGAAACAAATGATGACAGCGTTTTTCAATGTGACAGATGATAAATGGAGTTATGTGTGATTAGTGTGTCTCGGCCTTCTGTTCATTCAGCATGTTAGCTCCTTTCGCATTCTGAGGAGTGTTTCTTAATTTGGAAATCTATTTTGCTCCCCCGTCCCGCATCCACCCCCACATACCCCGTACCACGAAAGCAGTCACTTGAGCCATGATCGAACAGTAAAAACATAGCATTTGTCACACCCAAGTTTTGCGCTGGCCGAGCTTGACTTGTTTATTAATGCCCTTACCCCCCATATCTCACTGGGGACCATACACACAAACACCAACAAAAACACATACACACATACACACACACACACACACACCCACACACACACACACACACACACACACACACACACACACACACTAAGGACTATTAAATATAATCCATCTGGTTTTACTCTCATTATTTACACATGATCCTTTTACAATATCATCTTATATTTTAGGCATTTTAGTAGTTTTTTTTTTTGGTTTGTTTGTTTTTAACCTATCAAAAATATACAAAAATAAATTTCAATCTATTTCCCATGCGGCGATGTCAGTCGGCACTGTTCAGGACGGCTCAGGAGGAAGTTTGCGACTTCCTGTTCCGCTTGGCCCGGCGGGTGGGCGGAAATCGGATGAACTCAAAGTGTTTGGTTTGGTCCGCGTTGGGAAAAGGAGGCGGGCCCTTGTGCAGCCTCTTGATGAAGTGGACCTCTCTCTGGTTCTCCCTCGTCCTGGTGGCCCTGATGGGCCTCCCCTTCCTGGTGAAAGCCACATACCAGCCCTCATACTTGGCATTCTGAAAGGCTGTGTAATTGTTCTCCAGGACGATCTCTGTGAAGATACAATCCCTGTTCCGTCCGTTGGGCTGTTGAAAAGAAGCAAAATAAGAGAAAGTTTCACCTCTTTGTTGAGAGCGCAACACAGCGTTCCGACGCCTGTTGCAACAAACTGGATGACTGTGTCCAAGAATTGATTGTTACTTTTACGGACGGAAACACATTTCCAAAATGTGATTCATGTGAATCCAAGGAGGGAGTACACTCTTTGGACACCATTGTAACCTTAGAGTGAATATATGCAAATATACAGTGGTGACTATGAAACCTGCGTGTGTAGCAAATTAATGGATCTCCTCATAAATGTAAATGGGGTGAATTGATATGATTTGAACGCCGTGCATCTCAAAAGGACAAAAGATAATATTTGCTTTTGTGAAGGGGAGAGGCTTCAACCCTTTCCCCGACAATTTGTTTGTTATCTCTCGGCGAACAAGACGGAGAACTTAATTACATCATTCCTGCCATATGAAAAGAATTCCTCTCGGGGGCCAGACAACTTGATACATCTTTTCCATTTCCAGGGAAAAGGAAGTGGCGTTGACTTGAACACCAAGAGCCGGCGATGAAAGGGTATTTCCCTTCCTACTGTACATACTCGGCTGTTTGGCCAGTATTAGACAATCGACAATTGTTTTTTTTGCTTAATCACAAATTAATTCATCTTGGTGTTTGTAACTAAGCCCAAAGGAGATCATCACCAAACATTATGAGACAAAATGACTGTTAGCAGTCCAAAAGTTCTGCTGAAAGAAAGCCTGAGAATCAAAATGGAATATAACAAGCGACTGGAAAACAGTGATAGTTATTGGGCGCATGTGACCGGTGGAAGGAGTTGCTGATGTAGCTTAGGTGGTTTGTACGGGTAGCTAAACAAGTGGAAATTGAACTCATCTCATGACCTGGCATCTCGCAATCAATGGGGCCAAAGTTGACCAACAGTATGGGGCTTTAATTTATGTAGTTACACTTGATTAACTGGTAAAGACTATACATCCCTAATCCTTAATCCATCCTTCATCCCGAATACAAAGACAACTTCGACTTCAACAATGATACACTCCAAATCAAAACACTTACTACCCACAAAATTACATTTTAGTGAGGAAAATTCTAATTTAAATTCTTGAGGGGAAAAGAAAGCCAAGCCAAACACTTGATTGTCATACTTTGCCAACAAGTTTCCCCTTCTTGTTCATGCAGAGGTAGCGGCCGCTCTCCGCACCTCTAATCCGCACTCGACTGCCAAAGGTGTCGGTCTCCACGTACAGGCGCGCTGTGGGGGGAGGGCGGAGAAGAACATAGGAGCATGAGAAGGTGGAAATAACCACAGACAAACAGCAGTAGTTACACGGTCAAACAGACAGACAAATGGGCACACGCACACTCATACACACAAAAACACTCAGTGAAACCAAATATGAGGAGAGAGGTCGATGTATACTAGGACAGTGCCCTTCACCTGCAAATTGTTATTCATATTGCAGGTGAGTGTTGATGGAAAACTCTTCAGAATGGCTTTCAGGTGAGGTGACACTATTTTAGTATCTTGTCTACAATTGAATCCACATTTTGCCATTTTGGCATTCATACTTAATTATGTCAATGTTGGGAAAAATATATATTATTGAGCACTTTAATTTATATACACACACACACATACACAAACACACACACACACACATATATATATATATATATACACACACACACACACACACACACACACACATAAGTATATAGCGCTTTTGGTTTTATAAAATGTATAGGTTGTCTTATCGAAACCCTTAGAATGAACGTTTTGAGTGAATACATGCATAAAGGAGTAACATCAGCAGGATACAGGGAATACACTCCCCCAATTACCTTTATCCTGAGCGCATTCTCAGTTAATTATGATCAATTGGCCATTACAAGGGCAATGTGTATTTGGGCCCCGCAGACAAAAGGCCTCGGCTAATCAGCCACTAATTCGCCAGACGATGGCTTCGGTGGGACGCATTAACATATTATAGGCCCGAAAACACCTCACAGAGGGTGCTGGACCAGCAAATTGAGGGGTATGGGCTGCCACAGTGGGGGCCCCTTCTCAAAGCGTCCCCCACTGCAGCTGACTCCAAAACGCTCACACCCGTGTCGCACCATGCACTCACCGTACACGTTGCCGTCCTCGGCTGTGGCGGTGACCCGTTTGCCCTGAATCTGGACGTGTTTCCCACTGGTGCGGCTGTAGAGCTGGTACACTCTCACCTGCCGCCGGCTGAGCTGGTCCGTCACTGCGCCCTGCGTCCTCACATACTGGTTAAAATTAGGAGACGCGTGATTCTCCCCCTTTTTTTTAATACAAAGGGAAAAATAAAATATTTTTCACATATTTTTTCTTTTTTTTTAAATTCAACCTAACTCGTAGGATCTACCAAACAGAGACAACTCACGCGTTCGCAACTCACATTTGTAGAACTAGTAATTTCAAATGTAAGCGTGTGGTCTGTACAAGGGATTACAGTGGGTCTGCAGCAAAATTATTCTTTTATATTCTTTATCTTTATTTTATTTCATCTATTGTCGCTATACTACATGACTTCATATCGTTTCATATAATCGTGTATCACAAAATATACTTACTCAACTCCAACTTTCTACATTTCTTAGTGAGATGTTCCACTTTTTGTCAATTTAAGTACCCCCACGGCTGTTTAATATTAAGTAAATGGAGTATCTGCTTTTAAAAAATATATAAATAAAATTAGGCAGGGATTTATTAGTTATTATTATTCGTTTTCCAGGGTTGCCCTTGCCTTTAAAAAGTTTGGGAACCACTAATCTGTACTTCACTACTTTCGACTGCAGTAGTATTACTAATAGAAATGGTGTTTTACATTACACTGCCAGTTTTACATCCTTTCATCATCCATCATCATTCCAACACGATATTGGTCGGTAATAGGGCTTTTAGACATTTTGCTTTTTTAAATCATGTAATCGAAATTACGACACAGATCACCTTTAGGGGTCTTACCTGAGCGTGGCACCACAACACGAAAAAATGAAAAGATCTGCGGAATAACAAAAACCAAATAAAGAAAGTGAGAATTAATAATGAACATTTTCTCACAATTCACTGGCATGACATTATATTATCAAAATGCCACTGATGCTTCAGGCAAAAACCAAACACCTTACATGTAAATGCTGCGTGGATTTATTCCATACATTATCCCTTTTTTATTTCATCAATGTCTTGAGGGGTGTAGTCCGGAGAAATCCTTGATGCATTAATAATCCGAGGGAGCTCCAGTGGTTTGGCATTAAGCGCTCTTGACCTGTCCATTCACGAACCCCGTTCATTAGTCTACCATTTAAATTATTAAACCAACAACTTTGCAGATTGTTATTTTCGCCCACCTCCCAGAAAGATGGAAAAAATTGGTTAAAAAAATAAAATAAAATTACAACAAATGACGAGGATTATGTATTAATAATCGGATCCATTGATATCACACCACGTGTTGGAAATATCCGTGTGATTCAAAGATCTGCCAAAATCCATGTTTTTTAACTGTCCATGCCGGTGCGTCCTGTCGGTTCCAGGTGCAGCCCGAGGTCTGCTGCGGTGGATCCCAGGTTTGAAAAGCCCTCTGTCCCGCTGGGCTCCCGCTGATCACTGGTTAAATGTTGTGAGGCAAAGTCCCTCCCCATGCGCGGAGTTGGAAATGTAGGTGTGGGTGGGTGGGCAGAATGCAATATTCAGTATTTAGTTCAGCTCCCCCTAAAACCGACGTCTCTTCATTAAAAAAAAAGGCAATTAACCAAATTCAAAAAAATGCATGAATAGTTTGGGCATTGACCAATATTTATCTCCTCACGCTCTCTCCCTTAATGTATTTAATTTGTTGTATTTTAAAAGGGAAGCAGCTTACAATGTGTTATGGGTGTGGCTTTAGGTGGTAAACACCCAATTTATTGTCTTGTTTTAATCTCACAGGAAAATTAAGTAATCATATTTCCTAGTTAATATATAATGGCCCCCTTAACAAACAGCGTCTTGTATGAACAGGTATTTTCTCTATTAGCTCATACATTCCAGACACAGATCTATCTATCTATCTATCTATCTATCTATCTATCTATCTATCTATCTATCTATCTATCTATCTATCTATCTATCTATCTATCTATCTATCTATCTATCTATCTATCTATCTATCTATCTATCTATCTATCCATCTATCCATCTATCTATCTATCTATCTATCTATCTATCTATCTATCTATCTATCTATCTATCTATCTATATATCATCTTCTACCCACACTGGCATCATCCAATCCTCTCCAAGTCAGACAGTGAAATTGAAAAACACAGCAGTCGGGGGTTTCGGCAACAGGTTGATCATGTCGTCAGGAGCTTACAGTGACTGATACGAATGTGGCAGCGACAATTCCGCTTGTCAATAATCTGCTCTCAATGCCGTCGATCCATCTGCCGGCCGACAAGCAACAAACAGCATGCTAAGCCACAATTCATAGGTTTGAAAAAAAAAGTATTTCAAATCGACACGTGCACTTGCCAACGCGCCTACTAGCTGTGTTTATTTACATAAGCCTGTTGGATGTCGACATAGCAGAACAAAAATAGCCTTCTTTATATATATGCTACGGTGACGTGGGCTCAACATCACCTGGGAAACCTATTTGCTCCACCGAAAGAATGTGTGACAAGTCCTTTCATACACGATCCAATTCGGCCTGCTCATACAATTAAAAATAAAACCTCCAGATACACTCACACACACACACACACACACACACACACACACACACCACACACACACACACACACACACACACACACACACACACACTTGACTTGTGGTGTTCGTGTTTTGTGTTTTTATTGTGTTTTTTTATGGTTTTTGCTGCGTCTGACTGTACAGCACTTTGGTCAACCGTTGTTTTTAAATGTGCTTTAAAAATACATTTGGATTGGATTTAGATTGTGGCATGCACACACACATTTAAGTCTATATGATCTATTGAGGACACCGTTATTGATGTAAAGCAAGATATATAGTTCTGGACCGTTTGAAGCTGTCTTGATGAGCTGCAGGTCACCAGGGTTATCTATCATGAGTCGCACACTGTTCAACGCAGCGGCATGGCGGGGGATGATGTTAGCCTCTCATGACTCGATTCCAATTATAGGAGCTAACGGAGAGCGAGGGGGTGCAGTGCAGCTACTTTGCAGTAGCTGGTCTCATCACTGTGGCATTTGCAGACCCCCCCCACCTGCCCACCCCCCAGTGCACTGAGTTTGGTGGCACTGTGTCCTGAAAGAGTATGGCAATAGGTTAAAGAAAATAAGGAAAAAATGATAAGGGAATTTGTCAATATTGGCTTGTGAAGTACCACTCATATGCCACCAACCCCCTCAACCCCATACCCTGTGCCCCCCCCCCCACACACACACACACACAACCCACAATAGGCTCCATTCTCTACAACCTCGGCACACCAAACAAGCACTTACTTACTCACACACACACACACACACACACACACACACACACACACACACACACACACACACACACACACACACACACACACACACACTCCATTTTACAAAGTGACGGCGAGATCTGAGCCCCCCCCCGGTGCAACTCGATCTTATTTATTCATGTTTCTTCCGCGCAGCTTTACTGGTGGCTGCGATGCAAAATAACCGGGCCTTCACCTGAGAAGATGTACAAATGAAGCCATGACAAGAAGGAGGGCGATGAGAAGACACATTATCTTTGAGACGAAGGTATAACTGTAAACCCAGCTCATAAACACGGCAAGATAAAAACACAATTAAGTGTCTGAGAGGAAAACCAATTGAATTCAGAATGTCAAAGCTATTTCAAAACTGTCAAGCTGTTTGTTTCCCACGAACATACAATTTGTGCATTTTGTACAATTTCTAATAGTAAAAGATAATCAGGCTCTCATACATTTCTTCTGCTTTAATTGACTAGTACAGTGTCCATTCAAAACATTCCTGTTTGTGAAAGTTGAGGCGTGGAAATACACTCTTTCTCACAGGAAGAAATAAACCCAAGTCACGCTTTTGGATAAACTCGCTGTTCGCTTGTTTATTAAAAGTTTATTAATATTACACGTGTCCCACCAAACATACCTGTTCGGAACAGGCTGATTGCATTCGCAGGAAGGCACACTCTCTGCTGGCTTACTGTTTCTCATGGGAAGCCCTGCCCCCTGCTGCATCGCTGTTCGCTGTTTATTGAAAGTTTTTTAATATTACACGTCATGTCTCCAAATTGCACCAAATTCGACATTGCACGTCCTTGGGTCCCCAACAATACACCTGCCAAATGTGAAGTAGATCGACTCGATGGTTTTCACGATAATCAAAGGACATACAAACATTCATACATACAGTACATACAGAGATTCCTTTTTTAATAGTTAGACTAGTGCATACAGGTTCAAAATGTAACACTTTCTAAAACATTTCATCTTGAGCAAGAATCTGAAGCCTGCTTGATCTAGCAACCCTGCTGGCCGCCACTCTTTGCGTTTCAAGCAGAGCCCTGGAGCCCCATCCCGTTGCTGCACAGAGCTGAGTCGGTGCATGTTGTTTATTAATATTACACATCGTGGATCCAAATTGCACCAAATTTGACACTGCACACCCTTGGGTCCCCAGAAATACACCACCAAGCGTGAAGTAGATCGGACGAACGGTTGTCGAATTAATCGAAGGACATACAGACAGACAGACAGACAGACAGACAGACAGACAGACAGACAGACAGTTAGATAAGATGTTGATGAGGCACACTATTGCAGCCGGGATAAATGACACTATAGCTGCCAGATAACGGCAGATTTTAAGTGTGACAATGTATATAAGAACAATGGACATACAGGCATACACACACGCACATAAAATGCCACATCATACGCATACACGTCATTCAGTGACAAGGCTTCTTCACCATTTTAGGTGTCTTTATTAATGGCCCGCTTTTCAAAACCAATAATCCAGTGAAAAGTAATTTCTCTATACTATATTCGAAAACTTGTAAACCGGATTACCCCTAAGTCCTTGAAAGGGTCACTGTCCCTCCGGTGGCAAGTGAAAGGAGAGAACTGATGCCCCCCCCCCCCCCCCCCCCCCGCCCCCCAACAGCTCTGACCACATCGTAAAAATCTCCGCCATAAAGAGCAACTGGCCACTCTTTTCTGGCCTTGTAAAAATAGAGACAAGGGATGAGAAAGTGGGTGGTCCCCTTTATGAACCCTCCGAAAAAGCTGGAGTGTTTCGAGAGGATGCGCATGGACAAGCATACCGCTCCTCATCAACGTTCCTGCGCAGCGGTGGGATGCATTCTGTCCTCAGCCGGTGCCACCCCCCCCCCCCAAAAAAAAATTCTACAATTAGGTCAGCCGTCAATGCCCCTCATCAGTGGAACCATTTCAGAGCCTGGGAATGTCTCGCTCAGTGTCCAAACACAATGGTTATCTTAGAAGGTTCGGTAGAGAGTTTTGTGTTTCATACGGAGATAAGCCTTCAGTAAGATGTTGACTGCTCAAAGTGTACAAGTCTGTACCTATTACAAAGGCTAGTGACCCTTAGGTATCGCCCTACCATTTGCAAGCTGACCATTTGAGCTAGCCAAATTTGACACAGCTGACACAGGCAATAAATTTGAACTAGTTTCCCCAACACAACCACCACCCCCAACACTTTATCCATTCTATTGCCCTGCAAAGCTCTGGACACACACATTCAGAAATGCACACACACACAAATGGCGGGAGGGAAGCAAAAGAGCAAATTTAATGTGATAATTATGGGATTATCTTGGTGCTATGTGAGGGGTAGGACTCAAGCAAATGATAGCATGGGCAATGAAATAAAAATTGCTTTGAAACTTGAAAGAATGGGTCTTAAAACACAAAATTGCACGAAGGTCAGCACGAAGGTCTGAACGACTCAAACAACAACAGGCAGCAGACAGGCTCAGCCAGAGCTTAGCCTTGCAAGGGGTGCCTTGCCATGAATGACGATGTTTGGGAACCCCTGGACTAGACTGTACGCCCCCCTGCCCCCACTGACTCGGAGCGTGGCGGATGTCGGAACAGGTGAAACCGCTGAGTCGTTGATCCTTCATTAACACCCTGCGGTCGTAGACAGGGCGCTGCGCGCTTCATCCAGGGCCCTGAGAATCTGAGGACGCGTCAGACACTCTTCAAAACTAATGAAGTGACTCACACAACAGCCAGAGAGATAGAGAGCGCGAGAGAGAGAGAGAGAGAGAGAGAGGGTAGTTGGCAGGGGGGGTTGTCCTCCTAATGAAAATAACAGGACGCTGTCCAACTCCAACTCTGACATCATACGCTATGGCCCGGCCCGGGGGAGGACGCGGCATCTGTGTTATTTTTAAGGAGCAAAATGTCACGATGGACGCGCACAACGCAATGTGCAACAGCGCTAGATAGAAGGTCACGCCCCAAAGCCATATCACTTTCTGAGCAGAGGACGTCGCTGCAAGCAGGTCCAACAGTAAGGAAAGGGAAGGAGGGGTCGGTGCCATAAAAATAGAGATGTATAAAAAAAACTTGAGCAAAACTACCCTTGAGGAACTGACGTCAATTACAAAGACTTCATCCACCAAAGGGTACTGGTGTGTCAAAATTGATAATCATTGAAAATCATTGCAATTTCAGATGTCGCTTATTTTTTTAACCCAATAGACCCAAGCAACCGGCATGAAAAGAAAACTGCAACAGCATGCAAACAATTTGACCTCAAAGACACTGCCATAAAAGAAAAAAAATATGGCCATTTATTAGAAATTAGCTATGGATCCAAAACATGTGACCTCCTGCTCCCAGTGGACACGTTAGGCCATTATATTGGACTGGTCTGAGGTTTCAACGACTCATTGATAGCCATTTCCGTGATTTATTCCGTCATCAGTTGACGACCGGGCGGCAGACATATGTCGTGGATGTCACCAGGGCTTGTAATCAAAACATACAAGCACATACCTCGAGGAATTCCTCAGAGAGAGAGGGGTCTGGTTGAAATGCAAAAGTTACCTACTGCTAGTACAAGGTGGGGGGGAAATAGCTTACTTACCCTACACTTAACGCTATATTACGTGGATATTCAAGCAAAGTTGACTCTCTACCGAGAAATTATTTTACGGCTAGGGCAGGGTCGCTGAGAATGAATCAAATTGGAAAACACTTTTGTGAGCAAACGAAAGTGTAATAGCCGATCATGTCTAGCGAGGAGGATCAAAACATTGCTGTATTTACTCTGTTGGCCTCTGTAACACGGATCCTCTCAGCGATTCTAAGCTTAAGAGGTAGCCATACCTGTTTATAGCAGGGGGAGACCAGCAAGTTAGCTCTGATGGATCGTAAATATGGAAACAATTTGGCGAAAAGGGCGATCGGCAGTATTAAGTGATCCCCCACATGTGCCTTCTTAATGTAGCTTTACTTATAGTGTTCAGCAGGCAGTTACCAGGAGTTATTAGCACGATGATAATGTGCTTTAACAGAGTGGGAAATGCAACCTTTGGAACCCAAGCTTGGGAATGTGCAAATTCCTCCAACTGTATGTCAACTTTTACATTGTAAAAGTTGACATACAGTTGCCTACATACATACATATGCCTTGACGCATAAATACTTAGATCTTACTTTTAAACAAACTTGGCTTGATGCTGTAACAACATGTGAGCCCCAAAAAAAAGAAAAAAATCTCGGGTGCCAACTGAACCTACTGATTGTAGCGGTATGCGCCATCTCAGTTGTCAGTTCCCCACCAATGCAACTACTTGGTCTAATTTTGGGACCTCAAAGATTATTGTTTACCCTGATCCATTGTTTCCATGAACCACAAACACAGGCTTCACTCGACAGATATGCTATCCAAAGGGATCCTATATTTATTGATTTTTTTTGTGCAATGTTGGGACAGCAAACCGTTACTGTACATGTGAGTAATTGGACCAATCACATTGATTGTTTGTTGCTCTGGGAAACAATGTGATTGAGATATCTTAAATCTAGACGGTTCTGAAACATGTAGCTTTTAGCTAAATGCTAGCCCCCTGGCCACACCCTTACATGATTGCCCCGCACTCCCACAAACCCAGCTGGCGTGAGTGAAGGGCCTGGTCATGGGCCTGAAGAGCAGCTGCCCTCCCCCCTTTCCCTGCTCTGATCTCCTCTCTGCGCTTCACACCTGATCACCAACGACTGCACTTCACACAGGAATTTTTCCATTTTCTATTTACATGTGTGCCCAACCCCCCCAACCCCCTCCACCAGCAAGACAAGTGTTGCAGCTTCAGTGCTTCAGTGGCTGGTGACCATCGACATCCAAAAACCCCCAGGTCCCACTTCGGTGACTCAGTCGCCACGGGAGTGGAGGGCAGAACTCTACTCTTGAAGCCCGATATTAACAGCCGGCAACACGATTTCCCCTCCACCATTTCGCATGCGACCAGCTAACTAAAGCCCCCATTGGCTGAAATCTCCACGTATCTGCTTCCTCTTGACCGCTTGTCCCCCTCTCTCAAAAACACCTCTCCACAGGCCCACAAAGGGCCACGTCCATGGCCTGGTGTTGACGACGAGGCGCTTACAGCCTCTCAGAATGCCAACAGTCACATATTTTGCCAGCACACTGACACAGTCAAACAGTGGCCTGGTGGGGAGACTGTTCACCAATGCATGGGCCAACTGCTTTCCAATGGCAGAGCAGTGTCCAAAAACACTATTTTCACTCATCATTTAAATCGGCTGCGCAAAACAATTTGATCAATATGAGAAAATCACTCTCTCTTCAATCAAGTCAAGGTAATACACTAGTTTTGGATGCTTTGTTAGGTCGCCCAAACTCCTGTTGTTCAGGTTCAAATCAGGTATGCTGAAGGTGTGCTAATTGAACTAAGATCATATTCCACTGAATATATGTTTGTTGTAATAAATAAGTGTACCTACCATATGTAATAAATACATATTTAGTTGGAAAATTCGCCTAGTTTCGAGTTTTCAAGGATGACAAGCATGTGAATATTATAAAGGGGATTGCATAGCAAATGTGGGGAGAAGGTTAAGTTAGGTTATAAGGTTGTTGCATGTGTTGCTTTGTGTATATATGCTTACAATTAAGGTAAACAACAATCCACTGTGGGTTGACCCTATATGGCATGAGTGAACGGGGAGTCAATAGGTTCCCTTGAAAGTGCCGTCTACAGTAAAGGGAGGTAATTGGCTTCCACCTTCCACCTTTGCGGTAGGAGGGGGGCAGCTGTGTGGGTGCCGGCTGGAGGTAGGGTAGGATAGAGTAATGTAGGGTGGGTGGGGACAGGCCGGGAAGGGTCAGATGGTCATGGAGGTAGCAGCGTAACAGGACACTCTCAAAGACGAGCACTTAAACTCTTAACCAAAAAAAAGAAGAAAGAAAGAAAGGAAGAAAAAGAAAAAAACACAAGTACAGCTCCTGTTTCTGCTCACCTGCGTGGCCCCTCCACCAGGCAGCCCCCACTCCACATACCCTTCACCCTCTCGCTCTCTCCCATCCCTCACTCACAACCAAGCAAGTCACTACAGGATTCCCCCCTGAGTGTGGTGCAGTCATCCTTAACCAATATAATATATTTTATTTTATTACCCACGTGTCGAGAAACTCTGGGAAACAGAATATACAGACGCTCCCCGATTACAATGGCCCCCATTATGGCCTGGAGGGGTGACATTAACCCACCTAATGGACACCTTGGGTTGTGCCTCTTCACTCCTCTGCAGTCAAGTGGCCTTTATCTCAGACCGTGATAGGAGCATTTGATCTTGTTTGGTTAAGTGGTAAACAAACACCCACGGGGGGACAAAGCAGGCATTTCGCACTAATGCCGTTATCGCGCTCTGTTAGCCAAAGATGTGCGGAGGAGAGGGGTTTTAAGTATAGGTGTTGGCAAACACACAGACACACACACACACACATACACACACACACACACACACACAAACACACCGTTAATTGTTTCATAATTGCTTTCTAATGCCGCAGTAATTGGGTTCATCTGTATTTTTTTTATCTGTGCTTCCGTTCTTTTCCACTGCACGAAAACCCGCTCATACACTCTAACATATGACTTTTCTCTTTAGTGGGAAAGGTTACACCCGGCATTCAGTTCCAGGACAAATTACCCTGCAAAAGTCATGGGTTTTTATTGGCTCCAGCTCTGATCGGCAGTGATGGAAACATGACACCCGGGTTCACACGCTAATTTTCGCCCCTTTACTGGTGCGATGCGACGCTCGTTGATGTTCCAGAGGTTGGCGCGTAAATAGACAGGAATATTTGTGTATCATTTGATTATTTCATATCCAGTCTAGAATCCAAAATCAAAATCATAAGTTATTGACTTTTTTCGTGCATGCGGGAGCATGAAATGTTTCGAGTGTGGGGACCGCTCAGTGAGGATCACTTCGAGCACTCCGTGTGCACGTAGCGCAGGGAACCCCAACACTCCCCCCTGGGCTCTGAGCCACTCCAGCAGTGCCCCAAGCCAGTCTCTGAACTGGAGGAGCCTCTTTGCTCCCTGCTGTTGAAGGACCGGGCCTGATGGGCACACACTGTGCATCAGGCCCGGTCCTTCGGCAACCTGCCGTTGCACGGGTGCGGGCATAGATGCCCCATGCTGCTTCTATTGTTTCTTTCCCAATCACACTGGAACTATGACGCTCCCCTTTTCCAGCGTGTTCGTGACATCGAATGTGACATACCAGAAAAAAAAGAAAGGCATAATTGTTCACTTGCATTGGCAGTGTCAATCGGCAATTTTTAGTGGGTTTACCCGCCATTAAAAAAAAACATGTATACACATACATTTTGGTGTTAACTCTGATTTTGATTTTGTTGCATGGAGTTGGTTACGGCTATGATTCTGTGATGACTGAGTGTAAAAGATAATCCTTGATTGATTTTTCTTTTAATATCTGGACCAATTGAAGAAAATATAGCATTTCTTAGATCAACTTTTTTTCTTTTTCATATAATTCCAGAAAATCGGTTGGCTTACTGGGGCAATTTTTTTTTCTGTCTCAGCAGGCGCTGAGGTTCATGGGGAAGGTATCATCAGCCACGGGAGCAGTCAACAAGTTGTGGCCGAGATAAAGTCTGTAGATTCGAGGAACGGATACGGTTACATGTCACTCCCTGATGGCTCCCCGACATTCCAGAGAAAATGTCTCCCTGCCTCACTTCACCACCTCGTCCGCCCGCCCCCCCCCCCCCTCTCCTACCCCCACCTCTCTTGTCGGACTGAGTGGCAGACATAGGGGTCCACAGCAGGGGTGGAACTCTGCCTGTCCGTCATCCCCCCGTCCACCCTCCCACCCTCCCACCCAGCCACCTCAGCTTTCCCATCATACCCTGTCACACTCCAATAAAAACGGGAGCTGCTATTTGGGAGAGGCACCCTCCCAGAGCCCACTGGCTGACAGACAGCAGGGGTTAGGAACTAACTATTTACTATAGTTAAATGCGAGTAGTACTAGTAAAATTTGTTTGGTCACCTCTCCATTCCCCCTTACCTGCGTGAAGTTAGAACATTTACTGCAAACCGCCACAAACTAATCGCCAGACTCTCCTCAAAGTACATCACCACAACCACCCAAATGTTCACCTTCAACGATCTGACACAGTTTTATTTTATTTTTTAGCTGAGAGTAAGAACTGTACAAGGAGGAGAGCCTCCGATTCTTCATCGCTTGTTCGTGGGAGGGGGGAGGCCCCTGAATTGCTGCAAGAGCGAAATTTCAGAATAGACCAATGACTTTTTGTCTGGCAGCATTTGGCCAGTAATCAAACAGCTTGTCGGGGTGGGGTGGGGGTCGGGTTGATGTATATTTGGTTGGGTATTCTTTCTAGCATTTGTCACAGATACTTGCATTTGGGTGCAGTCATCGTCGGAAACGTTTTCTCCGAGATCTGTTAATCACAGCGGACTTTCACCTCCTTGAGGGGCTATCCTGGGTCAGCATTGAGCCTTGTCCTCCTTTTGAGATACATCTCTTTGATAGCCTACGGTGCAAACATTTTGTTTTGTCGCGGCTGCTCCCGCCTCCTTCTTGGTGGAGTGGATACTAGAACACGCTGCCTTGTCAAGCTAAGCTCTTGAAACGCTTCCCATCTTCTGTCTCTGCCATAACACGATTCAACAACCCCACGAAGCGAAATTTTCTGTCACTCCCATTTAAATAGTTGAGTAGGCATTATTCTAAGCTGTACGGGCGGAACTTAAGAACCTAAGAAGAACCACTCAGGATCAATTTTTAGGATCAAATCTCCGTTGTAGCTATAGTTGTGGCCCTTCTCTGGCCAATTCCCCTTATTGGTAGTATTTTCTAAAACCATGGAAACAACTACTATAAATCCTTATATTTGATTAAGCTTCTTAATTTTAAAAAGACTAGCAGATAACAGTGGAAGCAGATTCCAGTAAATGCTGGTTGCTATTCGAGGCAAACCCAGCACCGAACGCGAACAAGAAGCTTAAAAGTAGATTCAAGCGGAATCTCCTTCTTTAAGGATCGGGATCTAACAAGCGATTGGATGAAAGTTTAAAAAAGATTAGGTATTTCATGGTGGAAATCAAGCAATAAGATTATGCCGCCAAAATCCTGAAACAAAAAACTTGTATCTAGATTGGAATCCAAATTCAAGACAGAATGGCCCAAGAGAATATATAATCATGGAAAGTATCTGTCTGTGCCATTTTATTTTGGCTAGACTGAATCCTGCCAAGTATTGTGCTTTTTGGGGTTATGGAAGAGGCCTCCTTTTTTTGGAGCTGTCATGCTATGTGGGTTATCTGGCGATAATACGGTTATTGCCAATACAGGAGCCATAAGCATGTCAATTTCAGATGTTGCATGGGAAAGCGGTCTCACACAATAAGTATGTAACGCCGCTGAAGCGAGGGCCTTTCGGAATGGTTCAGCACTTGAAAGAACGTGACAAAACTACAGGGAACATTGCCGGCCTGTTATTAGCCATTAGATACACACACTTTGCTTGGAAAAGTCGTGTTTACCCACATCCTGACAGATTTTTTTCTTTTTTTTTTTTTGGAGACAGACATAAATATATATTGCAGAGAAATACAGGACAGTGGTGAGACAAGCATGCGCGCGCACACACACACACACACACACACACACACACACACACACACACACACACACACACACCTTTAAACAAATTCCAAACAAAGGAGGAAGCAACCAAATGAATTACACCCTGTGAGGCACTGTATCCCTGGGGTCAACCCACCCACAGCAAATTCCAACGGCCTCAATACACAAGTTCACCTGAACCGTGAAGCGAAGGTGAAAATTAAGTCTACTTTGGGGTATTACAACAAAAAAAAAAGCCCGTGGCTTATCTCCCGGCTGGAACGATGCCCTCCCTTATCTGTACAAACACACATACACACACACACACACACACACACACACACACACACAGGGAGATGAGGGGAGAAACGGTGCCTGAATGGGGAACAACATGGCCCCCCTCACAAAGACCTGTTAGAAACAATTAGTCCTGAGTGCTGAGGTTTGATTCGGTGGTCTAATTGCCGGTTCAGGAAGACAGGGTGTGTGTGTGTGTTTGTGTGTGTGTATGTGTGTGTGTGTGTGCATGTGTGTGTGCGTGTGTGTGTGTGCGTGTGTGTGTGCGTGTGTGTGTGCGTGTGTGTGTGTGCGCGTGTGTGTGTGTGTGTGTGTGTGTGTGTGTGTGTGTGTGTGTGTGCGTGTGAGGTAGCCCTGGGAAGGCCCCAGGGGAGGTGGGTGGGGGGTGTTGGGTAGGTAGGGTGGTGGTGGTGGTGGTGGTGGGAGGAGGGTATCACGGTCAGACAATAGCTGCCTTTATTTTCCCATTCAAGCTTCCGCAAAAAGCAAGCACGCTTGAAGAAGCTTTAATCCTGCATTCAGGAACCTGGAGGGAAAAAAGTTGGAGGTGTTGGTGTGGGGGCCTAACGCTGTTCCAGGTATGTCTGGGACTGACGCACACACCTACACCACCTACACCCACACACACACCCACACACGCACGCACGCACGCACGCACGCACGCACGCACACACACACACACACATAAAACAAACTCCAACTACAATTACAGCTTGTTAGGGGTTTGCGTGGTCAGGGAGTGAAGCCTTCATCCTCCTAACTTCCAGAAAAATTCTGGAAGTTAGGAATCCTCTGCTGTCAGTTTCGGGGGTTCTTTTTGTAGGGGTTTTTTCCGCTAAGAAAGGATCCAAGATTCCATTCCTGACGGGCCCTGCACATGAGCGATGAGCGGTTGACACGCTGAACGGGTGGGAGTGGGGGGGGCAGCGTGGGATTAGAGAGAGAGCCTCAAAGCCACACGACAGTTCGACTCATACCTTCACCTCCAAAAGAAGAAGATGAAGGCTGGGATTTCACTACAATCGCCCACAACACACACACACCTCCGCAGCCTTCTGCTCTGTTTCGAGGACTCCATCCTCACATACCAGGTCCTACCACACCCCCTCTCTGCACACACACACGCACGCACTTAAATATCACCTGCTCTCCACTCCTTTAATCACCGCAATAGGCAGTCTTCATGCCGGTTTGTATGCAGGTAAAAATTTAAAGAAAAAAAAAGGGGAAAGAATTCTCTTTCCCAAAGCGAAAAGTCTTCGACCAGCAATCACATCCCCTGGATTACGCCCTCCCCCCACACGCAGATACACACATACACACACCCACACACACTTTTGACGTTCCTCTCTCCTGAAGCCGGCCATATGCGACCCCCGGGCTTGCCACGTTCGTGGTCGTCGGGGAAAACTCTTCACGTGAGATTTCTCTATCATCACCTCGGCTCCACAGAGGAAGGTCACTTCAAAGCGAGGAGCGAGTCACAGGGGCAAAACAGGGCCCGGGACTGACAAATGCACAAGTTGTAAAACTTAACAAGGTGTGAATGCCCTCTGGGCGCCCCGGGTCTCCAGTATGCAGGGGACGGCCTGGGGACTGGGGAGGACCCGACCTCAGGCGCAGAGAAGCTAAAATAAAAACGTCCAGCTTGACAAGTCATTTGATCTTGCCAAACAACAAAGGAAAGAAATATAAAATAAAGAAAGAACTGAAATATTCGGTTTGAATGGATTTCAATGCATCTCGGGACAACTCAGGACACTCAATAATACTGATGAGTCTTTGCTGCTTCTTCTTGGCCTGAAACATTGTGTGTATCGAAGCACGGCGAGTTTCTCAATAGTAAAGCCTTCAACGAGGTTGTGCTCTGAGCACTTAAGAATGATGGGGAGCAACATTTAAATAGGGCCTGGGTTGAATAACAGCAAACATAACCTTTAATGCATGGTTGGTTAAACTACTATTGACAAGTGTTCAAACTGGAAGTTTCTTTTGACTAAAGCATTTGCTATAAACCATATATATTCTGCGAGCAAACGATTCTTATCTCGATGTTTCTAGAGAGATTACGTAAACAAATATGAAGGTATCTGTTATCCGCCAAATAACTGGAAGAATCGTGATTGGAAGCAACTGAAAATCTCCCAGGTTTACTCTGGTTTTCAGTGTTTTCCTTTGTTAAATCGCAGAAACACAAAATCAAAAGAGCTGAGAAGATACGCATTTCTCACGGTGTGGAGCGGCTCCTTGCTGTCGTGGGGAAGGGGGGGGGGGGTTGCGTGAATGTGTGTTTGCAGAGGGAACCTCAGGTGGCTCTGCCGGTCCACGCTGGCTCCCGGACACTTCTGATTTATCTGCGGTTTTGGGAGTTATGTTGCCGACCTATTCACCTCCGCGCCATTTGTGTAGTCCCACGGCTCTGTCCAGGCCATCAAAGACCCCGTGCGGCCCCCTCACCCCTCACCCAAGCACCCCACACAGGCTGCCGTGTCATCCACAGTTCGGTACGAACTCTGTCTCTCCCCACACCACACACATGTGTGCACGCACGCACACACAATGTGAAACCAAAAACCAAGGCTTTAGTCGGTCTTGTACACTATGCCATTTGTTGGATTGATTGGGCCACAGCTATTATCGACTCAAATGTTTCCAAAAGACTCTTTTGGACCCCAAGGATTCTTTTTTTGAGGACAATGTATGTATACTGTAATATCAATATTAAATTGCACTGGATAGTCAGCTATATATATATATATATGATCGCTGTTTAATAATGGTGACACTTAAGTCCAATGGATAGCAGGTATAAGTAGTGTCTTGATGACGTTGCTGACCTGCGTTTACAATAAAAATGTTACTTTTAAGAAACTGTTGTACTGTCTTCAGTCTATCGCAAGATGACGCCACAATCAATTATTCTTCTGTCAACCGCAGTAAATATACAGTAGTTTTTTTTAATGGTCAGAGATTTGTGTAATGGGTTGTTTAACCTATTCAACGCAGATCTCACCCTAGTACAAATGGCTTTATAGCAATGGATGTGAAATGCACAGTGGGATAACTATTATCTATGCAGCTATGTTTTTGCGTTGTAGTCTTTGGGTCAATGTGTATGGAAGCCCATTAAAAATAGATAAAAAATAGATCAAACACTATAGTGACATATGACATACGCTATAATACGTTCTCATCATTATGGCTTAGTATCTTCCTTTACTATAATTTAGTAAGTTGAAATTGTGAGTTACTATCTCGTAATGATGACGCAGTAACTCATAATCTTCTTCTATTGTTGTTGTTATGACTCTACATTATCATATAATGTGATGTGAGGATGTGACCTTTTCTTGGATCTTTCATGAAAAGGTCACATCATCACATGGCATCATTACATAATTGTACTTAATTACATTTAATTATGAATTATTTATTAATTAATTATTTACTAAATTAATAATAATAATGGGTGGAGCATCCTGTGATCTCGCAAGTAGACAGAAGTGAGTACAGATCCAACACGGCGGCACCCAGCTGCATGAACTAAAACACCAACAATCTGCTCCGACTAAGACAAATAACAAAGCGAATTGCAAAAAATAAAAACTCCATCCTGAAGGAGACCGGCAGAAGGGTAAATGGGTATCGCTGGTTGTTGATAAACTATATACAGACGGTCTTATTCCGAGACTCCTCCACCACACCCTGGTTATTCTGATAATTTGGATATTCGAGGCGTATAAATTAGCATCCTATCTATGTCAGGATTGTTAATATTGCTCACTGACTCATCATCTCACCTTCCTAATCTATCTCTCCCCACTTCTCTCATCCCTCTCACTCTCTATTTGCTCACTCACTATATGTATGTCTGACTCTGAAATGTTCTAAGTTTATCTTTGTCGACTTGTCGTTTGTTTGTGTAGATGTGTAGCCCTACAAACTTCCTGCAATACTAGGACAGTAAAAAGGAATGTAAAGAAGATAAACTGAGCCTTATCTATGGAAAAACATGGGCATGGTGGTATAGCTATTGCCTTGGATGCACTGTAGTGCTGCATGGGAAAACTACAACTCCACATCCACCACCCCCTAACTAGCCTCAATGACATCCATTAAGTTTGTTAGTTGGAACGTGAGGGGAATAGTCTCACCAGCTAAACAGAGCAAAATCCTAAGTCACCTCACTAGGATGAACACCAGCTTCTGTCTACTGCAAGAAACTACCCCCATCAGATGTTTTCTACATCATATAACAAAAAATATTAGGTCTTTTCTAAATTAAACAATAAAAGTATCCCATATCAGAATAAAACCACAACATAGACACAGAAAGGCGTAACATTATGATTAACTCAATTTTAGGAAACATCAAATTAACCACAGCTAATATTTATGGCCCCAATGAGGACAACCCAAATTTCTTTCACAATATATTTTGAAAACCCTTAGAATTCTCTGATTCAATTATTATACTGGGAGGGGACTTCAACACAGTACTTGATCCAAGTTTAGACCGTTCTCAAGAGAGAGATAATCACAAGTCCAGGCGTTCATCTGACATTATAAAACAATATATGAGTCATCTTGCTCTTGACGATTGTTGTGATCAACTAATCCGCATAATAGAGAATACACATATTAATCATCACCCCACAAACTTTTTTTTTGACAAGTAACTCGGTAATGTCCAAAATCACTAATCCTGAAATCCACCCAATTGTTATCTCTTATCCCAGGCTTCAACATCATTAATGAAACCAATCCAAACCCTACCGGCAGGTGGAGGTTTAGCACCTCACTTCTGACGAATAAGGAATTTAACCATTTATCTTCCAGAGAATGGACTTCCTTCATTGAACTGAACGACTCTCGAGAAATATCACCATCCTTACTCTGGGAAACGGCAAAGGCAGTTCTGAGGGGTAGTATTATTTAACTATCCACTTACAAGAAAAAGAAAGGACAAGACTGCCCAAATAAACTAGAACAACAAATAAAAGCCTTGCACTCCCAACAAGCCCACTCACCCACTGAGCAAATCCGAAATGACATCCAGATAATTATATCTCAACTTGATAATCTTATCCATCAAAAGATACAATTCCTCATGCAATGAACAAGAGTGTATTATTTTTAATTCAATAACAAATCAAGTCAATTTCCAATCAATTGAAAAAACTTATTACAGCCATCAAAGATCCACAAACACACATCCAGCAAGACATCAATAAAATATTCAGAGACTTTTATAATAAGCTATATCACTCAGATAATCAATCAAATATATCAAACATTAACTCATTCCTAAATTAGTTCCCCAAATCGAACCACAGAACAGGCTACCACATCAAATTAACCACTTACTCTAGAAGAACTCAGGAAAGCTTTCCTTTCTATGCTCAACAATAAACGACCTGGATCAGATGGCTAGCAGTGGAATACTATAAACACTCTAGTCACTTACAGTATATTTCCACTATGCATCAGAATGGTTACATAGATAAAGTCAACCTCCACCATGCCTCTGCACATGAATACTGCTCTCATTTCTGTTTTGCTCAAATCCAATAAGGACCCAACCCTCACCCCCAGTTATAATCCTTATTAAATGTGATTTAAAGATCATGAGTAAAACACTAACCAACATAATTGAAAAAGTAATTCCATTTAGAATTCACCCAGGCCAAGCCGGCTTTGTCAAGTGCAGACACTCATCGAGCTATATGCGTCATTTATTAAGTCTGATCAGCATATCTCAAAGGAACAACTTAAATACTGTTAAATACTGTTAATGCCGAAAAAGCATTTGACAGAATTAATTGGACATATTTATTTTCCACCCACAACAAATTTGGCTTTGGAGGGTTACTCATTCAATGGATCAGAATTCTGTACAACTCACCATCTGCTTCTGTCAACACCAATGGTTACACTTCACAGACAAGGATGTCCACTCTCCACTTTACTATTCGCCATCTTAATTGAATTGCTGGTGGCGGCAATCCTTCACAACGGGCAATATAAGATACCTTGGTATTGATATCTCCACCAATCTGTCATATTTGTTTGCCCTTAACTTCATTGCTCAAGTCCATTAAAGAAGACCTCATTCGATGGAACAACCTACCCATTTCACTAATTGGTGGGATAGCAGCAGTTAGAATGAATATACTTCCAAAAATAAACGTATAATAAATGTATTTCCAATGATTCCAGTCCAACCTACCGTAAATTGGTTTAATACTCTAGACTCAATTATCATTAAATTCTATTGGAAACACAAGAAACTGAGAATTAAACTAGCAACACTACAGAAAAACAAAGACTGTGGAGGCCTAGCAGCACCAAACTTTAGATACTACTATCTAGCAAACCATCTTCAATTTATCATTTAATGGTAACAACCAGAGCAACAATAGGCCCATGGATGGCGAGACATTGAACAAACTGAATGTCTGGATTTATCAATATCTGATCTCCCATTTCTTACTGAATCAATAAGGAAACACAATTGCTTTAAAAGCCCAATGATCACAACAACTCTGTCAGCCTGGTGGAAATTCAACAAACTCAGTGGTTACACTCTATTTCCAAATAAATTCACTCCAATCTGGCACAACCCAGATTTGGTTTAAAAAAAATCTGGTTAAAAACAGACCAATAATCTTCAGGTCTTGGAAAAGACAAGAATTACCCATCTGGAGTACATTTTTGAAAACAATTTGCTCATATCTTTCCCAACCTTAATCCAAAGGTTTGCACAGCAGACCTCCGGAGGTCTATCGGTGGTCACAGTTTCCTGCAATTCCTTCAACTACAGTAATCTCGAAAAGTTAAAATCAAATTAACGAACATCATCCTACAACCACCTCTGATGACTGAACATCTTACTCATATAGGTAATTTTAATAATCCCTCTTCCAGAATCTACAAACTTTATTTAATAACAGATCACACTTTACCTTTACCTACCATGGAATGGGAAAGAGACCTTGGTGTTACCACCAATATTAACCTGTCGAAGCTCATTTGCAACAACACCTTTGACCTACAGTTCCATAATGCAACTCACCCAACACAAAATGTTCAAAATGGGTTTTATTGATAAAGATGTTTGTTCTGAAAACCATAGATGACTACTTTCATGCCATCTGGCTCTGTCCACCTATCCAAACACTCTGGACCAACATCACCAACAAGCTATCAACCCTTCTGGGTCACAGCATTCCAGTCTCCCCGTCCGTATGTCTCCTTGGTGACCTCTCCCACCATTCAAACACCACCAACCCATTTTGATTGCCTTAACGATTGCCAAGAAAACATTATTACTCAATTGGAAAAACAAATAATCTCACCACATCCCAATGGTTACATTTATTAATAGAATTCATCTCAATGGAAAAACTACTGGCAATATCCAAAAACAAGGTTGATTCATTTCATGAAATATGGGAAACTTTTATCACTATCCCGTAATACTTTATTTTTTTGTATTATTATTATTATTATTATTATTATTATTATTATTATTATTATTATAGTGCAGGGTGAAAAATTACGGGCCAAAGTGAAACACAAATTCACAACAAAGATAATGGCTCTCTCTAGAGGCCAGCATACATATTACATAGCAGACAGACCGGAAGAGAAAAGAAACGTATATGGGTCATTGTCATGAAACCACCATAAAACAAGTCCGAAATGAATTGATCCACATATCATCATTGAAATATATATACATGTTTTTTTTTTCTGTGGGCCATAGATATTGTGTGAGCTTTGGATGAACTTTATATATAACTTACAGTATATAACTTCAGTCCTCCAAAAAAATCCTATAATATGGAGGGACAGCACAATGTCTTCTTCCCTAATATATATTGTAAATGTTGTGCTTGTCTTCTCACTCTGTACTTGATGTCCACCACAAACTTGCCCGTTAACTTTCCCTTAACTTCCAGTGTTCACATATCACTCTTGCACAACACCATTTATTAAACCTCCGTTGTATCACATCTTTCCTGCCTGTAGGGCTCGGGAAGTTTGATGGTTGCTATGGGTTACTATGAACTCCAATCGCCATTTTTGGAGGACTTCCATTCAATTGCATAGAGAAATAGATAAAAAATATACAAAATGTACAAAAATGGACAAAGGAAGGGAGAACAGAAGGGTCAGTGTTTCACACAAGATAGTTGCAAGATTTTCTGTGGCAGTTTTTCACCTAACAAGACTTCCAAGCTTCCAAGCTGAAGGGACAAAGATGGTTGTTCGCCTGGAGGCCCTGTATGTTTGTGTGTGCATGTTGTCGTGGGTGTGGCTTCCCGTCCCCACTCTCCCGGCTCCCTGCTCCGATGGCACACCTGCAGACATCCGGCACTTCATCTCCTCTACAGTATTTTTCACCACTTTTTTGCTAGATCATTGTTTCACCTTCGTGGTATTACATATACAATACTCCGTGGTACACTCTCGCCTACCGTCCTGCCGCTGCTTCACCTTCCACACTACCCACCAGCTACGCACCTCCATTCCCCATTCCCTCCTGCTGTAATCGGATCCCGCTCCCAACTTCCTGTCCATGCCAGACCCTCATCCATTAATAAACTTTTTCCCCCTTTCTGTCCTTATATGTCCTGCATTTTGGTCCCACCTGCGTTCATAACAGAATGATCTGGCCAGCATGGACGTAGTGGATAATTTTGTTTTAGAAATGAGAGATTCTTGACCATCCTTTCCGGGGTAAAGACACTACTAGACTCCTCCTCTCACTCCGTTAGGGTTCACACAGTGTAGCCAAATTCTCAGTGGAATTGAACTGTAGTGACTTACTCGAGCTGGAATGATTAGGTGCTTCAGGGGATATTTTCAAATGGGCTCGAGTGAACGAGTCAAGGATTATGGTTACGTGTGATGAGGCTGTTAGTCTCGATGCTTTAATTTCCCCTGACCACAAAATTAGATAACTGCCTCCGTGAGCGGCCTATGGAAAAGGCTATTCATCAGCCTCCTCTGTCAACCCTTCTTCCCTCCATCTCTCACGAGAGCAGGTACAGGCCCTTCCCCAGTCTCCAGTGATTTTCTCAGCCCCAGTGTTCTTCCTCCACCGGGAGGGGAACTCATGCAGCTGGGTCGGTCTTGCCGCTTGTCAGAGGAACGTCGCAGAAGAATGGAGTCTGGGGAGTGCCTCTACTGCAGGCTAACAGGCCCCTTCCTCGCCTCTCCACCTGTCCCTGTCCTGTCAGCTATCGTGTCCCGTCTTGCCCAGCTCATTCTGTCACTCTTTGTGCCTGCAGTCTGCCTTGCCGATACAGAGGCCGCTGTTACCCCACTTACCTCAGAGTCCCCTGACCTATCAGGTGTCCTCACAGCTGCAACTTACCAATCTCCTCCCTGGAGCTCACCTGCCCACATCAGACTCTCATCCATTAATAAACTTACGTCTCACTCAATCTATCCTATCCCATTGTGCTCATTAGATAGTTTCTAATTTGTTTTAGTTTGGAGAATGAGTGCTAGGCAGTCGCAAAGTTGACGGGAACAGTCAGTCACTGTTGACAAGGGATTGCTGATGACCTACGGATTTTTTCGGCATTTGTTGATGAAGCATGTATTACCCAACATTCGTTTGGAGGTGATTCACTCATTGTCATGTTGCATGTTGTAACATGAGCGTGCAAATAAAACAACTACTCGTGCAACACATTTCAAAAGTATTTAATTCATTTAATGGCTCAGTTACTCAAATTGTTGTCAATTAACAACCAAGTGGGACCAAAATTCCTATGTGACTTAGGTGGCATATATACAATTGCATTGCATGCATGCTGGTTGAAGGTTTGTTCATGCTTTAAAGGTGACATCGTCTCAGCGCTCTAACTAATTATTATGTTAATACCGGTACATGTTATGGGCCCGGCTGCCCGACATGCCAAGGGACCACAGTCTGAGCTGGCCTATAGTAGGGCGGCCCTACTGGCATTTGCCCAAATGCCAGATGGCCTATCCATCACTGCTTGAAAGTAACTTTTTCTCTCTTGCCAAGGTGATCTAATGACCTGAAATAAATGACTGTTGACCTTTAAATCTATGGTAATTGCAATGGGAAAGAGTAGTGCTACTCAATATATTACTGCTTTGCAAATTCCAAACTTTTATATGCAAACACACAAATGTCATTCAACATTCAAGTTTGATGTGAAAGTAGCTATCATTTTTAAGCAGATGTTTCTCATCAAATTACCTTGGAAATGCATTGCATTTGTGATGTGGGCATCCCGGTGTCTCCATCTTCCCACGTTTGGTGTTAAATTTGGGACACAGAGGACAAACCCAACAGTGAACTCTGGTAGGTTGTGCTCTCTAACTGGCTTCCAATCTTAATTATGGATGGGTGTATCTGGAAAACAGTTTTTTTATTATTATTATTATTATTATTATTATTATTATTATTATTACTATTATTATTATTTCGGATCATTCTAGATTGTTTTTTTAAGGTGACTCTAACCAGTAACACACACATAGCCTACATTATGAGCTGCACTACAGAGTGAGTTGTGGTCAGACCCATTGAAAAAGAGTTCCATATGCTCACTGAATTATTAGATATATTAAAGTTTGATGTGTTATAACTACTTTAGAAATTAAACTTGCACTTGTTAAAAAGGGTATCAGAATGTAGCGTTATGTGGTTTATTGAACTATTGAATTATCATAACAAATTACTTCATAAAGACGAGGCACCACTTCCAATTTAGGGATTAAATTAAATAAACCACATTAACTATAGCTGATCAGTCTCATAAGGATTGGAGTTCTTTCTGATACATTTACCTCTGTCTTCAATTTTTAAAGGACACAATCAGACAAACCTCTTTCTGATAAATGGGATTCATTTATCAGGGATATTAATGTGTTGGGATTATTGGGATTTAAGAAAATCTCCCCCTGGGATTATTAAAGTATTTCTGATTCTGATTCTGATTCTGATTTTATCATGCAAAATAATAACATAGTTACATAGTGCTACTTTAAAATGATTTTGCCATTTAGCTCCATTCACTCCCATTCTCTCAGGTCTAGCAGGTCTGGTCTAGTAGCCACAGGTTTCAATTGGATTAACACAGAGGCTTTTCCTACATTGAAAGGGTCTCGAATGGAGTTAAATAATTAATCTCAGTTTTGATTGCAGGCAACACCCAGATACCTGTGAGTGAGTTTGAAGTCGCACAGTGAGAGTGTTTAACAATCCCTGTTTTTTTTGGGGGGGGGGGGGGGGGGTACTGACCCCTGCATACAAAGCTTTCCGGCAAATAGAGATCAGTATTTCCCTACCGACACTAGTACTGACTTAAGGAGCGTAACCTTATTTATGCAATGTGCACTTTGCAGAAAATGATTATCTTTTCTTTTCTTTCTTCTTCTGAAGCATCAGAATCCAATTTTGAGTTTGAGTTGTGTCACTTCAAACAGAACTGCCTTACTGACACTTGCCTGACCATTGGACTGTGAGGTTGAAAATTTTGCACTTTTACATTGCAACCAAGCCAAAAGAATCCTTGTCATGGCATACAGTTGCAATGAAATCAATATGGCAGATCTACAAGTGGGAGATGTCATGGGTGATCTTGAGTGCGGCCTGCTTTAGAAATGTCTGTTGTTTCTGAAATTACCTTTGGTCCCCTTTACAGTGTTGAAGAAGACCGAGAGGACACACTGATCTTTTTCTGATTTTCCTGCTGAAACATGGAAGGCAATTAAATCCTTTTGAAAGGTTACCAAGATTGTCAATATTTGCCAAACCAACTTGCACTCCCATTCCTTGAACAGGTGCTTTTTGATAATGTGAACAGTGATCTTAAAGCACATTTTATGCAATTTATGATCAGCCAAGAAATTCGTTTTTTTTGGGAAGCAATCAGTTGACTCTGAGGATCTTGTGCAAGTTCCTGACAGCTATGGCTGTAGAAGGAGAATCACCGCTGAGAATCTTTTTACAGTACTTGATGAAATAGCACACAAAGAACTTGTCCAAAAACAGATGTCCGTTATTGACTGCTGGAGGGCGATCACCCATCATCATCTACCTCTCAGTTCAGAAGCACTGACCAAAATGTTCTCTGACCTGGAACCAACACAAAAAAGAGCTGTAAACTTCAGAAATTTGCCGTTGATTGGACTAAAAAAAAAAAAAAAGTGGAAAATCATAGTTATTATGCAGAATTGCAAGGACAGAATTACAAGAATATATATTTAGGACCTATAATAAGCATGGCCTTTAATAGTTATAGAGAACGTACTCCAGCTGTGGAGAAGGAAGCCCAGCTTTGTCTACAAAAACTCCAGTTTCGACAATCATCCCTGGTTTCATGTGCTTGGGTGGTGAATGCACAACAACACACAAACTGGCATACGTAGTGTTAATTACCAAGGCCAGATTACATCTCCACCAGATACAAGTTCTCCAGCTGCACAACACAAACCTTCTGGCTAGACAGAAACCTGTTTTGTTCACGCAAATGAAGGCCTTTTAATGTTGCTAAGAATGCTTTATCACTGCGGTGTGCGGACAGCTATAGAATGTAATGAAACTGTGTTTTTGCTTGTTTTTGTTTATTTGTAGGTTCCAAAAAGATGTACCACCCAGGTGAAAGATTTGTGTAAACCACCATTGAATTGCTTGAAAGTGTAGCCAACCCCACATCTGTCTATTGACTAGAATCTAATGTTGGACAAAAGCAAGCTCTTTGTTCAAGTCAGTTTTTCAAACTGTATTGTTAATTGCCCAGTAATCCGTACAATTTTAAGTTTTGATACTGCTGCTGATGACTGCTAAAATGCCGCTTCCTAATTAGTGAAAGCAAGTCTGATGTGTAGATTTTAGTAAATATTGAAACTGTTCTGATGTTTCTCAGATTTCATATTGCCTTGATACCGCACGTCTTGTTAATCAACCAATTTGATGATGTGTCTTACAGTAGCTTGTGACACCATAATTCCCAGTTGAAATGTATGGATATACGGTATACTGTACATAGCGAACAATACTCTACATCTGTCCCATGGTCATTTACTGAGCACTTTGTTCAAGTCAGACTGAGTCTACTACAAATTCTCTTTAAAGTTCGGACACTTTAGCACACATTTTAGCACGTAACTGTTTGTTATATGCTAGTATAAGTATTTCTTTGTTACTGAAAGAAACTCAGAAGTAGATGTTGATTAAGTCATCCAAATCCGGCATTGCAGACATTGTTGTGAACAGCAAAACTGATGCAATCTCTTTTAATTTTGGACACTACTGACTGTCATTCTACAGGCACTATATAATGCAGTCTGATAATTTTGAGTTCTTACATTATAACAGCAATGCCAAAGGGCTTCAATTGTTTCGTCATCCTTGTGCCAAATTCTCATGTTCTCAGGTGTGGTCTTAATCTTCAACACCAGAAAGTATTTCCTTGTTCCTAAAAGCAAGTCTGAACTATACAGTAGCTTTTGTATAGCTGTATGCGTGTCTTCTTAAGCATTAACATTTAATGCCCCACTTAATGCATTAAGCCTTAATTCTCGCCAGTTCCAGCTGTCACGTCAGTACGATACTTTGCCGAATAGCTTTCTGACTTTACCTGATAACTTGCCCTGATTTTGGATTATGGATATTGAATTGTTCGCACTGTGAGATCAAAACTAGTTTTTGTCTTTCACCCTTGTATTAGCTGTTTTTCGGATTTTGGAATGTGGACTTTGGCTTGGCTAGTGCTTGGCTAGTTCTAGTTAGCCTGTAGCTTAGCTTATTGCTAACTATGCTGGCATTGATGCCTTCCTTCTTGGACTGTGAGAATTGTTTGCGCCTGGTCGACAGACTGAGCGCTTGAGAGAAGTCAGTCTTTAAAGACATCCACTGACTGCCTGAGGATGGGAAGTAGAAGGATGAACTGTTTGTGCGTTTAACCTTGATCGCCAGCGCTCAGGCTAATCACATCTCCTGCTCCATGTCCTCTGCTGTGATCAGCCCGGACTTTGACACCACTCTAGCTTGGCCCGGTTTCATTCTCACCGTGGGTGATTCAGGTCCATCTGATGCCCCGCCGGCTGTGATAGAGGATTCATGGCCTAAGTCCCGGACCTGCTCCAACGCAGAGCCCTGGACCCTGGCGGCGAGCGGTGGCCGGCAATACGAATTCTCCTTGTGCCGCTCTTTACCGGAGACTCTCTGGCTGGAGAACAGATTTCAAGCCTTGGAGCCCACAGTTGATGTCAGGGATATGCGGGGGATCACAGTTCGCTGTGGCATTGAGGGCACTGAGATGCCCTCTACCGCCACCAGCCTCATCTCCAATGCCCCCAGCCTCATCTCCACCGCCACCAGCCTCCTCCTCCTCTGGCTCCATGCCTGGAAGGTCTATCCAGTGATCCGTCCATCGTCAAGGGAGGCATGCTCCCGTCCACCACAGCCAGCCTTCTCCTCATCTGGGACCTGAAGTGGCCGAGCACCACACGGGACCTCGCCTCGTTCCCCCATTGGTTCGCACCCTGGGACATCCTCTGAGGCTGCGGCAGAAGACAGTCGTGCTGGCTGTTCCACCGTGCCGTCCGTTGGGTCAGATAAACAGGTGCCGCACTTCCAGCCACCCAGGTGCACGTCAAGGACATTAACATCGCCATCCCACAGCTGCTTAACCATCACCCGTCTGTCTCTGCTGTTGTGGTGCATGTGGGCACCAACGACATTAAAACGCAGCAATCAGAGAAACTCAAATAAGATTTTATTGGCCTCATAAACAGTGTTTTAAATACAAACAAACAGTGCATGGTGTCAGGCCCACTGCACTTCCCCCGTTTCGGCGACATATAGTTTAGCTGACTGCGGCAGCTGCACATCTGGCTGAAGGGCTACTGCTGCAACAGAGGCATCCCCTACGTGGACAACTTCACCACCTTCTACAATACTGGATATTTTTAAGGACGATCGACTCCATCCCAACCATGAAGGATCCCGTCTACTTTCCATAAACACCCCACAGTCCCACACATCCATTCACTATACAGTCACCTCCTCCATCCCCTACTCCAGCAGTCCACTCAGCACTCCTAAACGGGACTGGTATGACTTCAACTATTACCACTATCATTTCCTTTCATAGACCTGTGGTAACACGTCCATTATCATGCCCCCTTAAGGCTAATCATAATATTATAATTTGAGGTCCTCAACAACCTGTTACCTTCTGCTGCTGCTATCTATAAACCTGTGAAATAGTCTTATAAACATCAGATCTCTATATAACAAAGTCTTTTCATGTCATGATTTTATAACTTTTAATCATTTTGATTTCTTTTTTAATCATCACAGAGACTTGGCTAAGTCAGGGAGACTGCAGTCCTCTTCTTTGGTTACCCTAACCAAACCCTAACCTCCCCTGATTTTACATTTCTCCACCAACCTAGGCTCTCCTTTCCTGAGATTGGAAAGGATTTTAAAAGCATTCCCATTTAATATAGTAGTTAAATTCTAAGCATCCAGTCAAAATTTTAATAATTTACAGACCGTCTAGACCGAACCTTTTATCTAATTTTATCTCAGTTTATGTATTTAAAATATGACAAAATTCTTATTTATAATGATTTTAACATACTTATCGGCTGCCCCAGCCAGACTTTTGTTACTGATTTTATTGTTCTTGACACTTTTTACCTCACTCAAGCAGTATGAGTCACACATTCTAAAGGCCATTCTAAAGGCAACATTGAGACAAAGGATATCTGTGTGTTCGATCACAAAGCGATTTTATTCAGTGTGGTCTTATCCCACTTGTTTTCTTGTATCTATTACTCACAACAAGCTTTTCAGTGCTGCTGCTTTGCCTTTAACTGCCTTTTATCCAGATTATAACACAGAGGAGCTCATCTTCCATTTTAATAACGTGTCTGACTGTCCACGACTCTGTCACTCGATACAGACAAAAAGTAAAATAAAACATTGCAGCCTTGGCTAAATGAATCCACTCAGAAACTAAAAAGAGAGTGTGGGAGAAGGAACCTAAATGGAAGAAGGGTGGTTTACACATATTTTATGAAATCTGGAAAGACACTATGCACAATTATCAAAGAGCAGTTCAAGAAGCACGAGAAACTTTCTTCTCTTAGATGATTGATGCAAGCCATCAGCCATCCTCATAGACTCTGTCATCACCCCCTCTCCCTATCATCTTACCGGGGCCTCACCAGAAGTGTGTGAGGAGTTTTTATTTAAATTTTTTTAAATTGTATTGTAAAATGTATTTTATGATAGTAAAATACATCCCATGATGCACTTGGACACATCCTCAGTGATGGTACCTGGGATCATAGGGTGTTTCGGGTCTTTCAACTTCAAACACTCTTACCCAGGCGACCCGACCGACCGGGAGTGATCAGTTCCTGGCCTGTGTCCAAGAAGCATTCATCCACGGCTTGTCCCTTCTGATCCACAGCCATCTAGAGGCTTTCTCCGCTGCCTCTGAAGCTCTACTGATGGCCTTTCTTTTGCACACACCAGTGATGCCCAGGAGGCTATAAGCTTTGCACAAGGAATTGCTCGCAAAGCCCCTGCCTCCCACCTCGATGGGCAAACACTTTGCCTGCCACCCCTTTCTACAGCACCTTTCCACCAGCTCTGCCTATTTCTCCCTCTTCCTTTCGTTGGCCTCTTCCATTCGCTCCTCCCAAGGCCCTGTGAGCTCCAACATGACCACTTATTTGGATGTTTCCGAGAACAGCACAATGTCCGGGTGAAGGGTGGTCTCTACAATGGCTTCGGGGAATTTGAGTTGGGTTTCCAGGTCCACCCTCATTTGCCAGTTGCGAGCTGACCCAAGAAGACCTGCCTGGGCTCTTGGGCATGGGTTTGGATGTTGCCCGCTCTCAAGAATGCGATTTCTCTTCTTGATGGTGGAAGACGCTTGCTCTGGTCGATGGCGCTACAGATGGACTCAGTGATTACCTTCAGCACTTGGTCGTGTCGCCAGCGGTACCGGCCTTCTCCCAAAGCTTTGGGACAAGCGCTGAGGATGTGCTCCCGAGTCCATGATGGTGAGTCTACCTTGCTCCAACAGAAGAGGTTAGACGGGCTGGACAGAACATCGTACACGGATTGAACGAGGAACTTGATTCATTCATCAATGTATTAATTAATTAATTAGCAATTTTTTTTTTTTTTTTTTTTTTTTTACCTTTTTAACACAGTATTTGTATGCCATTGCATCTAGTACAGAGTTAGTCTGCAAGTGGAGTTCAACTTCTCAACCTGCAATGCAACTCTTTATTAATTCTTTGATCGTCAAGAACTGCTGCAATAACTGTGTCTTGTGGGCGATCTGTAAGATGACAAGAGACAGTTTTTTGTTGTACAGAACCGCCACGAATCCGTCTCTTTGAAAAACTATTTTACCATGTTTGGGTCTATAAACAACTAATCACTACTTCAAGAGGGGGAGAGTTCCAGGAGACCCCGCAACCCTGATGCGCATACGTACAACCCACCCCCATGTGCAGGCACAAGATGCAGCTGCAGGCGCAGGCGCAGAACCCGGGCCACGGGCGCCAGGCATAGACCGCAGGTCCGGAGCCAGGTCCGGCATTGACAGACCTTCACCCCGCCCGAACCGCCCACCCTGCAAGCGAACCTGTGTTTTGCGCAAGTCACCTGGATGTGACTGGATGTCACCCTGGCCAGCCCCTGGCCAGCCCCTGGCCACCGCGCATGATGACCACAGAACAGATGGTGACAGGCGGCCCCCCTGCTCGTAGCCCACCCCCCCCAGCGACAAGCACGGTCAGTCCAAGAGCGCACAGAGAGCGCCAGAGAACAGGAACCCAGGCAGCCTGGTGCGACCACAGGAGTCTGCCCCCCACCGGAGGAAACCACATGATGAGCCCGCGCCGTGCACACCTGGCCAGGCTCAGGTGCCCGCCCGGGTCACAGGACCAGACAGAACTTCTAACCTGGCCTGGCACGATGGAGCAGTGGACGGTTCCCCACGCGATGTCCCATTCGGTGAACCCTGTGGAAGGTGATCTGCTTCACGATGTCCGTGGGGAGTTTCAAGGCGGTGTGGAGGACGTCTTTCACCATGTTTTCCAGGGACTCTGTGTTGTTCTCTGGGACCCAAGAAAAGATGAGGTTGTCCCGCATACTTCTGGATTGTATCCAGGATAGCCTCTTTTATTATTTTCTTTTCTTTTTTTACAACCTCCATTTCCGTTGTGAGATGATTTGCGGAGGTTTTTAGATCTGCATTGTCTTCTATATATAAAGAAAAAAACAAAACCAAAGTGGAGAACCTTGAGGATTATATTGATTATTTTTATAATGAGTATGTGATGGACTGGAACAATCCCGCCAAGAATAAAAAGGCAGACTCAGTTACTGATACCGATGATCTTATATCCAGTGAGGTTGAGGTTAGTGTCTTGGATGAGATTAATAAGAAGCTGGACATGCTTGGTCTGCTCCTCCAAGACATTTCCCGAGAACAAAGGCAGTCTCGATTTCCTGCACCGCACGGTTGGCGAAATGCAAAAATGTTTTTTTACTTTTTTGCGAATAAATCTGAGAATATAAGACAGCAATTTACTCCCCCGACCAAGTTATACATGTCAGTAGGGACATTGACAGTTATTTTAGCAATTTTGAACCTATGTCACTATTTTTATTCAAAAGTCAATGCCACATGAAATCAATCACATGCAGTCTTGATATTATCTACACCACATTTCTTAAAGAGGTGATTGACACAATTGGACCCAGTATATTTTCTGGAGCTGGTCATGTTTTCACTGGAGAAAGGCATTTTTCCTTCTGTTTTAAACATACTGGTCGATCCACCTTTAAAGAAACCTAACCTTGATCCCTCTGTTCTTATCAATTTTAGGCCCATTTCTAAATGTCCATTTCTATCAAAGGTTTTAGAGAAGGTGGTATCAAGCCAGCTTTTAGCTTTTATGTGTCATAAAAACATCTTTGAGAAATTCCAGTCTGATTTTAGAGCTTTACATGAAACTGCTCTCCTCAAGGTAACCAACGATATCCTTTTAGCAGCTAACGGGGGAAAGTACAATCTTAATTCTTTTAGATCTAAGGCAGCCTTTGACACTGTAGATCACTCCATTTTAATTGCCTGTCTTAACACCTGGGTTGGCTTCAAGGACACTGCACTTGGCTGGTTTTATTCCTACCTTTTAGAAAGAACCTTTGCGGTCACCATAGGCTTGGGACGGTGCTGGAGTGGCTTGGAGCCCGGCAGGGAGCATTGGTGGTTCTCCACTATGCTCCCCACGGTGTGATCCCCACACTCACAACATTTCATGCTCCTACATGAGGAAAAAAGTCAATGACTTCTGATTATGATTGTGGATTCTAAATCGGATATGAAATGATCGAATGATACGTGGATATTTCTGTTTATTTATGCGCCAACGTACAGAACTTCAACACGGGTTGGATCGCGCCGATAAAGTGGCCAAAATTTACAGGTTGACCCGGGTGTTCAGTTCACATCTCTCTCTCGCAGCTCTTCTCCCCACCCTGCCACCAGAGGTTCCATGGCACTGCTCTGATCCAGACATTCTTCTGTTTATGTTCCGCACTAGCCAGGGACCAGTTGCTCAGCTTGTCCATATGTTTCACAATAGTAAGTGCCTGCTTACTATTGTTATGTTGGCAGAAGAAAGAAGAGATTTTCAAATCAACATCAAAACCCGCTACCTGCTGTCATTGAGCAATGTAGTAGACCGACGAGCTCCTGCAGACCCAAATTTACCAGCATTTAGATAACAATGGTATTATAGCGCTAATAATAATAATAAACGTTATTTGTACACTTTTGCATACAGAATGGAAAGCTTCAAGTACTTGAAATGAATAGATAATATAATATTAGAATAAAAGGCAATCAAATAATAATAAAAAAAATTAGCAAACATTTTTTAAATGTAATTTATTAAAATAATACAATCAAGTTAACATAAAATAATAATAATAATAATAATAATAATAATAATAATAATAATAATAATTTTATATATAATATAATATATCAGATATAGAATATATCCACCATATATATATATATATATATATATATATATATATATATATATATATATATATATATATATATAGTACTCACAAAAAGTTAGGGATATTCAGCTTTCGGTTGAAATTTCAGGATGAACCTTAAATGCACTATGACCTTTACAGGTGAACTTAATTTGACCTTCTCTAAACTTTTGAATGCACATGTCCAACTGTTCATGTTTCAGTACTTTTTGCACAACTTGCTGTTCTCTAACAAGGAGCTGAACGGCAAAATTCACAACAGGTGTTTGATCCATGAATCGACCAATACATTTCCTGGTTCAATTAGAATTGGTATTTAAACAGTCCTCTTCATCATGCTGTTCACATTCTGACATCATGAGACCAAGACGACACCTAACAACTGACAACCTCGCCATTGCTGATGAGCGCTTCATTGTGAACAGTGCCCTGCGGAACCGGATGATGATGCCACTCAACGTCAGGCACATTTAAGGGAGGTGAGAGGCACCCAAGTGTCACATCAGACCATTCCAAACCGTTGACATCAGCGTGGTCTGCGTGCTAGACGACCTGCAAGGGTACCTGACCACACCACCAGGCACAGGCATCATCGTCTTGCACGGGCCAGGGAGCATTTACGCTGGATGAGGGACCAGTGGGCCTCAGTGCTGTTCTCTGATGAAAGTCCATTCACGTTGAGCAGAAATGATGGCCGCCAACGATGTTGGAGACGTCAAGGAGAGCGCTATGCATCAGCCACTGTTGTCACCAGACGAGCCTTTGGTGGTGGTGGTGTTACAGTGTGGGCAGGTGTGTCTAGTCAATACAGAACTGCCCTACACTTTGTGAATGGTACAGTGCCAAGCCCATACTACCTGAATAACATCATTAATCCAGTCATTGTGCCCCTGCATGAACAACACAGGCCTAATTTCATCTTCATGGACGACAATGCTCCAGCTCATCGAGGTGGCATCATTAGGGAACGGCTGCTGGAGACTGGGGCACCTCAAATGGAGTGGCCTGCACTTTCTCCAGACCTGAATCCCATAGAAAACCTATGGGATCAGCTGAGTCGCCGTGAAGAGGCTCGTAACTCTGTACCCCAGAACCTCAATGACCTGAGGGCCACCCTTCAAGAAGAGTGGGGTGCCATGCTTTCAGGAGACAATAAGTCGACTTGTGAACAGCATGAGACGTCGTTATCAAGCTGTAATTGATGCGCAAGGGCACATGACAAGTTATTGAGACATTGACATTTTTTGTTGTGGTAAACCCACCACTGTGGGGTCTTCTTTTTATAATATTATTATTTATTATTATTCTATGACATATATATTACATAAATTATAATTAGTATAATAATTAATAATAACAATAATAATAATTATTATATCGTAATAGGCACTTCGAGCATTCGGTTTGAGTTGGCGACATGCGGAACAACCAACACGCGGAACCTTTTTCCCTGTTGGTCTTTGTTTCTCGGCGGACTGTCGACACGGATCGACGCGCCGCCTGGACCGGATGCGCACATTGAACTGAGGAGAACGGTAGATGGTAGAACGGTAGATGGTACATTCGCTGTGTTGCAAATAACCTAATGCTTCGATATTACATTCTCGTGCGAGTCGCCAAGTACAGAAATTGATGAGATATTTACAAGGAGCGAAATGTTTGCCGGACTGCCTGAACTGGGAATATCCAACGGCGAGGATCTTAAAGAAACTCTGACAAACTGCACGGAGCCGCTGAAAGCCATCGATCAGTTTCAGGTGCGTTTTTCCTCTATACCGTTTTTAAACTGCTTAGTTTTTAAATGCTCTTTTTGCAGACCTAAATGCACGATGCAAACATGAGTCTTACTGATAGCTGCAGTACGCTGGTACTGTACATACGTACATACACACACACATATTCACATTCATACATGTTTTTTGCTATATATGTTTTAACAAAAATATTCTTGTATATTTTTGAGATATATATATATATATATATATATATATATATATATATATATATGTATATGTATATATATATATATATATAAACGTAAGTGTATAATGTATCTTAAACTTGTACTGTTAGTTCGATATATTGTGTTTAAACCGCACTAATACAGGCTGGACTCCTAATAAATATGACTACAGGCAGCAACACACACAGTTCAATTTAATCGCAGTTATTTGTTCTCCTGATAAAGATGTACAGGATAATCAAATTAATTGTGAGTAATGGAATACACCCTTATGTTATCGTGGCAACGCATCTGGCTTTGATGTGCTGTGTCGGGCAATGATGACGAAGTGACCAGTGACATGACTATGACTCTCTGTGACCAGTTTTAGTTTTCCCAGTTCTATGAAACGCAGCAATGCTATTCACACAAGTTACAATTTTCAGAGTTTCCATGGAACGCAGCATTGTCTTGACTTGCGATCTGTTTTCCGCAATCCGGCATTAAAGGTTCACTGTTTCTCCAAAGAAAACAAATACAGAGTGTCTTTTGGGATACATTGATGTACAGGTATTCCTCGCTTAATAACCTACCTGTTTATCGACCTTTAGGATTACGGACAGCTCTCTGACCAGTCGGTATTATGCACAGCGTATAATTCCACGGCGTGCGCGCGACATCTCAGCGTCAGACATCTCATCGCGCATCATCTTTCTCAGTCGTGTTCCCGCAATCTGTCTATTTACAACACTTGCATTCGCAATCGCCACGTCCCCTTACCGTGAAATAACACGGGTCCTGCTCATCGACCAATTGCCTTAACACCCTGGTCCTAGGAACGGAGCTTGTCATTAAGTGAGGAGTACCTGTATTTATTGTAAATGAATGAAACCAAAAAAACGCTCTGCGTAATGGGAACACTTTCTCTGTCACCCCACCCCAGCTGAAAAGTTTCTCCAGATGCAGTGATGATGGTAATGAGCTCAACACCGCAGTGACGTCACATAACCGTGGTGTTGCAGTAATGCAGTTATCGGCAGAGCCCTATACTACTCTAGTCATTGATTTTCCCAAGTGCATGTCTGTGTGTGTTTTTTGGTTCTGCAGACAGAAAATGGCATTCTGCTGCCAACTCTTCAGTCTGCCCTGCCCTTCCTGGACCTCCACGGAACCCCCCGGCTGGAGTTCCATCAATCTGTCTTTGACGAGTTACGGGACAAATTGATGGAGCGAGTAGCCGTCATCGCAGAGGGCAAGGACGAAGACAGGTATGTCGTTTTCTATTCTTTTTGTTTGTACTGTCTATAAAAAAAAAAAAGACAAACTCCAAATTTACATGTTTTATATATATTCGATTTTGTAGATACGGAAAGCTTGAGGAGCTGCTGGAGAAAAGCTTTCCACTTGTGAAGATGCCATCCATTCAGCCAGTGGTAATGCAGGTGTTGAAGCACTTACCAAAGGTCAGTTTTGATTTGCCGTATTTCTTACCCTAACCCATTTAAATCCTATAATATGAAAAAAACAACCCCAAAACGATTTCAGTTATTTCTAATGTGAAGTAATCCTCGATACCCTTTTTTCTTTTTTCTGGCCGTTCACAGGTGCCGGAGAAGAAACTGAAGATGGTGATGGCTGACAAAGAGCTGTACAAGGTCTGTGCTGTGGAGGTGAAAAGGCAAATCTGGCAAGACAACCAGGCCTTGTTCGGAGATGAGGTCTCGCCGCTGCTGAAGCAGTACATTGTGGAGAAGGAGGCTGCCCTCTTCAGCAACGACCTCTCTATTCTGCACAACTTTTTCAGCGCCACGCCGAAGATGAGGCGCCAGGGTGAGGTGGGTCTCGCTCATCAATGTCACCGCACCGCAGAACGCTGGGCAGTGTCTGTAGGCCTCCCAAAACAAAAAAGCACTTAAAGTAAAAAGATAAAGTAGACTTTATCTTCTCCAAAAACTTTATTATTGGGAAACATTGTGTTAAATCTCCATGGGCATGCTTATTCAACTCATATAGTTGTTGATGTTGGGGGGTTATCTCTTGCCAAATTAGTAATTATGTTAGGACATCGGAGAACATACCATTGGCACAAATGCCAGTGCCTTGACTCTGATACTAGTTTCTGAGAAACGACTGTTTGCGCTACAAATCTTTGACCTGTTTCTGAATTGGAAATATTCAATTAAAGGTCATACTTAATTTGAAAAGAAATATCTACCTGGCTGAAGATATTAAACTTAAAAAACTAAATTATGAGATAACACATTACGAGTAGTCATTAAAAAGCTCACTATAGGATTTAACATTATGTCTGGGCGATATTGACAAAATCAAATATCAAAAATTTTTTGGACTAATACCGAAATATTACCATATTTTGGGGATGACTATTATGGCTAGGAGACTATCATTAGTAGTGTGGATATTATTATCAAGATAGATAGCTATAGATATATAGATATATAGATATATATATAGATATATATATAGAGATAGATATCTATATCTATATAGATATACACACACACACCATGGGGCCAAAAAGTATTTAGTCAGCCACCAATTGTGCAAGTTCTCCCACTTAAAAAGATGAGAGAGGCCTGTAAATTTCATCATAGGTACACTTCGACTATGAGAGACAAAATGAGAAAAAAAATCCAGAAAGTCACATTGTCTGATTTTTAAAGAATTTATTTGCAAATTATGGTGGAAAATAAGTATTTGGTCAATAACAAAAAGTTAATCTCAATACTTTGTTATATACCCTTTGTTTGCAATTACAGAGGTCAAACGTTTTCTGTAAGTCTTCACAAGGTTTTCAAAGACTGTTGCTGGTATTTTGGCCCATTCCTCCATGCAGATCTCCTCTAGAGCAGTGATGTTTTGGGGCTGTCGATGGGCAACACGGACTTTCAACTCCCTCTAAAGATTTTCTATGGGGTTGAGATCTGGAGACTGGCTAGGCCACTCCAGGACCTTGAAATGCTTCTTACGAAGCCACTCCTTCGTTGCCCGGCCGGTGTGTTTGGGATCATTGTCATGCTGAAAGACCCAGCCACGTTTCATCTTCAATGCCCTTGCTGATAGAAGGAGGTTTTCACTCAAAATCTCACGATACATGGCCCCGTCCTGGTCCCTTTGCAGAAAAACAGGCCCAAAGCATGATGTTTCCACCCCCATGCTTCACAGTAGGTATGGTGTTCTTTGGAGGCAACTCAGCTTTCCTTCTCCTCCAAACACGACAAGTTGAGTTTTTACCAAAAAGTTCTATTTTGGTTTTATCTGACCATATGACATTCTCCCAGTCCTCTTCTGGATCATAAAAATGCTCTCTAGCAAACTTCAGACGGGCCTGGACATGTACTGGCTTAAGCAGGGGGACACGTCTGGCACTGCAGGATTTGAGTCCCTGGCGGCGTAGTGTGTTACTGATGGTAGCCTTTGTTACTTTGGTCCCAGCTCTCTGCAGGTCATTCACTAGGTCCCCCCGTGTGGTTCTGGGATGTTTGCACACCGTTCTTGTGATCATTTTGACCCCACGGGGTGAGATCTTGCGTGGAGCCCCAGATCGAGGGAGATTATCAGTGGTCTTATATGTCTTCCATTTTCTAATAATTGCTCCCAGTTGATTTCTTCACAACAAGCTGCTTACCTATTGCAGATTCAGTCTTCCCAGCCTGGTGCAGGTCTACAATTTTGTTTCTGGTGTCCTTTGACAGCTCTTTGGTCTTGGCCATAGTGGAGTTTGGAGTGTGACTGTTTGAGGTTGTGGACAGGTGTCTTTTATACTGATAACGAGTTCAAACAGGTTCCATTAATACAGGTAACGAGTGGAGGACAGAGGAGCCTCTTAAAGAAAAAGTTACAGGTCTGTGAAAGCCAGAAATCTTGCTTGTTTGTAGGTGACCAAATACTTATTTTACCGAGGAATTTACCAATTAAGTCATTAAAAATCCTACAATGTGATTTCCTGGATTCTTTCCCCCCATTCTGTCTCTCATAGTCAAAGTGTACCTATGATGAAAATTACAGGCCTCTCTCATCTTTTTAAGTGGGAGAACTTGCACAATTGGTGGCTGACTAAATACTTTTTGGCCCCACTGTGTGTGTATATATATATATATATATATATATATATATATATATACACACACATACAAACTACTTACAAAAAGTTAGGGATATTCGGCTTTTGGGTGAAATTTCAGTTTTACCAATTTCAATTAGAATTGGTATTTAAACAGTCCTCTTCATCATGCTGTTCACATTCTGACATAACGAGACCAAGACGACACCTAACAATTGATCAACAGTACCTCGCCATTGCGAGGCTTCAAACCGGATGTTCTCAGAGGGAAGTGGCCACTGAGCTTAGAGTGTCAGTGTCATCAGCAGGCTGCAACAAAGATACAGAGAGACTGGAAGAGTCACAGAAAGGCATAGAAGTGGACGTCCTTTGGCCACATCCCACACTGATGAGCGCTTCATTGTGAACAGTGCCCTGCGGAACCGGATGATGAATGCCACTCAACTCCAGGCACATTTAAGGGAGGTGGGAGGCAACCAAGTGTCACGTCAGACCATTCAAAACCGTTGACATCAGCGTGGTCTGCGTGCTAGACGACCTGCAAGGGTACCTGACCACACCACCAGGCACAGGCATCATCATCTTGCATGGGCCAGGGAGCATTTACGCTGGACGAGGGACCAGTGGGCCTCAGTGCTGTTCTCTGATGAACGCTGATTTACGTTGAGCAGAAATGATGGTCGCAAACGATGTTGGAGAGATCAAGGAGAGCGCTATGCATCAACCACTGTTGTCACCAGACGAGCCTTTGCTGGTGGTGGTGTTAGAATGTGGGCAGGTGTGTCTAGTCAAGACAGAACTGCCCTACACTTTGTGAATGGTACAGTGCCAAGCCCATACTACCTGAATAACATCATTAATCCAGTCATTGTGCCCCTGCATGAACAACACAGGCCTAATTTCATCTTCATGGACGACAATGCTCCAGCTCATCGAGGTCGCATCATTAGGGAACGGCTGCTGGAGACTGGGGCACCTCAAATGGAGTGGCCTGCACTTTCTCCAGACCTGAATCCCACAGAAAACCTATGGGATCAGCTGAGTCGCCGTGTAGAGGCTCGTAAATCTGTACCCTGGAACCTGAATGACCTGAGGGCCACCCTTCAAGAAGAGTGGGGTGCCATGCCTCGGCAAACAATAAGTCGACTTGTGAACAGCATGAGACGTGGTTGTCAAGCTGTAATACCCACCACTGTTGTTGGCTTTTGTTTCAATAAATTGTTTGAGATGAGGAAATCACCATTGCATGCTTCCACTTAAATGCTCTACTTTCATGATATGTCACTGTAGCGTAAACTTTTTACATTTTCCATAAATTTCATTTCTGGGGCAGAGCCTCTCCAAAACGGCAGGTCTTGTGGGGTGTTCCCGGTATGCAGCAGTTAGTACCTACCAAATGTGCAAGGAAGAAGAACCGGCGATAGGGTCATGGGCGCCCAAGGCTTATTAATGCTTGTGGGGAGTGAAGGCTAGCCCGTCTGGTTTGATCCCACAAAAGAGCCACTGTAGGACAGATTGCTGAAAAAGTTAATGCTGCTATGTTAGAAAGTTGTCAGAACATACAGTGCATCACAGCTGGTCAGGGTGGCCATTCTGATCCCTGTCTACCGCTGAAAGCGCCTACAATGGGCACGTGAGCGTCAGAAGTGGACCATGGAGCAATGGTGTGTGTGTGTGTGTGTGTGTGTGTGTGTGTGTGTGTGTGTGTGTGTGTGTGTGTGTGTGTGTGTGTGTGTGTGTGTGTGTGTGTGTGTGTGTGTGTGTGTGTGTGTGTGTGTGTGTGTGTGTGTGTGTGTCTTTATCCATATCACAATATTACCAAAACCACACACCGTGTCTGGTCTCATACCCTAATATTGATATTATATTTATCGCCCAGGCCTAATCTAAAAAATATAGAACATTGTATTAACATAACAATCACACATGAGACAAACTGGGATCAAGGTTTAAAAAAACAAAACAAAAAATAAGTGGCTCGAATCTGGTATTGGTTATCTGGTATCTTGCCAACCTGCTCCCTCACACCGGACCCGTTCTTGCAGGTGGTCCTCAAGCTCACCCAGATGATCGGGAAGAACGTCAAGCTATATGACATGGTGCTGCAGTTCTTGCGGACCCTCTTCTTGCGAACCCGCAACGTGCACTACTGCACACTGAGGGCAGAGTTACTCATGTCACTGCACGACCTGGATATCAGCGAGATCTGCACCGTAGACCCTTGCCATAAGGTACCCCTCCCCCAATGTTTTGATACTAGCACATTTTGAAAACGCTTTTGCTTTGATAATGATTCCTAAACGATTCTTCTTGTTACGTAGTGAAATAGAGTAAGAAATAGGATAGTTGCAGAGTAAAATCAATTATCGCGCAAATGTTTAAGTTTAATTTTTTTTTCACATCTCCGAAACAGAGGAGCAGGACTTAATTATCTAGTTTGGTATTTAATTGACACACATTGAGCAGTAGAAAATGCTGTTTTATACCATAAGTACCTACATGCCAAAATGTTACTTGCTGTGAAGAAACATTAGGGAGAAACACAACACCCATTTATTAAAAGTATGTTTTTATATGGATGTCGTTTACATTTGTATTGAATAGTTTGTACAAAACTGCCCAGATGCTGTCATTTTTCAAACTATAATCTAGTTGTCTAATGGTTAAACATGGATTGTCAAATTAATCCTCTGCAGTGTGTCGAATAAGGTTGTTCTAATATACTCAAGGCGTTTCTAAGCAGAGGCTTCATTTGGGTTCCACGCAATTGTTATTGACCTTATCTGAATCTGGGTAACACAGACAAAATGTGCATAATACAGTTTCCTGTATCTAAAATAAACCCTTCATGAGGTTGGTTGAAAAATATCAAATATAAACACTTAACATTATTACAGTTCACTTGGTGCCTGGACGCTTGCATCCGGGAGAAGTTTGTGGATGCCAAACGGGCCAGAGAGCTGCAGGGCTTCCTAGACGGAGTCAAGAAAGGGCAAGAGCAAGTACTCGGGTAAGGGAGGAAAGCGGCCACTGAGGAATGCTGTATCCGGCAAAAACAGTTTGCAATTACATATGCAGGGTTTCCCAGGCATCATGCTAAAAGCTTGAAATGAAAACTTATTTTCCTGTCATGCCATACAATCTTTTGAAAGCCCCCTACTTCTGCATATGGGTGTATCCTGGTAATGTAGGGGGAATGCATCCTTAAAAGCACGTATATGTATGTATAGGTAATGTTTGCATAATATACAGCCTAAATTATCCTCAGGATTTTTCTTTTATCTTATTTTGGTTTTAACAGGGACTTGTCCATGATCCTGTGCGACCCTTTCGCTTGTAACACCCTGGTCCTCAGTACGGTCAGAAACCTGCAGGAACTGCTGAGCCAGGATGCTTTGCCCAGGGTGAGAGATGCCGCAAGCAGTTCAGAGTTAACGGATTACGTTGCTATTTTTCAGCCCGGGCCAATGATGGTTCCCTTCATTTTTAACGGTTTCCTGATTTCAAAAGGGAGATTTAATGTTTGCCCCATTGGGCTGCATTAAAGACCAGTGCAAACCTACAGCAAACTGGCAAGTTACTCAAAGTAAAGCGTTCAGCGAGGCAGCGCCTGTTAAACGCTAATAAATGATGAACAGTTCCAAATGATGGGAAGCAACATTTCAACAAGGCCTGGTTTGAAAAATAGCCAACCTTTATAAAACAACCTTTTTAAAACAGGCCTTGTCAAACTGTGAAAGCTGGGCTGTTTCTCTTACTCAATGACCCACAGGAAAGCCCAGACCTGCTGCTGCTGCTGAGGATGCTGTCGCTGGGTCAGGGTGCATGGGATATGATCGACAGCCAGGTCTTTAAAGAGCCCCGTCTCGTAAGTAATCCACTCCAGTAAGACACGTTCAGTCACTCTTGGCGCCTACTCATTCAAAAAACAAACTCGGAAGTCTTTATAATTAATGAATGAGTAGTGAATAGTCATTTTGAGTGAATCCATAATATCAGGGGTCCACATGTTGTAAAGCCTCCTCCTTTAATCGTTGGATCTAGGAGAGGTCTCACCAATCTCACTAATCTATCTCACCAATTTATTTTTGTCTATTTTGCAATCACATCCTACAGCTCTTCAAGTTCAATAGATTATTGAACTTGAACTTGAAGAGCCGTAGGATGTGATTGCAAAATAGACAAAAATAAATTATGATGCTTGTGGTGCTGTACTTTTTTTTTTTTTTTGACATTGTATCATTCAAACAAAGATAGAATAAGAGTAGAAAGCCTTTGTGTGGATTGGTGTGAACATACTCTTGACCCATAACGTGACGCTGTATGTCTGGTGTACGTCGACATAAGTTGCAACTTATAAGTACAAAGGTTGACAATTGGGCTAAATCGGAAATGTAGGCTTCTTTTATGTTCCCCTCATTTCACATACAGTGAGAAATTTTAACAATAAACATTGTTAGCTCTTATCCAAAAACAAATCCAATGTTTGTTAGTTTTTGTTTTCTTTGTTTTTTTTCATTTCCAAAAGCTACACAGTTTTAAATAGACTACTCAAAATACGTAGGCCATCTGTATATCTTGGCCGTACTGTTTGAATTCGTAATTGAATTGACCTTCAGAGTCATTCTTCCCAGGACTGGGATTTAAAAAGCACACACTCTTTAGTATCAAAAGCTTTGCTCTTGCTTTTGGGCCTTCTTAGGATCTTGAGGTGGTTACCCGTTTCCTGCCCGCCATGATGTCTGTGGTTGTAGACGACCACACCTTCACTGTGGAGCAGAAGCTGCCCAGCGAGGAGAAGAGCTCTGTGTCCTACCCGACCGCTCTTCCAGATTCCTTCACCAGGTAACCGCCCGACCGGGGACCAGGGTAAATGGAAGAAAGCTCCCAGTTGAGGGGAACTGTGACGGGGAAAACAAATAAATTGAGGGGAAATCACCAACTATGTCGTTTGCCACGATCACAAGGTACCTTCAGGACAACAGGGTGGCCTGCGAGATGGGTCTCTACTTTGTCATCCATATCGCCAAGCAGAGGAACAAGAATGCCTTACAGAGGCTTCTGCCTGCATTAGGTGAGCTCTGTCTGTTGTTCATTAAAAGGTTGCAGATAAAATTTGATGCTTATCTCCCAATTTAGTTTTGAATTATTCTGAGGAAATGTTTTATCATGTTTACATTATATTAACATTTGTATATGTATTTCAATTTCTTTAGCTTAGCTTAAGAGATGGATACAAAATATAGATAAATATGCAAGGGGACACATTTCTCCATGAATTCTCAGCTCAATGATGTCATGCAATGTTAGGCATAGACTCAAGAAAAACTTGATGCCCAATGTCACCCATTGATTTCTAAGAAGACAATTTGTTCCACCTCAAGTTTGAGTTTACCCTCGCCATCATCTTGGCAGGTAGTGGAGCAAGGGCTTTCTCAATTTGGCCAGCAGGATCTTAGGTGTGCTGAGTCAAACCACCAGACATCCTGAAGACCCACCTTACTCGAACGTGAACAATAGACCTGTCAATGAAGGAAACAATGGCCACAAATATACCTCTCTTTAAGCCTTGATATCATCCTTTATGGAACAATCATTTTCAAAATCACAACCAAGACACCCGTTAGAGGTAGTAAACAAGTAACTCTATAAGTGTTGTGGAGAAAAAATGTTTTTTTTACTTTGACCTCCATAGAAGTCAAAATCAGTGTGCTCATCACAGCAACCTTGTGAGTCTGGTAGAATCAACCCAAACAATGTATGATTGCTTTTTTGGACAAGGAAAATGGGCAAAAGTCCAAAATAGTAGCCATAATGTTGCTAATTTGGCTTGCATCTGCAATTGTTGTACAGTGTACAGTATTCAGCAGTGCTAGGCCACTCCTAATTGGTCGGAATCATCTCAGGGACAGTTAATTTCTAAATGGGTGGAGTTAACCTGTTCTTTTAAAGCACCTCACTGTCACGAGCTGGGAGTGTTGCATTCCCATATAATGACTGAAAAATTGCAGCTTTTACAGTTTGCAAATCGTACTCCCCCAAGTCGTTTTATATCCCTCTGGATCAAGACACATGGAAAAAGTCTGCTGGATAAAAGGACAGATGAGACCTGAAAAACGTATTCTATGCCTCCGACATTGACCTACAGTGGACACGCACAACGACATGGGCTTTGGCGACATATTTCTGCACCTGCTGACCGGACACCTCACTCTACTGTCCGACGAATTTGGATCAGACGAGTTCTGCTCGGCCGTATTCGATGGCTTCCTCCTGACGTCTTTTTCCAGGTTGGTTGCCTTCTTTTTGACAAAATGAAAAAAAAAAAAAAAAAACTTATTGCGTGCCTGAAAAGTTGGTTTTCCTTTCACAATTTGCTCTTTATTCTGTCTCTGCCTTGATGGTTGTTTTAAAATTTTCCTTTACATTTGGTTTTCACTCCGACTGTACCGTGTGTCCAGCAAAGAGAACGTCCACAGGCACTCTCTGCGCATGCTGCTGCATCTTCACCACAAAGTGCTGCCGTCCTGCATGGAGACGCTAATGAAAACCCTTGAACCTCCCAAACAGGTTGGCTTCCTTTTCTGGACCATAGGCGTCTCCCGGTGCTTTTTAAACCTAACGCCAGGCCTTATTAAAATTGTTGGTTCCCATCATTTATAGCCGTGCATAGCACGACCTCATTGAACCCTTCTTTTTCTAGTGAGACATATCTCTCTGCCGCAGATTCTGAGTGTGCTTAGATGCAGTGTAAAGGCTGGATTATGTTTCTCCGTCTGTACTTAAGCGAACATGCATGGGGGGGTCTTTTACTTTAATACTCTTAGATTTTGTGTATAATGTCGTATGTCCACTGAAGTGTCACGTTAAGTAAGCCACAATGTAAAGAAAACATACATGTCCATGTATGTCCAATCCATCACTTTCTTCAAATTCATTTTGAAAACTTTAGACCCCAGAAATATGGATATGAAAATTATAGATCAGCTTTCCAACCTCATCCGCCAGTCACTTCTGTCTGCTAAATTGTATTTTCTGCTTTGAACCCACCTCCTGACAAGGAAGTTGGGCAAACTGCAGAGAGAAGCGTAAAGCTGGCCTAACAGGTCAAATGATTAAGCCTAAAATAAAAAAATCTCATATTTGAAAACTGGAAAACCAGGCCTGCTTTCCCAAAAACATCATAATGCTAAAATCGTCTAAAAAAAAAAAAAAAAAAAAAACCCCCAAAAAAACCTGCTCAGTACAGCCTCTCAGATTTAGAGTGCGTTTCCCAAAAGCATCTTATGACACATCCAAGATGCTCTTTAAAGTAAATGACCGCTCCCCTTAACACCTCGTAGACTTGCAGGACTCACCAGATTGTATTCAGTCTTATTTTCATGTCGACATTAAGAAGCGGAGTGTGCGGCCTTGCTTTAAGTGCTGTGTCGACAAAACGTGCGTTAAGAATTAAAGAGCCCCCGTAGGATTGCATGTAGAAAACGCAGATAACTTAAGACTTAACTCTTAAGATTGGTCGTTATTTGGAGAGACGTGGCCTTGAGCCAAGTTGCGCCTCTTTTCCCTGTATTGACCCCTCCGTTCTCTTCCTCTCCGCCTCGGCCGGTGGCCACAGAGCAGCGAGCCCTTGAAGGAGCTCTACACCCAGCTGACGGAGAAGCTGGAGGCCCAGAAGAAGAGTCCTCCGCAGCCCGACGAAGCCCCGCCGCTGGACCTGGGGCTACACCCTGTAGCGGTCCCCACCACTGCCTCCACTCCCATTCCCACAACACCTCTCTGAAGAGAACACCCTCTCAACGCCGACTCAGACTGTAATGTACCCAACGACAAGGAGAGAGACTGAACTTTTTGTTTTTTACATTGAGTTTATCGAGTTCCCGTTAAGGGTTAAGTCAGTTTTAGATACAGTATACTTCTCTTCCCACTGTGTAAGAACAGTTGCCAACTACCTTTTTTCTTCTATCGGGGATTGAAACATGAGTTTTCATAAATATGTAGTCTTGCATTATTGTCCAAATATATTTTCATATGTTATTTAGGATGGATTTCTCTGTGCTTGTTCGTATTAAAAATTATATGTCGGTTGTTGCGAATATTGCAAATAAATAAAAATACCTGTAAATAAATGATTGATTATAAAAAGAACCTGGGTGGTATTGTCATGCCGAAAAAATGTTTTCTAGAATTATTGTATGTCATCGAGAAGTTCACTTTTGAAATGTGATTTCTCTAAAATGGCTGCTGAGAGATCTCTCTTCAAAGCGGGCACACCTGCCCTTATAGTTGCTTTATAAACAAAGCAGGTGGAGAAAATTGGACTCGCAACGTTTGCTATTGTAATTCTTGATGTTGGCCAGTAGTTAGCGTTTTGCTCCAATGGCAAATCTACAAACATTCCAGATTTTTAAAATATTCGACTTGACCTCTTTTGGAAAAAGTCGTACTGTTTTTTACACCAAAATTATCGAGTATACTCTTGTTTTTTAAACGCGAGGTAAACCCGCTAAAAACAGCTGATTGACGCCGTTCAATTTGCCAGAGGGGAGGAGTATGCGTTTCTTTTTTTTTCTGGTGTGCCAAGTTCGACGTCACGAACACGCCGGAGAAGGGCACGTCATGGTTCCAATGTGATTGGGGAATCCATGGGGAAGGCACAAGTCCTCTCCTGGAAATTCTAAAGGTGTCAATTGCCTATTTTTGGCAATTAAAAAAATAATCTGGGTATACCTGCACATTTTGGTATAAAAATGGTGATAGAGGTGACAGGACTCTATATATTTCTATCACATCATAAGAAACGTTATCACCTTAACTTAGTTTACATTATTTTACGCGATTTTTTCTCAAACTCAGAAAAAACATGAATTAGAATTACTGTAATTCTGTAAAAAAAAAAATACAATTTTTGAATCTGAAATACAGCATAAAACATTATGTCCAGCAGGTGGCGATGTATAACAGCCCAAAAGCTGTTGGGACCTTCGGTTGTTTTTATAGGTAGATTCACGTCGAAATTAGAAGTGGACATACAAGAGAGATTTTCTCACAACGTTATTAGTGTAATTATCGTTGATCATCAATCCAGGCTGTGGTGAATAATAGTTGTATTCTTTATTTCTTATAATGTTAGTGACATCTTGGTGTTAAGCATTTATAATTTGCTGCAAGGTTTGCAGCAAAATTATCATTTTATTTTATTTATTTTTGTTCAACAGCCAATTATTTTGTATTATACTGCCATTTGGCTTCTATTTTCAGAACTCTTTATAAAAGCAGTTTTTTTCTTTCCATTGATGTGAGAGTTTATATTCGGGTATAGATTGAAATTGGTAAAGCATCTATTCCTAATCAAATCTGTCCACATATGTAAATACCTGCACTGGATCGTTGCATTACTAGTCAAACTAGATTTTGGAAATTGAATGCCTTTGTGGCCATAATGAGGATGCCAATTGTGATATTGTAGTTTGTCCAAATTTGAAAATAAAGCCTGTGTGTGTATAGATATGTATATTTGTGTGTGTGTGTGTGTGTGTGTGTGTGTATTTGTGTGTGTGTACATATGTGTATATATACATACACATACAGACTCATCGCACATATGTTGTGAAAAAGCACCACTGAATATAATGACAGGACATGTTTAATAGTTATTTACATGTTAAGGGGTCATTGTGGTGTGGTGTGGGGATGGATTTGGATTTGGGATGGATGGTTTGAGCATCTGCACCTGACCTGAGTCTAGGTGATTGGGGCAGGGTGGCTGCATACCAGTTGTTCATTGATGGGGCTAAAGAGGAGAAGGTTAAGACCCCCATCCACACACACACTCAGGATAGGAGCCGTGTCATGACATGTTCTATCTGCTCCTGGCTAATCCCACCTAGCCTCCTCTCTACAATAAACTGATGTCTATAACCCATCGCCGTCTGTGTCTCAATGCCGGAGGGCCCTGAAACGGCACTTGTGTGGCAGAAGGAACTGCTACAGTAATTAAAAGAAAACACATTTATTCAAAGGGAATACAAGGAAAACAGAAATCAGCTATTTTTGAAAGAACAATTAAAGAGAACATCCATGACAAATTCAATGCCCAACAACAATCCACTTGTGCTCATCTAGGGGGAGGGGGTGACTTCAGCTCCTTTTACAGCATGGTGCAACTGTTCTTTTGGCTCTTTCCGCCGGCAGTGTTCCCTGTACCGCTCCCCTCGCCCCCAGCTGTAAAATGCAGAGCCTTTACACTGAAAAGTGACCATAGATATTGGTGAGGCATACAGGTACTTCTCATTTAATGACCTAGTTCCATTCCTAGGACCAGGTCGTTAAGCGAGGACCAGTGTTATTTCACGCTAAGGGGGCGTGGCGATTGCGAACGCTAGTGTAGTAAATACTGACAGACTGGGGAATGAGACAGACTGTTAATGGTGATGAGATGTATATAGTGTCTATATGTAGTGTATAAAGGTGATGTGGGTTGAGATGCTTGACGCTGAGATGCCGCAGTTTTGTCAGACTGGTCAGAGACCGGGTCGCAAGTCCGAACGGTTGTTAAACAGGTAGGTCATTAAGTGAGGAGTACTTGTATTTGCTTGCATGACAATTCCCCTAATAAGGGAATCTCCATGCAAAAAAATTTGCAAATGTATATGTCATGAAAAATAAAAATGTCATGCAAATGCTTGGGGTTTTGGGTTTAGAGATGCAGTTGTTGTGCAAAGGTCTGACAAAATGTTGGAAATAAAGGCTTACCTGCTTCAAGGACGTTCCTCTTGAAGTATTCCACTGTGTTCATGTTACCCGCTGGCCTGTACTGAGCCACCACGAAGGCCGTACGTCTGTCGGTGGCTAATCCCACGCCCACGTCGGTGCTTTCCTTCCAAACCACCTGGGTGAAGTGGCCTGGAGCAAAAACAAAAACAATGCCGCAGGTATGAAAATGGCTTACAAAAGTCATGCAGACGCACCGACAAACACACCTGACGGAAATATGTCGCAGCCTCAGATGTAGCAGTAGTCATTATCTGTTGTGTGTGTAGTGGGCAGAGCTTGTTAAGTGTGTTTGCCAGGGATTACCGGTTTTGTCACTGAATCCAGGACTGCTCCAGTTGTAATTTTTCACCTCACCGTACCAATTGTCCACAGCCTCCTTACCTAAAACACAAATGTAAAGAGAATAAACACATACTGTATGTGTAAATATATAGGTATATGTATATATGTGCATGTGTATGTATATGTTGTATATGGTATATGCATGTAAAATGTAACTTTTAGTTTACCAGTCAGTTGGAGTGGTGCTGAGCTGGACATATTGAAGATGTTTTCTCCATCCCCAGTGTTGCTGTGCTGCATCCTTCTGGTCGACAGCAGGTGATCCGCCCAGGTCTGCGCAGAGGCATTGAGTTCGTCATTCAGGCTCAGCGGCGGGGCGCTGTGCTTCTGCCTGTAGGCATTGTGGGTTTCGAGGAACTCCTTTAAGAATCTGGCGTCTGTAAAAAAAAAAGAAGAAAATAGCCCGTTGAAATCATCACTTCCGTTTGGGTGACTTCTTGAAAGGAAATGAGCGCTGTACAGCTCATCAAGGTGGCGTATTCAAACACTGACTTTGAGTTTAGGATTACGCACCCGCCATCCTGTCTGATGTCCTGAAGGCTAAGTAAAAGAGACCAGAGAGGACCCGGTGGAGTCTGTGAAAAGAGGGAAAAAAATACAGGAGAAATAAAGCATGACAGACAGTGCCTCTGGAAGTCAATAATTATGTCAATTTACCCAGAAGGACATTGTAATCTCAGGTATATTTCAACAGATTAGAAATTATCGAACTATTCATCATCTCAATCACTCACCTGACTGTTTGACTGCCCTTTCTCAGGTCCTTTGTGGAGGTTGTGCTCCGTCTTGAGCCTGGGTTCATATACTCGTGCCCGGCCTCTCCCTACGCAGCTACTATGTAGAGGAGGAGACACACCCCCGTTTATAATTATCTCCGCGTCTCCACTTCTTCTGTGGTTTAACTGTTGGAAGATGTTTACCGATGGTACAGTGCTTCTCACGACATTACCGATACTATTCATCCCCAGAGGAATACATCACTGTGACATCAAAAAGAGAAAATAATAATAAAGTAATAATAAGAAAATAGAAAAAAAGTATATACCATATGCAATAAACAGTATAGTATTTTCCAAGACCTAAAGATTATTGGTCTGTTTTTAACCAGGAAATCTGGGTTGTGCCAGATTGGCGTTAATTTATTTGGAAATAGAGTGTGACCACTGAGTTTCAGGAATTTCCACCAGGCTGACAGAGTTGTTGCGATGAATGGGTTTTTAAAGCAATTATGTTTCCTTATTGATTCAGTAAGAAATGGGAGATCAGATCCAGACAGTCCAGTTTGTTCAATGTCTCGCCAACCATGGGCCAATTGTTCCTCTGGTTGTAACCATTTAATTATAAATTGAAGATGGTTTGCTAGATAGTAGTATCTAAAGTTTGGGGCTGCTAGGCCTCAACAGTCTTTGTTTTTCTGTAGTGTTGCTAGTTAAATTCTTGGTTTCTTGTATTTTCAATAAAATTTGTTGACTACATACATATACATTTGCTTGTTTCATTTTTATCAGCTTATCGGCTAAACATAACAAAAGAAACTGATAGAATCTCTTGGAACTCATCTCATCCATACGTGTTCCAGAGTGATCAATCGGTTAGACACCCATTTGATCACACAGGATTCATGTGAACGTTTATTATACTGCAAATAGAGTCACACAGTGGGCCTTTGAACTCCGTCCTTTTCCTAACTATTCAAAACTTACTGAAACTAGTTAGAACTTAAGTTGCATAACTGGATTATCAATACCTTCACAATAAAAAAATTGCTAATAAAAAATTAAAAAGTAAAAACCATAAACAAAACAATAATTACAATTATAATTTTAACAATTATTATTATTATTGTGTTTTATTTAAGTTTTATTCTTTTTTTAAATAATAAATTTTACTCTAGTTATTAATTTATTTTATTGTATTTTTACAACTTCTAGGAGGAAAGAAGAGTGAACCATTCTGCTTTTCTTTATTAATTTATCTAATGTACTCTTGACAATAACAGAAGTTCCTGTCCTACCCTCAACGCTGCTGGTAGGAGGAAACAAGGAGAGTACTATACTAGTTGTTGCCCTCAACGCTTGTTAGGAGGGATCAAGAATACTAATTATGTATTCAATAATTTAGACGTATTATTGAATAACGTAAAAAAAAAAAAATAGGTGATTGGGATCACAGTGGCTGCCTACCTTTTTGCATGTTGGTTGGTCTAACGAGCAACAGGTAAAAGCCCCATCCCCACACACACACTCAGAGGTGCAATGTCATGACACATGTCTATCTGCTCCTGGCTAATTCCAGCTAGCCCACTCTCTACAATAAACTGGTGTCTACAACTTCGTCTTCTGTATCTCTGCGCCGGAGGTCCCTGAACATGCCACTTGGGTGGCGCGTGGTAGGCGAAACTGCCCCAGAGAGACCTTAAGGGGGACAATACAATAACGTAATGATAAACAATAAACAAATAAATATGTACCTACATTTTTACAAAAAGCATAACACACCAAAAAAACGAGAAAGAAAATGTACAACAGACTCATGAATGACTTATGACTTTTGGCTCATGGATCCGCGTTTGAGATGTCACTGTGGCATCAAACACCAACTCATGTGGCGCTGCAGAGACGTGGTTTGGCTGTTAGTCTTCAGATGGTAAACAGACATGCGGTCATGAGCAGTCAAAACACATTCTTTAGTTCCCATCACTCAATGCTTGGTATTCAAACAAAACAAAAAAGACACCATCAAGGTGTCGCCATGGCCTACTGCCCGTCTGACTGTTAAAATAGCCACAGCACACCGTTCTATTGATGAAATTACCAAATGTAGCTACTCCCAGAGAAGAAAAACAAGGGTTGCAGATGGTTTTAATGATAAACAATAAGTATAATCCCAAATGAAAAATGAAAAAAAAATTAAAATTCCGAATAAATTAAATGAGAAAAATGTGGTGGTACACAATAAACCTATAAAATAACAAGAAGATAGACACATTTTCCATGGACAGTAAACCAACCAAAAAATATACAATAACTTACAATAATTCACAAAGGATTACTTATTATTTACTAATGATTACTAATTTACTAATGATATTTACAAATTAATACTAATACTAACTAACTAATAACTCATCATGTGTGTTATGAGAAAGTCATCGGTTACAAGGAATTCACTACATACATGTAACGTGACATGGGATCCAGATCTCAGGGAGATGAACAGGAAACATATTTGTATGCCGAGTCACCTATTGCATAAGACGGTCAAACCTGTTATTAGGGACATATTTCTGAGGTATGGGATTTTTTGTTAATACCAGTAGTCATGGTTGTCAACACTTGTTGTGAATGCTCAGACAATGTGTCTGCTTGAAAAAAACACACATTTGCATGCAGAGGGCCGACAGAAATCTTTACGTGCCTCAAGGGGGCTGTATATCTCACCTATGTGCATTTAAAAAAAATGTTCTCGAAGTTTTCCTCCGAGTAAAAATGAGATTAAACCCGTTATTACGGGCACACTTTTAGGGGATGAAAAGCATGCAAGCAAAATACAAAAAGGATCATGTCATGTTGATACTATGTCACAAACACGCACACAGTACATAGAACAGCTTGCATGACCATGTACCTGGGAGCAGGTTAGACTGTGTGGACTGATGGTTTAGACTTTTACTCGCCACGCAATGCAATGAATGGAAGACAATAGTGAGGCTATAATAATAATAGGAGATAATAATATGAGACCTTTACAATGCCTTAGACTTTATTTCACCCACACAACAAGAAATGCACAACAAATAATCGTCACCCATATCCTCGTGGTAGGTGTTTTTGGAATACCAGCGCAGTCACAGATACAACCCCCCCGGCCCTGCTCATCTGTACCTAGCCAGAGAACACGTTTCTCTGGAAGTTCACAGGGTTGATCTTTGTGTGTGGGTGTTTAGAAATGCCTGAAAAACAAAGTGGCATTTTGATTTCCTGAATCTCAGAGGTAGAGTCAAGTTCTACATGAAGCAACTTGTTATTGAGAGAGTTTTTCAGTTTTAAGTGAAACCGGTTCCATATGGCGCCTCCTCAGTGGCGACCACCCACCCTTATTAACCAGTTCGGGATGGATGGAAGTTTTTCTAATTAAAATAATTCACATGAAATATTAGCGCAAATTCCCTTTTATTACCGTCGAGGGACCATGGGATAGATATTTAAGCCATAATGAGTAAAATAATACATTTGGAACAATATCAAAATAGTGAAATTGAGACATGATAGACAATCTACTGTAGATATACTGTAGATATGTCTACAGTAGTTTGTAAACAGTAGATTGAAGACAGTAGATTCTACCTAAGATATACAACAAAAATGTATAATATAACAGAATGTTTTTTAAGGCCTATACATCTGCCCTATTGGACTGCCTTTAATCACAGTAAGACGCTGCAGCAGAGCGGTAAGTTGAAAAACAACGTATCCTTTAAAGCTGGATTCACACTGAATCTGAAAACGCATCCGAGAGTTGGATCCTCCCCCCACAAAATATGTCAGGGAAAATGGGACAGCTTGTTATTTTTCCATTACTACAGCGAGTAGTTTTGCTCAGCTGGACATTTACCAATTTTACTGAATAAGAGTTTAAAGCATGCGCAGCATGCGCTGATCGGTGCATTTTATGCACCGATCAGCCACAACATTAAAACCACCACTAATAACCACTAATATTGTATAGGTCCCCCTTGTGCCACCAAAACAGCTCTGACCCACTGAGGCATGAACTCCAGAAGACCTCCTAAGGTGTTCTGTGGTGTTTCACTTGCTGCCCAATATATCCCACCCCAGGTGGCATTAAAACAAGATGAGTAATGTTATACACTTTCACTTCAGTGATTTTAATGTTGTGGCGAAAAAGTGCGGAAACAAATGAATGCACACATTTCACTTACATGCCTCAAATGAGATTTATGGATTGTGAATATGGTGACATCCAAGGTTAAACGTTGATAACGATAATACGTTTTGAACGCACGTGGAAATTCTGCACTGCAGCGCATCATAACTTTTCGCACGTGGAATCCGACTCTCCATAGGAATAATTGGAATTCTGGTTTGGTGTTGACATGACATGATGTCGTTTGTCAGATTCGGTGTGAAGCCGGCTTGAGGGTCATGTTCTAAGGCCTCGTCCACACGTAACAAAGCCTTTGAAAAACTCCTTCCAGGGTGGAGATTTTTCAAAACTCATTTTCTGTGTATTCGTGTTGACCAGTGAAACTGAGTTTTTGCCAGATGATGATGTCATAACCTCAATTTACACACGTGCAGTTGTTGTTTCACACAATGAGCATGCGCCAGAAACATACAAACAATGGCGAACTACTAGTGTGGATTGTACTGTTGCATTAAATATAGGGTGGCACAGAAGGGCCGCCCAAAGACACCCTGGAGCTACCAGCGGTTCAACGACTGGCCCCAGCACCAACCCTCTCCCGACTGACAGCAGCAGCACCTAGGGGGTCCGGCAGAGGACCGGGGGAGAACCGGTGCAGCAACCACCATAGGTAACTGCTGGCAGCTAGGCAGGCATCGTGGGGACCATCCAGCAGCCCAGCAGCCAGGCCACCCCTCCATGCAGACCCGGCCACAGCCAGGACTGGCCAGGCCTTCACCAGCCAACACAATAGCTCGAGGTCCCACACTCCAGAAGAGAGGAGGGGAGTCTGCATCGTTGCTCCGGGGGAAAGAAGCTGGTCGACTGCGGTGTTCCGGGGCACCAGGTCCTCTGGAAGGCCAAGACTGGCCACGCCTTCACCAGCCAACACAGCAGCTCGGATCCCATGCTCCAGAAGAGAGGAGGGGAGTCTCCATCATCGCTCTGGGGGAAGGAAGCTGGTCGACCGTGGTGTTCCAGGCACACAGGCACACAGGCACACAGGCACACACGCACGCACACACACACACACACACACACACACACACACACACACACACACACACACACACACACACACACACACACACACACACACACACACACACACACACACTCGGGATAGGAGCCCGTGTCATGACATGGGCTCCTATCCTGAGTGTGTGTGTGGATGGGGTTTAAACCTACTGCTCATTAGCCTAACCAATGAGCATCAGGTGTGGCTGCTCAAACCACATTTTCCACACACAACAGATGCATTTATTGTAATTGAATGGAACAAAAAACCCACTGTGTGTAGCCGTGCATAATGGGGAGCTTGCAGCCGGGACAATCCCGGACAAGCCGGGATGTCTTGCCACCGTAGTTTGATTACATGCTTATCAGTCAGCCTAGTGTTACTTCATAACACCGGCGTGCGGACGGGTTTTCAATCCCCCACCCCCGCCACTAGCCTGGCATGCTTATGTCAGCGTTTTCCACCGTTTTTGCGTTCTTGTGTGGATGCAGATTTTTTCACAAAACACTTGGTGTGGACGGGAATTTTTGTGGGGAACACCCCAACAATGGACTGTTCCAGCTGCTGTGGTCAGGCAAGCGCCTCCACAGCCACAGAGCGAGGACAGAGAGACTGAGACGGAGTTTCTTCCCACAAGCCATAAGCACTGTCAACGCTGAACCCACCAGGGGTCCTAACCAAAAGCACTGAGTCACTCACACTGCCTTACTGTACCGAATGTAGCATACTGTACTGCATACTGTATCACTGTTCTGGGTTACTGCATACTGTGCTGTATTGCTGTTCTGTGTTACTGTATTGCTGTGTCGTACTGTTGTATACTGTGCTGTATTTCTCCACACACACTACCTCACATTATTCACATGCGCTTTACTGCACATATCTGTATATACAAATAACCTATCCCATATACATAAGTCTATTCCCTTTACTTCTATTTTGTACCCCTTCTCTGTATTATCTCTTATTTTATATTATATTATTATTCACTAATAGCATTATGTTTTAGGAATCAGTTAGTTTCAGGTAGTAAGCTAGGAAGAAATTAGGTTTGTGTGGGAGTCTCTGGTAGGGCCCACAGGTAGGGGTTTAGGGAGGGAGACGGGAGGGAGTCTTTCTGGCCGTGGCGGGCCAACATGGCGAGAGTTTTTATTGTCACTTTAAACAATAAGGTACGCTGGCCACAAGTATAAATAACAAAACGATAATTATTATAATTATGAGGTGGATAATAATCATCTCGACCGCAGGAGGAATGGCGTTCCACTGCTGGGCTGCTGACAAGCCCCTGCGCCGATCCCCTCTGCAAGAAAGACAAACATTAAGAAAACTCCCTGCCTCGAGTCGGACTGTTCAGCACCGATTCGAGGCAGCTTGGTGGCCGCTGGAAAGGGAACCCTGCTGTGGTCCACAGCCGGTGCTCGACCACGCCCATTTAGTTCGGTTAAGAACTCATTGTGCATGATATCCGGGTGCGTTGCAACGACATTTTACTGCATATATGTATGAATGTATATGTATGTGATGAATAAACATCTTGAATCTTGAAAAAATATGTTTTAAAAAATAGGGACGGGGCCTAATACATCATGGAGAATACACCCAAGACGGGACGAGAAATCTTAAATATGTCATGGTCCATGAAGAAGTTCCGTCTGACAAAGTCTGACAAAAACAGAAAGTATCATTAATTTCAAATTTGGTGTGCCCAATTCGGTCCTTTATGATTATATCCTCACTTATCATTTTGAACTACCTGTGCTTTAGTTTGTATCAGTATGTTAATTATTAGGCCTAGAAACATAACGTCCTTTACCATTTGTGGATAATATGAAGTCTAGTATGACAGTAAGATAGTTGTTTTTTATGAAGCATAAGAAATACCTTCCAACTTGCCACACAAATTGTACACCAGTACAGTATACACATACAGTATATTTTGATGGTACATTTTTGAGTAAACCTGAAGTACCTCAGATGGCACAGCACACAGGTTATTTGTCGTTGCTTCTGTGTCGTGTAGGTCGCCCCAAGGAAGACTTTGAGACTTCAAACGAGCTGGACCTACTCATTAAGATTTCCTGCACCCAGACCATTATGCAACTTCACTGAAAGGTGAGCGGAAAGGCCACTTCCTGTATTTAAAGACAAATAAATGGTTAACAGAAGCACCACTTAGGCTCAGTAAGCTTGTTGACACAGCAAGCGTTAAAAAAAAATCTTCATTGAGTACGGATTATTTAACTATACTACTACTACTATTGATAAATAATAACAATACAACTTTTTTAAATAAATCAATAAATAAATACATTTATTATATAATAATGACAAACATACTATTATTATTATTATTATTATTAAGAATTATAAAAATAACAATAACAACAATTATTATTGTTATTACTACTACTACTACTACTACTACTACTACTAATAATAATAATAATAATAATAATAATAATAATAATAATAATAAGAAGAAGAAGAAGAAGAAGAAGAAGAAGAAGAATTATAACATTCATATTCATATTCATATGAATAATGACAAACATACTAATATTATAATAAAATGTATATAGTATGTGTTTGAAGAGCTTGCTATGTGTTTTCAATATAAACAATCAAATAAATAATACAACATCCAAAGTAAGATAAAACAAGATTTGGATAATTAAAAAAAAAATTCAAATCAAGTCTATATATACAAATAGGTTTTCAGAAGTAACTTTTAACTTGAGTACACAGCATGCACCCATCGCTATCTCAGTACGGATGAAATTGATATTAACCACCTTGCTTGAATCTGTGTAAGAGATAAGAAGCTAATTAAAGGTTGAATACATTTAATGGTAATTATTTTTAGCTTTTTAATATGTTTATTTTGTTTATTTACTTTTGTCTTTTTCTCAGCCACAGTGCGCTGGAGACTAAGCCAGAGCTATAGGTATCTGTGTGTGCCCTAAATATCAACATAAACCCAAGTCTTTTCTCCTTACCAGCCATGTTGCCCAAATAAATGATGCAGCTGCGAGGAAGAAGCTATTCACATCAAACCAAAGCCGTTTAACACGAAAAGCTGGAATCCAATGATGTGGCATTTCCTATATGCTATTATGCATATTTGTGCTAACTCCTTGCATAGGTTGATTGCTAAAAGTTTATGGTTAAAACACGAAAAAACAAAGGTAATCATCAACAACGCATGTTCTGCTCAAACAGTCAGGTTATGAAGAGTAGAAGCCTGTAGAGGTACAGCGTCAAATGGCTACTGAGGTAACCAACAAATCCATTGACAGAAAATCTCTGAACATACAGTAAATGGATTTGTGTCGGATATTTTGCCTGGAGTGGACACAGATCTTTGCATGTCACAGTTTAAAGGAAAGTATGATCCATGAGATCAGATATGCTGTGGCAAAGGGGGTGCTTGGTATTTTGCACCTGAGCCCAACACGGCAGGGGGCTGTGGTGGAAAAAGATGATAATTTTAGTGTAAAATTTCAGACTCATAAATCATATCATATCACAAATTATATTTTTAATTTTATTTTATTATCTTTCCCCCTACATATATACGTTTATAGGAGATACGTATACGTATATTCCCCAATCCGGCCCCTCGGCATCGAGAACCTCTTTCCGCCCAACCTGTTAGAAGTTGCTCATCTTTAATTTCAGGGACATTTAAAAAGAAAATAGGAATGCACCATTTACCCAGAGCCAAACTGTTTTTTTCTCACTCAAAGGATTTTAACTGTTAAAGGCATTCTGGGGACTGTAATAAAAGACACAATGTTATTTGACAGTGTGTATAATTGAGCAACTGTTTGTCATTCTCAGACAGATATTGTGCAACACCACAGCATTTTCAATGGTGTACAAAATGGGTGTACAAAATACAACAAGCTCTAACTGATATCTGCTGGGTCCAGGCTGCAAGGCTATTCGCACTCATGAGTCTTCCCAGAACAGGCCGGGGCCCCCTGTGAAGGTAGCTTCCTCAATTCCTATCTTGATACGAAATTTAAAAACAATGGTGAATCTGTGAAGATACAGGAAGCACCCAACCAATTGAACAAAGCCACAGCCACAGCCTGTCCCAAAAAAATTGGGCAGTTAATGCTTTTAACATACTAAATCTAGCTTTATTAAACTTTAGGTCTTTGGCAGGAAAAATATTTTTAATTAATGATTTTATGATCAAGCACAACAGAGATTTTATGTTTTTAACTGAAACTTAGTGAGACCAAGATAACAGTGCAGCTGTTCTTATCAAGTCAACCCCACCCAACAGGTGGAGTTGCCACTTTCTTTAACGATTCCCTCAAAGGAAAGCAGATAGCTTATGGAAATGTAGCTTCTTTTGAACACGTGGCCTTTCAGTTGAATTCCTCCTCTTGAGATCTGTTCCCAAATATTTACAGTCCACCTAAATACTGTGCAACCTTTTTGATGACCTTACTGAACTGCTGTCGATAATCTGTATTGACTTTGATTGTGTAGTTATTGTGGGTGATTTTAACATCAATGTTGGCAACCCCCAGGACAAAGGGATTAAAAAACTGTGTTGTATTCTTGATAACTATGGACTGACTTAGCATGTGAGAAGTGAAGACTTGATTTTAAAATACTACTGTTGGGTAAAAAAGTGAATGGTTTACGGCCGAAACACATTTCTGATCTTCTACTACGTTATGAACCATCCAGACCTCTTAGGTCGTCTGGGACTGATCTGCTTTCTGTCCCCAGAGTCAAAACTAAACATGGAGAATCAGCATTCAGGTTGTATGCCCCACATATCTGGAACAAACTCCCAGAAAACTGCAGGTCTGCTGCAACTCTCGACTCTTTTAAATCAAGGCTGAAGACTTTTAAGTTTGCCTCTGCCTTTAACTCTTCCAAATATTAATTTCTTGCCTCGCCCTGTCACTTTTACTTGATTTTATGCATTCTATGTATTCTTTTTCTTAACTTTATCATGTGTTCTTCCTTTTACAATGTATTTCTTTTGCACTTTGTCTTGATGCTTCTGATTTATTCAAGCACTTTGAATTGCCTTGTTGAAATGTGAGCACTCGTGGCTTTGTGTGCACAATATTAAAACGGTTTTGGCCGATCTGAAACAGCGATATCAGATAACTGAAAGATCTCCAGACTGGTTCTCCGGGGCTAGGATATTGCCTTGACCAAAAAAAACAAAACGCTTTCCTGGGAATAGGCGAAATAGTTGTTAACAAACAAAAGATCCAGTTATAATTGCACTTTGTCTTCATGCATTTTCATGTTTTATGTAAAGCACTTGTTGAAATGTGAAATGTGCTATACAAATAAACTTGCCATACCTTACCTAAATGCACAAGCACACATGGGAACAGTGTATAAATGTCACTGGGATGTCAAGGTAAATCAAACTGAGAAACAAAAGGTTACTGTTATCGAATAATTTCTTCAGCCCCCCTCCAGCTCCAACCACCTAGTACTAGGTGGCATACCTACTGTATATGAATGGCAAAAGGACATTTTTACTGTTGCATAAGTACTTAACAATTTGGTTCGATGGCAGACAGAACCTCAAAACTTACATGGAAAAACTTGCTCATAGACTTTTCTCTGCTCAATAATTTTACAATAATTTTCATCTGTACTTTATTATGGAGGTCTCCTGTACTCCCATGCTGCCACCTCCACCCTGAAGCGCTGGATTGTACGACGTGGGAAGACCGATTTCGATTTTTACTTTTCAAGTCATCTATACAGTCTATATATACGTATATATATATATGTATATATATATATATATATATATACAGTGTATAATATATACAGTAAATACATGTGGGTGGACATGAAACATAGATTAAAGGGCTACATTGACCTAAGAGCCAGGAAAGACAATAGAAAAACAAGAGTGGGTGTGTCACGTATATGTGTGAGCCATGACGATGGTATTTCAATAAATGTGTATCATGTGTTCAAGTCAAAAAGGTCCAATTGCCTTTAGTAACACAGAACTCACAAAGTCGATTGAGAGTGAAGAAAAAAACGGCAATGAAAGACTTTCCTTTTACAAATCCTGTTGATATGCCAAACAACACACTTCAAAAAAACCCTCAGCAAAAACCGTAAATCTAATTTTTTTAATTGCAAAGCTCACAATATATTGTAGAAAGACAGGGTAATTATATGTTATACACCAAAAAAAAGGTTGCAAACTGGGCATTTTATTATGTTTTTCAGATTCAATTGACTATATCCACGTTAACATAAAAGACTAGAAACAGGAAGCTGCATTGCTTCTGGTAACCTACTGTAGCCCATCTCACACTTTTGATATGCTACAGTAATTGGAATACAATAGTTCTAAATACAATGCAGTGTAACTGTCATCAAAATCATGTATAAAAAATACTCCAAGGAACATCATATTCTTTCTTTTCACGTTTTTTTTAAGACTTAATAGTTTGCACTGGTGGGCTGCATTCAAGCACAAGCTACAGCACAACAGAGTACTAAGTGAAGGGATGAACGATTATTGATGATGGGAACCAACATTTCATATCTAGATTGAGCCCAAAATGCCCAAAAAAGCCCATTAGTGAACGCAAAACACAGTCTTGGCTACGCTCAATACATGTAGTAAGTACATAGCGCTCTATAATGCAACGGCAAATTTGCACCAGCGAAATAAGATGATCATCTATACTCTGGATAGCACATCACAATTTATTTTACATTTGGAGTTAATTCTTCAAGCTTTTTTGAAGAATGAACCCACAAGGTTGGCATAATTGAATTCGTGGCAATCTTGAAATTTTAGTTTAGTTTAGTTTTAGTTTAGGTACCACAATGTACAGAAATAGGGGAAAGAAAAGAGGCAAAAATAACATATATCACTGCATGCTGAAAACAGTCTGTTTAAGACCCTGAAGCTAACCTACCCAATGAGCCCAATTTCATTCCGATATCTTGATAATGAAAGGTCAAGGGACCCGTTTGAAAATAGTCATGCCTATTTACTTCTTTAAAATATGATCGCAGATTTTACGGATTAGTCTCTAAGACTAGAATCCACTAATACCGCTTTGTGGCAGTTTCGCCTGCCACGTGCCACCCAAATGGCGTGTTCAGGGACCTCCAGCACAGAGACACAGAACATGGGTGATGTAAACATCAGTTTATTATAGAGAGTGGGCCAGCTGGAATTAGCCCAGGAGCGTGCGTTGCACTGCTGCCTCACAGCAAGAAGGTCCTGGGTTTGATTCCCGCCTGGGGCGCTGTTGCCACAGTGCTCCGGCTGGTTATCTCCCGATAAGGGGCCTTTCTGTGTGGAGTTTGCATTTTCTCCCCATGCTCACATGGTTTCCTCCACCTAACGTCGGTAAGGACCCCCACTAAAAACATTCACCCATCATCTCACCAGCGATGGACATTTGGTACCAAGTGCCCGGGCGCGTCGTTAAATGTTGCCCCCCTGGAGGAAGGACAAGCCAGGATGGGTCAAAAGCAGAGGCCACATTTCACCGGCCACCATCCAAAGCATGCATGTGTCACGTGACAATTAAAGATTCTTCTTCTGCTAAAACCACACCATCCCCGTACCACTTTGTCGGGCGGGTGGTACACAGCCTCTAGCCCATAATGTGAACTAAGCAAAAGTGGCTAGAAAGTGACTTTTGTTCCCACATTTGGGCACTACCTTTTAAACGCGTCTTTGCATAGACAACACCCTTATGGACATTTTGTTAAAAGTTCTGCAAAATATCCTGAAGTTTTTGTCAAGATATATACATTTTTATAAATGTGAATTAAAAAAAAACCACACACACACACACACACTCATGCAGCTGGTTTTGCTACGCCTTTTATGGCAAGGGCAAAAGAAAGACATTTTCTGTTGCTTGCGAGAAAGAGGAATTCCTGACTGCATCTGGGTAGCGGTTTTAACCTGGACAAGTCTACTGGTGTGGACAAAGGGGCGTGGTCAAGCACTGGCTGCAGACGACGTCACAGTTCCCTTTCCCACGGCCACCAAGTCGAATCGGCCGGCCCATTCGAGGCAGGGAGTTTTCTTAACGTTAGCTTTGACGCTGTTTCTGCATGTATGCCATTGTGTGCGTGTAAAACCCTTTTACCCCTGTGTTTTCGGAGAGATAGTTAAAAGGATCTCCCTCCGAGGTCAGAATGAAAAACTTGACCCATAATTTAGGGACGCTAATTAAAGGACTGTGACTGGATTAAGATGAGACAATACACACAGTTGAAATTTCCGTTTCAGGTGAGGACACCACTTCCAGTTACGGTGACGTCTTTGCTGTGCGTTACTTCGTTGAGATGAGACGGTACACGCTGTTGACTCAATACAGATGAGGAGATTTCTGGTTCCGGTGAGAGCTACCACTTCCGGTTCCGGTGACGTCTTCGCTTGTGCGCTGTTGCTGCTGCTATTGCTGCTGCTGTTTTCTGTTGCTGCTATTTTTTCTGCTGGTATTGTCGTTGCTGCTGCTACCCTTATACCTAAACTTAACCATCCACTGTGACTGGATCTATGTGTCTGGTGAGGGCTGCCACTTCCGGTTCCTGGGACGTCTTTTCTGTGCGTTGCTTCCCTGAGAACTGTTGACTCAATACAGATGAGATTTCTGGTTCCAGTGAGAGCTACCACAGCTTCTGGTGACATCTTCGCTTGTGCGCTGTTGCTGCTGCTGTTGCTGCTGCTGTTGCTGCAGTTTTCGGTGCTGCTATTGTTGCTGCTGGTACAGTAGCCACTAGTGTTGTCATTGCTGCTGGTGGTGTTGTTGGTGCTGCTAACCTTATACCTAAACTTAACCATCTCTGACCTTATTCCTTAACCTAATCATCTCTAACATTATACCTAAACATAACAATCCCTAAACTTATATCTAAACTTAACCATCTCTAACCTTATACCCTAATTTATATATGTATCTCTAACTTTGTACCTCAACTCAACATCTCTAACATCTCTAACCAGAGTAACTTTTCCGGTTCCGGTGAGAGCTACCTCTTCCGGTTCTGGTGAGGTCTTTGCGTGTGCGTTGCTGTTGTTGCTCCTGCTTTGCTTTTGCTGTTGTTGCTGCTGGTGTTGATGTTGCTGCTATTTCTGTTGCTGTGGTTGTTTCTGTTGTGACATTACAGTGAGAGGATCATAAGAAGGGTGTGTTTTCAGAGAGAGAGCGTCAAAAGGATCTCCCTCCCGAGGTCTGATTGAAAACTTGACCCTTAACTTAGGGTCGCTAATTAAAGAACCCTGACTGGATTAAGATGAGATGGTGCACAGTTGAAATTTCCGTTCCAGTGAGAGCTACCACTTCTGGTCCCAGTGTCTTTGCTTGTGTGCTGTTGCTGTTGCTGTTTTTGTTGCTGTTGCTGCTGGTGCTGTTGTTGGTGCCGCTTACCTTATACCTTAACTGGTATTGTCGTTGCTGCTGCTAACTTTATACCTAAACTTAACCATCTCTAACCTGAGTGACCTTTCCGATTCCGGTGAGAGCCACCACTTCCGGTTCCGGTGACGTCTTTGCGTGTACGTTGCTGCTGCTGTTGTTGCTGCTGGTGTCGATGTTGCTGCTGCCGTTGTTGTTGTTTCTGTGGCTGTTGTTGCTGCTGTTGTTGTTTTCTGTTGCTGTTGCTGCCACTGTGGTTGGAGTTGCTTTTATTGTTGTTTTTGTTGTCTTTGTTGTTGCTTTTGTTGTTGCTGTTGTTTCAGGGGCATTCTTTTGTAATGATCGGCTGACAACTACGTTCTCTCTTTCTTTTTTGTATTTCTTTGTAAAGCGCATTGTGTTTCCCTGCTATGAAATGTGCTCTGTAAGTGTGACTTGACTTGACTTGACTTTACCTCTTCTTTCTTTATGGACGTGAGATGCATAAAACATTGTTTCTAATTCCTTTTATGTGTACTTTTGAAGGAAGTCTGGCCATAATGTCCTCTTCTTGGCACAGACATCTTGGATTCTGGTTTAAATGTAGTTTCAAAAAGCGGCCACCTGGTTGGTCCAGCGGGAAGCACTTGACGATTGGTCTGCAAAGCCTCATCACCCATGATCAAAATATTACACGAGCAATGAACAATTGCTGACTTTAAACTGCATGATGACACATGGAGAAAAACCAACAAAACCAATGGATCTTTTAAAAAAGTGTAAAAAGGCTTTCGTGCCACATGTATGGGAATGGGATTAAATGAAAAACGGCTTCACTTCATGGGCTTATTAATGACTAATTGATTGTACAGTATGTGCTAAACAACAGGATGTGAGGCAAGTCTCACAAAGACATGTTGTAAGGTCAAGCAAGTAAATAGTTGTCGTTGTATCTATACTTAGTTGTGTCGTTCTTCTGAGTTTTGTCGGCGGACATGATTTTATTATCCTATATTTTTTTGTTGTTGTTTTAGGTATAATTTGACTTTGTTTTGTTTTGGGTGCACCTATCTGGTGCCTATTGTAACTGATCAGCTTTTTAACTTCAAAGAGACTGAATGTCCAAATGTTCTTACACACGTGTGCATTCCTATAGGACTGCAGAGCGCTCCATTGACCTATTGCCTAAATCTCAAACTCACCATACACTTTTTGAGTCTTCAACCAAAAGCATACAAGTTCACGTTCACAGATAAAAGGACAGATTGTTAATGCACAAACACACATTGGTGTACAAATGCACCTTTCTGAATAAGAAAATTCAAATAAAGTTCATATTTTAAATCCAAATTGTCCTGACCTGGCCCAACACCCAGGCCCAGACCACATGGCTCAAATTTATAGATTTTTTTTAATCTGTTTTATATGAACAAGCAAACCACAATCTCTGGAATGTGAACACTAATCAAGCGGGTTCGGAGGTTCTCACTTGCAAGACATTCTATACCTTGGCGGGTTTGGATATTTCACATCAGGCTGATGGACTACGAAGTGTGTATGTTTTTCAAGTTGAATTCTAGGACAGATGAGAGGACACATCTCATTGACCTGGTTTCTGAGGCTCTGTAAACTGGCACAGCGGTGTTAATAGTGTTAATAACACACTGAAAACCTGATCATACCGGTTTCTTATCGTGGACCGCCTGCATCCAAATGGCAATGGTCTTACAGACCTGCAGTGGGAAAAGACAAATAGGCTCGTCTTGCTTTGCATCTCATGATTGTAGACATAACAAACAAAATAGGTAGTGCACGGCCGAAGAACCGCTACCATGGGAAAACGTCTGCCTGGGATCTTGCGGAGGACCAAAAGTTTCCATGTGCGTATCTATTGTATCTTTATTTGGGGAGTAATGTTGCAGTCTGGTGGTTAGTTTTGTTTGGCATTAGTACATTCAGCAAAAATTTACTACAGATCATATGTTTTTGTTTTACTAAATTGTATAGATTCAGCCCATGTGCCCCATGTTTGTTTTATAGGGCTGCCTTTGTTTGTTTTGTTTTGTGTGATTGTTTGTTTGCTTGTTTTTTGTTTGTTTGATTTGTTTACGTGGATGTGGCCGAGAGGAATATGCCAATATGAAACTTTTTGGCAGGCCAATGCAGAAAGTCGTATCCTGCAAACTGTTGTACTAAACTGTGTGTGACAGGACGCGGTGGTTGTCCTCGGCACATTGCAGGGCAGCTCAGCCGTGTTGGAGGGCCAGCGCCGGCGGCTGGAGAACCCGGCAGTGCACCTCCAGGCCATGGACGGGTTCCTGCAGCGGACGGGTCACAGTGTAAGGTTCAATCCTGACTGACAACCGCTGTGCCTCACAATTCCTTGCAGTTTATTTCGCTTATGTGAAGCCCATCCCTTCCTTCTAATTTATTTTGTTTACAATCGCTCTTGGACTTTCAGGTTGAGGAGTTGGACAAGTTGAGAGCCATCCATGTGACGGGAACTAAAGGCAAGGTACAAACCAGTCCTATATTCTATCTTATTTAACATATAATTCTTAAATCTATATGTATATGTGAAAAAGTGATGGGAAAATTGTGGTGCATTTTTGTGGGTTATTATTGAGCAGTGGAACTTTACAAACGGCACCCCATATGAGTCTTGCTTGGCCGGTAATTATGAGTTTGGTCGTTGGCTGGTTCAATTTTAATTGTCTGCTGAACTTTGAAATTGTGTAAATCATTCACAGAGGTATAATTTCGAAGTCCAAATTAATGACCAAAATCTGAAATTGGTAGTTAATAGTTACCTATTTTTATTAAATGCATTTTGCTTGCTTGTTTGCTTTGCTTGTTTGCTTTGCTTGTTTGCTTTGTTTTGCTATCATTGTTACTACTTGGTGACCTTCTTTTAATGTAAAGCATGCTGAGTTGCATGTCGTGTATGAAAGGTGCTATACCAATAAGGGTTATTATCTTTGTTATTATTAAGGGTTGACATATTTCTTCATTTGAGACCATGAGCATTGTTCTATGTGTCAAAGTACGTTTGTAAATTGTCTGATACCATTACAATATACCATTTTATTGGAATCTGTTCATCCCCAATTTCACTCTCAGGGATGAATGTTTTTTTTTTATTTCCAGGGATCTACCTGCGCATTCACAGAGGCTATTCTTCGCAATTGCGGCTTCAGAACAGGATTTTTCAGGTATTTGCAAACAACACACAAATCACACTGCATATTGTAGTCTGCGAATTGATATTGCATAGCAAATATGCAGTATTTTAGTTCTAAAAGGAATTTTACTATACAGATTCCGATGATAATGATCCATGTTCTATGAGATCTTTGTTGTGCTACTTATTCTTTAAACCTTACTTTACCAGTCAGGCTGGCCAATATAATTATATATGTTTTGTCTTTTATCACAATTGCAGTAAATTTTAAACAATACTGACTGTTTCTTATGAGATCTGTCAATACAGTATGTTCAACAATCCAATTAATCAGTGAGCTCCACTACTGTATATGGCATTGTAAAGGTTAATACCAGACCACAACCACTCAAATTATTATTATTTAAAATAGAACTCCCAAAAATATTGCCCAAGAAATTTTGTAATATTTCCTTTTAATATTACAATAGGACAATATGTTAATTTCATGGAATTATGACATTCCAACAGCTCTCCTCACCTGGTTCATGTCAGAGAGAGGATACGTATCAACGGGCAGCCAATCAGCAAGGAACTCTTCACAAAGTACTTCTGGGAGGCCTACCAGCGGCTAAACGCCACCAAAGTTAGTGGGACGGGGATTTTAATTGGAGGCTAGGCTCACCATTTTTTAACCCAGGCCTTATTAAAATGTTTTTGAATAATCCACAGGAGGTCCATGGTGACAGCATGCCATTCTATTTCCAGTTCCTCACTCTGCTGGCTTTCCATGTCTTCTTGCAGGAGAAGGTGAGAACCCAGGCAACACACACACACACACACACACACACACACATACACACACTCACACAGAAAAACACATGCATACACATCCTCGTGATAACACACCACAATGTATCACCCCCTCTCTCACCGGTATTTCTGTGTAAGGCAGGTGGACGTAGCTGTCATCGAAGTCGGCATTGGGGGGGAATATGACTGCACAAACATTTTCAGGTAATGTTGAAAAGAAGGGAGTTTTATATATATATATATATATATATATATATATATATATATATATATATATATATATAAATAAAATAATGTGTTTTTTAATAGTGTGTCTATATGACATTTATTTTGACACAGGAAATCGTGGGTGTGCGGCATCACATCACTCGGCCTGGATCACTCCAGTTTGCTGGGCGACACTGTTGAAAAGATAGCTTGGCAGAAGGCTGGGATATTTAAGGTAAGAGAGGGTTTAAAATGTTAAATAATTGACAATCTGTACCTTAGACCAGGGGTTCCCAAACATTTTTTTCATGCTAAAGTTTTCATGTGCACTTCACATGCTAGTAATAAACTGCTGTGTATATACTGCAGTGTATTTAAACTGCATATAACATTGGTTGAGTATATTATATTATATATATAATACATTTTATATTATATATTTTTCGATATATATTTAATATTTTTTTATGTAATATGTATAGAATTATATTAAAAAGTGTAAAAGAAAGAAACAAAAATACAAAGTAATGTATTAAGTTAAGATTTAGCTGATTTATTTTACTATGAGTGAATGGTATAGGATATTCATGTTTGTTCATGGCAGAGTTAAAATAAACCATTACCGTTTACTTAGGAACAGTTTAAATGTCTGTTCATGTTTGTGTCAGCCAAACGTCCTTGTGGGCTTTGAGCCTTTTTTTGTATGCAATGCTCAATATATTCAACAATGATAGAGATCGATTTGTTGGAGTGCATAAAGCGACCACGCTGTCGCTTTATGCACTCCAACAAATCGATAACCTGCATGTGCACCCAGCCGGGCGTCCCTGCGTTCACTGATAAGCAACCACCGAAACCGTTGAGGGTTCTCCAGAGCAGAGCGGAGGAAATTGGGGTAAGTCTGGTCGGGGTGTCTACCTCAGTTGGTTTTAGCCTTATGACTTAAAGATCGCCTACTGCGCTAACATTGGCTGCATGGTAACTGTGTCAATTTTGTCCACGCAGTGCCCTCTGTTGGTGTGTCCGGCGCTAGAGGAATTTGAGGCTTCGCAAGGGCCCCTTCAACTTGGCCTGGCGGGGTTGCACCAACGCCGGAATGCCTCCCTGGCCCTGCAGCTCAGTAACAGCTGGCTCCAGCGCTGGGAGGCCCAGACTAAACCCGGTGTGTATGTTTTGAATGGCTCCTTCCATAAAACTGACTTTATACAGCATCAGCAGCATCTATTGTCATTCTTATAGTTGATCCTTTGAAAGGAGGAATCTGTTCCTTCAAAAGACAACAATTTTATCAATCAAACCATTCCCTAAATTTCATGGAACTTTCCATTTCCCTCACTGGCAAGGGTGAAACAAGGAGGCTTGGGGATTCTGTATAACTGTATCCCCAAGCCTCCTTGGCATGGCATCACTTTATTGTAGAGAGCAGGCTAAGTGGAATTAGCCAGGAGCAGGTGGAACATGTCATGACAGGGCTCCTATCCTGAGTTTGTGTGGATGGGGGTTTTAACCTGCTGCTTGTTAGCGCAACCAATGAGCAACTGGTGTGCAGCCACCCTGACCCAATCACCTAGATCCAGGTCAGGTGTGGCTGCTTAAACCATCCCATCCACACACCAGACCACACTGTAAAACACAGAAATTTGATTATTCCTTTGGGGTAGAACATTAAGAATACTGAACATGGTTGCACAAGAAAGCAAAATTAAAAGTTCTTTGTATGTTTGCAGAAGGCAGCCTCTCTACTCCAACAGTGAAGAACGTAGCAAGATCCGTTTCTTTTCCTTTCCAGCCTAGCCCACCCATGCTTAAAGGTACAATAAGTAATATGTTTTTCACTTGTTGCATGAATTGACCAGGATATAGCTCAGGGGTGGGCCATTAATTTTTACAAGGGGCCACATGAGAAACTTGAGCTGTGTTGGAGGGCAGAACCAACAATAACTTGAACTTAATTCTGCTAAATATTAATTTTCTCCCATTGTAAAAAGCAGTAAATTATATATTTTGATTAGCTGCTGCTGGTAATCAGAAGAATAAGGATATTCTGTAAATATTTATATAAATATATAAAATTGTGGTATAGGTCAAATAGGAAAATACTCCTATAGAAGTAATAAACAGTAAAAACAAAAACAATCGTTACATCAGTGTTTCATTTTATTTTTATCATGGTAATCTTCACACATACTGAAAAAATGTTTTGCAGTATGTTAAAGATAGGCAATTGGTCAACTTGATACAAAAAGCAATAAGTGATTTGAATGTTTTTCAGTACATTTTACTTGTTCAGTGGGAAAAATCCAGTCTGTCTTGGGCTTGAACAAGTGCATTGAAATCGGTCTGATTGTCTGAGGCGGATATGCCAAGGACAGCTGAGAGGTGATCATCAGTGATAGAGGATCTGTATCTGGATTTGTTGAACTTCATCACTGAGAATGTCTGTTCACATACATAGGTAGATCCAAAGAGGACTAGAATCTTCTGAGCATGCCTCCTCATGTGTGGAAAGTTCTCCTCTTTAAGGGAAGAGTAAAAATCAAGCAGTGAGACTGATCTAAAGTGCTCTGCCAGAAATTAGTCTATTACATCACTGGGTGCATTATTCACACTGCAGGTGAAGGGAGAAGAAACCATGTGCATTTCACTCTCAACTGTTTTAAAGTCTTGAAATTGCCTTAAAAACTCACCATGCAGTACTTCTAACATGGATGAGTACCTGTGGAGGTGGTCAGCTGATGGTGTGGCTTCTTTCAGTGTCAGCAAATGGATGGAGCTTTTTAATGAAAGTCTTCACTGCGCTGTACATTTCATGCACAAAAAGGCCCTTGCATTGCAGTTTGACATTTAGTTCATTCATTCGTGCAGTCACATCTACAGCGAAACCAAGGTCTGCCATCCAGTCTGCATCTGAAAGCTGTGGGATGGCATTTCCTTTCTTTACACAGCACTCATGAATCTTTTCTCTCCCAGACAATTTTCAGCACTTTGCCCAGGCTGAGAGCTGTGTGGTAGCTTATGTCACGATGTTCAGTCTCATTTTTCTCCAAAAGTGCAACAAACTGTCTGTGATTCAATGCTCTTGCCCTGATGAAGTTAACTTTTTTAGTTACAACATCAACAACATGGTTAATTTTTAACACTGACTTACACAACACTTCCAGATGTATAAATACAATAAATAAATACAAAAAGCGGCCAATAAATAAATACAATGTAAAAATGTCAATATCTGCTCAGGGTTAATTTCTGTCACTTTATCCTGTATTCTCGTCAAAAATCCAACCTTTTCCCCCCATATATTTGGACAACCATCTGTTGTCACACCTGCCAGCTTGTCCCATTTCGGTCCCAACTTGTCCAAACGTGCATTTACCTCCGTGAACAAATCACTCCCAGTTGCTGTCCCTTTCATTGACTGTATGGCTGCCAGCTCCTTCGTGATTTTGAAGTCTGCAGTTATCCCACGTAAGAAGATGAGTAGCTGGGCAGTGTCACGTACATCGCAGCTCTTATCCAAAGCCAGGGAAAAAGAGTCAAAGTTGACCGCTCTGTTCTTCAGCTGAAACTCCAGATTTACCGCAATGTCCTCAACCCTCCTCGTTACAGTGTGTCGGGAGAGGGGCACGTTCTCAAATACTCAGTTTTTCTCTGGGCATTAGTGCTGCAGAGTCCAACAAACGCTCCTTAATAAACTCTCCGTCAGAAAACTGTTTACTTTTTCTAGCGATTTTGTGGGCAGCTGCATCTCTGGATGTGCAAAGTTGAGTAAAAATTCCTTGTTGGTTTTGCAGCTTAGTTAGCAAAGCCTCCCACTCCCTTGCTTTCTTGATCAGACAAGTTCTTGTATCTCTCCTCGTGTTTGGTCACATAGTGGTGATTCAAATTGTAATCTGTCAACACAGCGACCTGTGTACCACAGACTAAGCACACGGCTTTACCTTCGACTTCTGTAAATAAATATTTAGCAGTCCATGTCTTCTTGAAAATGCGCCTTTCGGTATCATTTTTTCTTTTTTTGGCGTGAGCTGACATTTTGAGGGCTAGCTGGCCAACATCACTTGTAGCTGTTCACCCACGCATGCGCGCCCTTACGTAAATTAAAAATAAAAGGCACACTTACCAAAATAAAAGCAACACAGTTGTATTGCTTGCACAGCATAAAATACTTTTTCATTTATGTTCTAATTTACGATTGACCTCACGCGGGCCGGACAGGGACTCCTGAATGGCCCGATTTGACCCGCAGGCCGTAAAATGCCCAGGTCTGATTTTAGCTCAATGCCGTTCGGTCCACTGTTACATTGTTATGGTTTCATGTGAGTTTGTAAAAGAATGGAAGAACATTCAGCTGTGAAACAGTTGAATGTTAGTGTTGGGTACGGGTGCATTCCAATTCACAGGGTCCCTATGAAGGGTCCTTATGCCCTTCCTGGCACAGTGCACTACCAAGTGAACAGGCTCACAATGCATAGTGGGTAAAATGTCCTCTGAAGTGAACATCGGATAGGCACTTCAGATTTGTTCCCTTTACAGTCCACTTTGGAGTGGACATTGCCGCGCCCAATGGTTTGGAACCCCACTTGACATTGCGACATCCCCTGTGAAGTGCACTTCACCGTGCCCTATGGGGCATTGGAATCTTTAGACGCCTTGTGAAGGAGGACCAGCGACCTGTGGCAATGCTGGTATAGTTTCTATGGCTTAATTGACGGTAGCTATTTTGCCAATTGTCCAAGGTCACTTATTGAGCTTTTAAAGATTGAAATTTTAAGTTTTTATTTTAGTAATCCTCTCGGTTTAGTCACTATTCTTAAACCACGCTATGGTTGCCAAGTAGAACCCAGCTTAGCCTTAAAATTCTGCTGTATAACGATGTAAAGGACACATTAATTGAAAGAATTAGCAGTGCTCTATCCATCGCTACCTTTTCATTTGTACTTCAGAGCTACCTCACTGCACTGCAAGCTCATGAAAGAATGGAAAGTGAAAAAATGTAATTCTCTCAGGCAGTATGGATAAAGTAGCTGCAGAAATTATTAAAATATCGTTACACACCACAATTGTTTCTCCAACTCTCTCTAACTCCGATAGGTCTCCGGGAGACAAAGTGGCCGGGGCGTAGCCAGGTGATGAGGTGTGGCCCGGTGACTTACTACCTGGATGGGGCTCACAACGCAGAAAGCATGCAAGCCTGCGTGCGCTGGTTTGAGCAGGAAACAGCGTTGGAAGACCAGTCACTGTACGGGTAGAAAGAGAGTGTCACCCAATTTATCTAAAGGAGACTTATACCGCAACTACCATTGTCGTCCAAACCAGCTTTTTTCTCTTTCTAGCTGCTTTGTGTGGCTGCAAGGCCAATTCGCAGCTGTAGTGCAAAAGAGTCGTCTACTGTCAGTAGTACTCAATATTGAAAACTTGATGAGTTGCCCAGAAATGATGGTGCTCCTCAGGCAGGCAGGGACACTATATCTTTCCCTCTGGAGCTCCCTAGGGAAGATGCCTTTTTAAGAGTTGTTTCTGACCAAATTAAATGAATTCAATTCAAGTTTACTGTTCATACTGTGAGTGAAAGGTGTTTTGAGACAATGTAAAAAGCATTAATACTGTAGCTCTGTTCAAAGTTCTACTGTACTGCACAAACAAACAAAGTAATTGAGGAACAAACGTCATGTATTGAGGATAAATACCTCCTGACCTGACTTCCTAGATCAATTTTGAGTACAAAACAAAAAATCCCATGTGAATTGAGGGTAACTTGATATTTATGATGTTAAAATTTGGTTCAGTTACATACTCGCTTCAACACCCACCCTGATCTTGACATTCTGTGCTCTTGACATTCCACGGGTCATCCAATGGACGTGGAGTGGTTGTAAATGGTTCTTAAAGACTTTTTAAAGATTGGTTTGCCAAGTTGAGAATTTGAAAGAGACATTTCCCACTGGGAATCGACTGTAGCCGACGCTACGCTGTTTGGCAACTGCAAAAAGTAGTTCTAAATAAAATGTGATGTTGCCCTTATTCAAAACAGTAATGTTCTTTCCCCATTCTGAGAAACTCCATTCCTCTATCTGCCTCTCACACTCCCTCGCTTTATTTAACAGGGGTCCCGGAGTCAAAGTCTTACTGTTCAACACAACAGGGGAAAGGGACCCTGCCCCCTTGCTCAAACTTCTGCTTGTGAGTTGCGACACCAAAACTCTGCCACTACAGTTGCTGCTTCTTTGCCAAACCTCTGACCCACTCTTATCAGCCTGTGAAGATAACACAACCCTCTGTATGCGTCAGTGTTTCGACTCAAATGGTTAAAGTCAAATAAAAGGGTCGGTTAAGTTAGGAGTATGTGCGTAGATACTCTTAACTTAACCAACTCTTTTATTTGACTTTACAGCCCTGCCAGTTTGACTATGCAGCGTTTTGTCCCAACATAACAGAAACACCGGCTAAAGATAAAGGTGAGATGGACTAAAAGTGTAGACTGATGTCTAAACCTTTTAATTTATCTATTTTCTTGTTTTGAGGGCCAAATCATCAAAGAAAACATAGAAATGTTAATTTATTAGAAATTGTATTAACCAACAACGGTTGGATGATTGCTTCTACAAAAGAAGATACATTCAATGAATTTAAATTTTATGTGTTCAATTTTCGAAGACATTAGCATAATAAATGAAGTACAATAAATAACAATATAGCATGGATGTTAAAACATTAAATATTAAATGAATTACAATACGACCTAGAGAAATCTTAATACAACAACAACAATAATAATAATAATAATAATAATAATAATAATAATAATGATAATAATAATAATAATAATAATGATAACAATAATAATAATAATAATAATGATAATAATAATGATAATAATAATAATAATAATGATAATGATAATAATAATAATAATAATGATAACAATAATAATAATAATAATAATGATAATAATAATGATAATAATAATAATAATAATGATAATAATAATAATAATAATAATAATAATAATAATAATAATGATAATAATAATAATAATAATAATGATAACAATAATAATAATAATAATAATGATAATAATAATGATAATAATAATAATAATAATGATAATGATAATAATAATAATAATAATGATAACAATAATAATAATAATAATGATAAATAATAAATGATAAATAAATAATCATAATAATGATAGTAACATTTATACAGAATGTCCACCTGTTTACCACCTGTTTCTTCTACCTGCTATTATTTCCAAGCCCGCCAGGACACAGGACGCCGTTGCCTTGACAACCAGAGCAGCTGGCTGCGCCTGACGGGTGGAGCACTATCTCCGCACCCGCGTCACCACCAACAAGTACCGCATCACTGCCCCCTGGTGGCCCACTCGGGGAGCCGCAGCCTGGTCTTCCCCTGCATCCACAGCGCCCTCCAGTGGATCGGCCAGGGAACAGGGCCCGGTCTACCCCGGTCAGCGGGAGAAGGAGCGGCCCGCACCTCTGTTCTGGTGACCGGGAGCCTGCATCTGGTCGGAGGGGCGCTCGAACTCCTGCATTTCTCCCTGTCTTCATGACGGATCTTCCTGTGGGAGTGTGATGATCCGAATACAGCTTTTTTTTGTTAAAGAAGTGAAATATAATGGAGGTGAACTTTAGAGGGGTTTATTTATGTTATTGGGAACAGGGACGTTTCACGTATATGCTCCAGTAACCGATCACGATGCAAATTGCCACGTACACGTATAAATTGCTCTCAGTTTTCAGTAGTGTTTGATATATTTAATTTAAAACAATATGCTTGATAGTTGACTATGATGAGGTGTCATCGCTTTATTCACTCATTCATCATCTTATCTTGACTTCGACTTCGGATCTTAAGAGAGTGTGTTACTTTAGAGTTAAAGCACTATTACTTCATAAATACTTACACACGTGTTGATAAAAATTATGAGTAAAAACGATTCAACTTTATAAAGCGCCTACGTAACAGTATTAGGGCCTAGCAAAAAATGACCCTTGTGTTGTGAGAATACCTCGGAATTCCGAGTTTAATGTCGATATTTCGAAGAAAAAAAGTCAATATAACCTTTCAAGAATAAACTCGGAATTATGACTTTAAAGTTGAAATTCAGTTTTGGTTATAAAGTCAGAATTCAGAGATTAAAGTCAAATCTCATTGTGAGAGTACAACGATGAAAGGTTTTGCCCTCATGGCATTAAGCCCGACGCCGGCTCTGTCCCTCGCCCATGGAATGCAGGTGCCGTGGAACCCGGTGGTGAGCGTGGAGTGGGCTCTGGAGGCCGCTCTACGCAATCTATCTAGGGGGGGTGTCCGTTCGCAAGGTCCATTGTGCATGGTGCTTGTTTTGTTTGGAATTTAGTCAAATAAAAAAGCCTATATATAAAATAAATAAAAATCACACTTTTTTATTTTATTTGGATGAAAGGGGCAACGGCGTGCCACATCGCTGGGAGCCAATGGGATGGGCCCCTGGTGGCCACTGGGCCTGGTGCTACTGGTGCATGTGTCGCCCCTGGTGTCGCCCTCCACCAGGGTGGTGATATCAGGGGTCCACCCCTGGCTCTGGGCCCGTCTGGGAGCGGGGGTTCTGTCTTTGCTAGTGTGGCTCGGAGCCCGGCACTCCAAGCACAGCCGTGGACAGGGACTGTGTCTCAGCTCTGTCAGTGAATAGAAGGGACCGATTCTGTCCGGGAAGGGCGGGGAGACTGGGTGGTGGTGGAAACTGGTCGAAGTTCTGACTTTATTCTCGAGAGGTTATTTAGACTTTCAAGTGGCCCTAAAACTCTTCTTCAAAATAGTATAAGGGCCTCGGAATTCCGAGTTTAAAGTCACAATTTCGAGAATAAAGTCAACACTTCGCTATCCACCATCCCTCCGCTGATGGAGCCGAGAAAGAGCATGGAGAAAGAGCATTGTCCCCGGACGCGCTGGGAGCGCCAGGCTCCGAGCCACATGAGCAGAGACAGAGCTCCCGCTCAGGACACGCCTGGAGAGGGGACAGAGCCCCCGTCCGGGACGGTGCACCGGCTCCACGGCAGCATGCTGTCAGGCTTCTGGGGAGCCGGGCACCCGGACTTTATATGCCCTATGTCAGCTCCTCGTTTTTGTACCCGAGCAGGATGGTCTTACAGTGGGCTGACATTTTCAGAAATGAACAGGGGACCCCTGATATCACTACCCTGGTGGAGGGCAGCTCCAGCGGCGATACCTGCACCAACAGGCTATCCAGTGAGAGGCGCCTCTCCACTAGTCAAGCCACATAGAGAATTCCTCATTCAGGAGCACCACCACCACCCCACTCATGCTGGAGGCAAAGGACAGGTTCTGGCGCTCGACCTCCTGGGCGACAGAGTCCAGAACCCACTGCACGCTCAGGCCCGGGTCCCATGGCACCTGCACTCCGGGTGCGAGAGACATCATGGCTGTATTCTCACAATGTATTCTGACTCACTGCAGTTCCAAAAATGTGAGTAGCTGTTGTTTAATGAACAATGCTTCTTCTTTGAAACCACTTCTTCTTACTTCTTTCATCATTTTAACTTTTCACCATAAGCATCCATTTTATTTGGTTGCAAATGAAACAAAAACATTGATACGATTGATGAATTGGTGGCTTATTAAGACAACAAACAGACATTAAAGTTTGTCTTTGTGTTTTTATTTGAAAGGTCAAAAATGGCCTGTTGTGCTTCCTTCCTTCAAAGGTCCTGGAGTAAAACCCACAACAGCAAACAGCATCCAAATCATTTCAAAAATCTTTAGCCTTAAGCTGTGGCCTTACCAGTGGTACATAACATTATTTGGAGAGTCCCTGCCGTCAACTGTAGAACCCCTAGAGGTTTGTGGTAAAAAAAAATTAAATAAATAAATTGAAGTCTGAAAAACATCAGACTGTGTGCAGATCACGTCTGCCTTACCCCCCGCTTACAGACAGACGTAATCTTAAAAGCTAAACGGAATGCAATATTCTGCCATTAGATTTACCTTCAAAAGATGACTGGAGGAAGTGGGGCCGCCGGGTTCCTCCAGGCTCCGGTCAATCCCTTTCATTACTTGAGCATTTGGAGTTGGATGGGAGTGGAGGGGGGTGGAGGGAGCGACGACAATAGGGTTCAACCTGAAATGTTTCTAGAGGCCACCGAAGCTAAGGGGGGCACTGCGCTTCTGCCTTATTAGCCCCCCTCATCAAGATGAATGCAGACAAAGGGTCGTTGGACAAGCCGATTATTAAAGGGCCGACAATCTCTTCACGCTATACACCCCAGAGGGAAAAATCGTTAAACGGTTGAGGTCAGCTGGTTAGTGTTGTGGCTGTACCTCAGGCTTTCCCACATTGAACCCACAGACTGTTTAGTACCCTCCACTGTAAAATAAAAAAAATACAAAAATAACATAAATAAATAATAGGTCAGCGGTACAATATATTTGTTAAACCCAGATACAGCCCCGTTCCCAAAAAACGGTGTAATCGTCAACAAAATACTGCGATTATTTTATTTTATTTTCCTAATCACATGTGAGTGCAGTCGTCGATAATCACGTATTAGAAATGGTGCAGTGGAGTCATTAGTGGCGATCACAGCGACTATTGACCATGACGACTTGGAGTCGGGTGAAATCCCCGTGTATTGGAGGAGAAATTACTCCTGCTTTTCCCCTTAAGATGTTTACATCTCTGAATCCTCTTACGGCTACGCTCACACTTACGGCCAATTCTGACCCCGACCCCGACCAGCCCCCCACCCACTCATCTTCTTTAAGGAGGTAAAGTGCAATGTTCTCATTACCAAAGCTTCTGCTTTTGTCACTCGTCAGCATCCAGACAGCCTTGTGTTCTGTAAACCAATTTTTTTTCACTTATTTTGCTGCAGGGATGGTTTGATGAATTGAAATTGAATTGAATTGGGGGGAAATGAAAGGTTCTGTGACTTGGCCCAGGGACACATTGACCACAATTGTATTAAAGTTGAATTAAAACCTCCCTGTTAATGACCGGAGTGCTGAGTTAATTTGGGACTCAAGTAAAACAATGGACATTTTTTGAAAAAAATTCACAGCGGTCGGTCCAGTGCATTTCAGACAAAAGACAAAAGCAACGACGCATTGGTGACTGAATTAAGTTTGAGTGCCTCACTCCCTGAGTTTAACTGGCATTCTTTGTTGACAGAGTAAAATTGGGGGAGGGGGGGTTCCATTAGCCTGTGAAGTTAAAGGGGTCACGAGGCACTTGGACCTCTTTCAGATGTCAGAGTTGTTTCGGGTCAACTTGGAATGTATGTTTGTCAACTCCGCCTTGAGGTTGGGGAGGAAAGTGCTCGCTGACTGGCTCTCATGAAAGTGTTGTGTGTTTTTTTCTTGCATATAGGAGGAAGTGCCCCCCAGCAAACGCCCCGTCTGGCACTTCATGAAAAGTGTCTCATAAATCCCCCAGTGCCCAAGTCCTTCTGCTGTCGGAGAAAACGGGAAACGTCTTGTGCCGAAGCGGATGCAGATAGTGAATCCGGTTGAATCTCTTCTCTGTACCCAGAAGATGCCTGCTCATGCCGTTACCGATCCCCCACCGCCACAAGTTAAACGGTTGACAACGCCTTCAACCCGCAACCCGTCATTGTGGGTTGAAGGCGTTCTTTGGTTTTAAACCCTTCCGGATATAGGAAATATGATGGAAGATGACGCTCGCTCTGCCACAAGCTCCATCTTTGTGAAATTCCCGGTCCCAGAGGTGCTGATACAATTTTGTAGTAATTGTTGAGTCCCCACTTTTTCACGCCCTGTCGGTGAGCTTCGACTTGCAACCACGGAAACCTCTTCGCTGATTCAGTTTGTCTATGTTTGGCATATGCTGCCTTTTTTTAGAATGCTCCCCATGATTCATTAGTTCGTTCAGCAGTTTGTGACCGGGGCACCTGAAAATCGCGGTTACGCGGTCCTTCCACGATTTTGTCCATCCCCTGCATATATCAAGGCCACGAACATACTGCATCCTCAACCATAGTCTTACTTCTTGACCATGTAAGGCACAAGGCGATCTCATAGCCTACGCTTTCTTGTTTAATTGATGTGCAAAATTTTTCTCGTGTTTCACATACCGGCCTTTGTTACACCCATTAGAAAATGGTGAAAGGGTCGCACCCACTTGTGGCTGTGGCTGTGGTTAAGGTGTTAATAGATCTTGCATCATCACAGCCAATGATGGAGTGCAATAAAAAACTCAATTACCATTCAATGGCAGAATAAGCGTGGGCGGCATGTTAACCAGCACACTCTCGCTATGACCACCCGTTGTAAAATACCACCAGTGGTGTTTCCTCAGAAAGTGTTCTCTTCTTTCCTTCACACACACTCACACAGGACCGCAACTGTTGTCTAATTAGGTGTTTCCCAACATTTTTTCTTTTATGTCACACTTTTCACAATGAGATAATTCTACGGCACACCACTATCCTTTCAACCACTAATAGCATAAGGAAAATGCATAGCTGTGCTTATTACTGTGGCCCACTAGTAGTGATGCAAGACTTGATTTGTTCATAGTGAACAAATCTTTTAAATGATTCGGGAGTCGGAGTCAATCCGCCAATAAAGTAAATCTTCAATTCACAAACTGGAAATAATTATGAAGGAGTAGTCCAAGTCGAAAAAGGCAAAGGCATTTGGCACAATTAATATTTAATTTGTCTGATATACTCTTTGCACTCCTCCAAAATATATCCCATGAAATGATTCTTGTGAGAATTCCATTCACAACTCAGAGCCAAATGACTCTACTGACTCTCGTTCATTGTTCATTGTTCACTGGACGTCCTCCCTTCCTCACCGTGCTTTTCACCAACTGAAGGTAATGAACGCGAAAATGAAAGGACCCTTTGACTGAGTAAGCCACCGAGAACTGAATCTCCAAAAAAGAGTCGAACCTTCTGTCGCTATGAATGGACCTCGCTCAGGGTGAAACTTGTGCTGCAGCTGCTATTCTGGCTAGAACTGATGAATACGATGAATTTGAATAATGACACTTTTGCCTGCGCTAAAACTCCATCTCGCCCTTGGCATGAGATGCGCGCCACTGCGCTGCATCAGTGCTTTGAGGAAAGGAGAGGAGAGACACTTCAGCCAGCCGTTCCCACAGCAGGCGAGGACTTAGGCCACCAATCTCTAACCTTCCCAAACAAAGAAAACAATAAATCCCTTCCTCCCCTGTTTTCTCTGAAGGCTTCAACTCTCTCTCTTTCATGCTGCCACATGATAACAGGGGTCGCCCAGATATCTTCCATTTGACGGATGCGCTGATAGTGGGGCGATTCAGGAAGGAGAGAGATAATAGCGCTGGTTAGATTTAAAAGGAAAATTTCCATTTGGTGGAGATCGTGTTGGCTTCCGCTCAGAATTTGTGAACTTCAAGGCCTGAAGCGTAATGCATTACATGATGTGATCGAGCATGCATATGTGTGTGGGTGTGTGTGTGGGTGTGTGTGTGTGTGTGTGTGTGTGTGTGTGTGTGTGTGTGTGTGCGTGTGAGTGCAGAGCTGCCTCATGTTGATGATTGTTTGCCCATAGACCACTAAGCTTAAAGCAGATTCCTTTCACAGAAGCCCCCACCATATTGTAGATGCTGCAGGTAAGCCTCAGATACACAACTTGTGTGAACAGATTGGTGGTTAATGCTTGTTAATGCTAATCTGGAGAGGGTTTTTTTTGCCCGCCCCCTTAAATAGATGCTGACAAGCTATCATGGATTGTCTGGTCCTGAATGGACAAATAGATCTATGAAAATCATCGCACCTTACCGGATTTAATCCATTTAATGTACTTCTCAGGGGACAAAACAGCCACTAGAGATGGTGATGCAGCGAAAAAGAATGTCTGTCGGGACAATTCTCCTTCAAAAGAAAAGAAAAATCAACCCGATAAGGAATATCTCTGGGTGTCGGAGTTGAAAAGGTCTTACCACTTTATTTGCTTGAAGAATTTTGAGACAGGTGGCCTGCCGGTGTACTAGTACTGACCCCTCTGAAAGAAAGAAGATTTTACTCTATAGACTTTATAGGGTTTTGTGGTGTAAATGAGATCTGGTAGAACAAACAGGGGAACTTCAGAAGAAGCAAAAATGATAAGTCACCCCACCCCCACCTCGAGATTCCAATCCTTGTACTCAGATGAAGGTGCATCTCGTGTCTGGCCT